>NC_089017.1:63892492-64221459 GCF_963932015.1 Anas acuta | reverse complement strand
CTTGCTTCAATGTAACTGTGATATCTGTATTAGAATTACACTGAACTGTAACAAAGACATGAACTGTTTACAGGGGGGAAAAAAAGAAAAGAAAAAAAGGCTATTGAACACATTTCTGTTAACGTCAGCAACAGTCTGATTTCAGAATTAGAAAGGGAAAGGTGAAGGAATCTCAAGAAACCACCCACTTGGCAAATTGTAATTAATATGCAATTGTAATTAATATACAATTTAAAACACTTCATATATATATAAACCAAAAGCTAACTAACCTACTTTATCGCAGCAGAAAGAAAAGAAATACAAACAAACAAACAAAAAAGAACATTCAGCTTTATTCTTTAATAATCTAATTGCTGTCATTGATCTGTAAAGTAAAAACCTGCTGAAGAACTAAACACTACACATTTGAATCAGAGGAGGCTCTATGGAGAATCAGTGATGTCTTAACATGGATCCTATGTGTTTTGCTGATAATATTGTCTATGTATGTAATTTTATTACTTACATGTACATTTCAAATAATGTTGTATTTGTTTATTATTATAGCAACATAAATTTAAACCTTGTATGAAGTATTTTAAGTTTCACTTTCCACCGGGCTATAAGGTTTCCTACATTTAAACTTTCCTCATAATTAATCAGGAAATGAAAGGGATCACCCTGAAAATGAGTTATATTATTACCGCATATTACAACTTCCTTCAGTAGAGTATCAGCTGGACTTTGTATGACATGAACAACTATTAGGCTCATAATAGTTCTTTGGTTTCTTTATCTCCATACTTTCTAAGTATTAACTACACAGAGTGTTCAGATAGCTAATACGCACTCTGCTAAACCAGACCAGTATAAATGAATATTTCTCTTTTTGCATGGTAGCATCCAGAGACAGAGTATTAGTGCTAAGAATTTGTCATTAGAATGGAAAGACAGTTTTAGTGTAACACAAGAAATAAGACCTTGACAAAGTTCATAATAATGCACCTGAAATACCTTTCCGTCATCTTTCTGGTTTTTAAGTTCTTACACGTTTATAGTTGAAGATGTCTTCATTTGATTAACCTTTTTTTGTACAAGACTTTATGCCTTTTCACAGAATCAGAGAATCACAGAATTGTAGGGGTTGGAAGGATCCTCAAGAGATCATCGGGTCCAACCCCCCTGCCCAAGCAGGTTCCCTAGAGCATGTTGCCCAGGTAGGCGTCCAGACAGGCCTTGAAAATCTCAAGAGAAGGAGACTAAGACATTACTGTATTTATTCATGTTGTTTCTACTTCAAGATTAAACAACTCCAATGTACCTGTATGGACCTGAACTGCTTAAAGTATTCATATTAAAATAGCATCTCCGTATGTCTTTTTCTGTATTCAGAAAGCAACCAACCAAATGATGAAAACTAGGAAAGTTAAGAGTCTTCCAAGAGAAATCCAGCTTATCCAAGGAAATCAACAACTCACAAGTGTCTTTTAAAGCCTAGCATAATATATATATATATATATATATATATACACACACACACACACACACATATATATAAGTAGATAGGTAAATCTGCAGTAACGGCTAAAAATGGCACTTATTCATAAAAAATTACAATATTGCAACATCACAAAACTACAAATATGACAAAATCCTAAAAGGATGACTTTAATTTTCAGATAGAATCCCATACTCTGAGTCTCAGAAATACTCCTCTACTTGAGACTATGTAAAATATGTTATAACTCTCAGGAGAGAGACAACGTATTTCCTTAATGTCTTAAAAGAAGCATTATATTAGACATTTTGACTTGACAATAAAATCCTAACCTGTGATGGTCTAAATGTCTGTTAAATTCAGATGAGAAAATTTATTGCTTTTTCTAAGAAGCTAGAACAGCAACAGATTACTGGCACCGTCAGAATTACTAACGGTGGGAACATACTTTATTGAGCTGCCACTCCCTCTTCTGGAAAAAAGGTACTGCTAAACAGTGTAGTTGTCCATTCAAAAACAGATAATGATTATCCCAAACTCTAACCAATTTCCATTGTACATCATCTTCAGGTTATTGTTGGCACTCAGTGTTCTCTAGCAATGATCATATCCTACTCAAACCAAAACTGCAGAGCTACCTTAGTTTTTCTGATCTTACAAGTCTTTCAGTCTTCCAGCATACAAACCTTTATTTATTTTTTTTTTCTTTTTTAATTTTGAGTAAAATATTTAGAGAATAAAGGGAAAGGTCTTCATAAACACTGTCATTATCTGTTCAACTATGAGGAAGACATTTATTGTGCATAGCCTTCCCCCCAAAAAACAAACAAACAAACAAAAACACCAGTGTTTCCTAGCATCCCTAACATTACTCTCACAGCATTTCAGCACATTAAGAAATTTCAGGGTGTGTAAAGAGTCAGTTTGACCTATCTGTTGCATGCTGCCTGCCTTATGTGGGGCTTTTGCACCTTTCAGGCACAATGAAGCATATTTCCACTGTCTTAGGGTTTATTTCCACATAGTGATTAATGTGAAAATTAGGTATCAGATCTAACATTCTGGAAGAGCTCAGTCCTACAAACAATGGGCAGTTCTGGATATAACTATGCAAGAAGTTCCTCAAAGACAGTGCAGACTGTAATTGTAAATAAATAAAGGATATTTTAGAGAAAAAGAATTCTGTTTATTATAGACACTTGTTTTAAAGAATAGGAAATTGATTTTAGAGAGACGCTTACAGAAACACTTCCATAACACAGGCAGTTTTAGAGTTTTACACTTAATAGGAGCTAAATTATCAATCTTAATCATACAGATTCAGTGAAAATATATACTATACTAACGAACATTCCTCCCAAACAAGCTTTTCTCAGTTTATTATAAGTGCCATGTCAAAATGACCTAAAGAAAATCTGTATCACCACCTCTATGCTAAGCACAAACGCTAAAGAGCAGATTGCATTTCACAGAACTATCAGTCTATCTGCACTCACATTAAAGAAATAGAGATCTGTACTTCTAGTTATCTAAGAATTCAAGTTTTGCCATGTATTTTAAATTTCAGATTTTTTTTTCTTGTTTTTTAAGTGTAAGTGTATGGTCATCATGCTTCTTCATGAGCCAGATGGGCAGACAACAGTGAACTGCTAGCTGAAATATGAGAACTTGGAATAGCATATTAAAGAGCCCTCAGCTCTGGCTGCTGTTTATATATATATATATATATTATTATATATATATATATATATATATTATTTTTTATTAAATGGAATCTTTTTCTTAACTTTACGATAGTAAGGACAGGCTATATTGATTTAGAGACTTTAAATTCTGCCAGCTGAATATTTTATGGGCTAGCAGGAGCTGTACATATTTATTTATACTGATGGACATTTGCCAAGAGGCAACACACAGCAAATAGTGTAAGTCTTGTCATTTTCTGGTGTGTTACCTCTTTCCTTTCATGGTCCATTACTCCCCTCAGTTCCACAATACCAGTAGCAAGGGAAGTATGAAACCAGTCAAATGTCTACACTGATCTCTCTTGCATTAAGAGGAAACTATAAACACTCTTGGTGTCATTCACTAATTGCACTGAAAACGAAACCAGCTCTTCATACTAGATAATTACAATTCCTCTAGACCTAGGTTTAGCCTCATGGAATTCATTTAGAAATTTACAGGGAAAAACAGTAAAAGGAGAAACAGATCCTTTCTCTGAATGGAAAATATCTTTTTAAAGGTAAAATGTTCTTTTGGGGGACTTATTTGCCTCTCTCCCATCTCCTCCCATCTCCCCACTTCTTCCCTCCCCCACACCCCCAGAAAAAAAAAAAAAAAAGTTATCACTTCTGGCATTCATGCTTGAACGTTTAAAATCTGAAATTACTGCTTTAATCAAAACATTGAGTTGATGTTCCTAACCACTAAAGAGTGGTTAGTGCATGGAGTTAACCAACTTGAGGTAGATTCACAATCAATGTATGTGGTCCTCTGATTAATCTGGTGTTCCATGCTCTCATTCAAAGCATCCTGAAATCACTAGCATTGTTATGTTAACTCAAGTAGAGTCTGGAACAAGCACTGAATAAGCACTGATTTATTTCTACAGCAAAACCAACTGTCAAATGTGGAATTGTGGAATTGTGGAATATCAAGACTCCAGACATCCCAAATATTTGCTGCCTTCTAATTAAGTGGTCAATCCAACATCCATTACATTTTGAATCTTTCCATCTATTTCAATAGGTGCTCAGACTCAAACAATATTGAGGGCTGGGATTATTGTTATTATTATTATTAATAATAATAATAATAATTAATAATTCATAATTTAAAATATTAATAAAATTATTAAATTATTAATTAAAATTAATAATAATAATAATAATAATAATAATTTATTTTTGAAGAAGAAACAAAAAAAAAAAAGGATGCAAAATTAACTAATGTCTCCTGCTTTTGCAAATTAATTCCTATTACTTTTCCATACAGATATAAGGCTGTCAATGCCAGACAGAAAATGGATGTCTATAACATCTGCAACAGAACAGAAGACCTCACTTTTGCCATGAAATTTTGAATTTGGCCAGGTCACCTGGCAAAAAAAATTTGCAACATAAAATATTCTAGCTAGAATTTTATAGACACAAACTGATAGTATCTATTATACTTCTTAATAATAGAGGAGGCTGACAGAGTAATAATGGGTAAAAAGCTACTTCCTATACTGCTATATCAAAGAACATTTTGAAAAACGTTGTGTAGTTGTAACAGGAACACAATCCAGGAAATCTGAGCCTTACTTCTCCAAAGATAAACATTTGCATCAGACATAAGGAAACAGTTGTACAGTTGTGTAAACTCCCCCTTTACCTTTTTTCTCAACCTGAAAAATTGGACAGTTTGTTTAGTGAAAAAATAGAATAGCATGACAGAAATAGAATCTTTAAAGTGTTTCTAAAAATTAATTACCATTGTTAGATTTAAGTGCATAGAAATTTGAATCTAGTGCTCCAGTATCACAAATCTGGATTAAGTTTATTGGTATGTCAAAAATCTTTGTTGTTTTTTCTATCTCTCAGAATCACCTACAACTGGAACACCCCAATTCATTCTTTTCAAAATTTTCTTTATTTTTGGGTATGTTGACATTTGGACTTGATAATCTTAGTGGTCTTTTCCAATCCAAATGATTCTATGATTCTTGAAAACATATACCCACAAATAACTTCTTCTTGGCTTTTTGAAGAAAATGGGAGACATAAAGTACTGATCACAATAACAATAACAGAAGTGCATTTGTGCATTGATATTTTAAATAAAAGTATCTCTGAGTGTTTCAATTTTTTCTACATAATATGTGTGAGAACACTCTCATGTGCTATACGTAATTTAATTTTAGAGCCAACAAGCTCTAAAAGAGTTTAAGCTGAACACTATGTTCTTCTCAACTGGCAAGGTCGTATTGCTTTGTTCAGAGAGACGTGCTTCAGCAGGAGAAAATGAATATGGGCAAATCAGTCTCAATCTAGTAAATACTACAGAGAAAAATCTACACCTAAATTTAAAAATACAAAAACTTGTCCACCCTTGATACAATAGTCTGAATAACACCCCAATGGGAAATTCTTTTATTTTATTCTTGCAAAATAAGTAAATAATGCTAAACGCCATGAAATGAATGGTAATGAAGGGAATTTACATTCCTGTCCAAATGTATTAATGCTGAATATGGGGAAATACATTTCCCCATGACAGACAGGGGACCAAAGTTGTATTGGGTTTACGTGGCAAGGTTTTGGTAGCAGAGAGGCTGCAGGAGTGGCCTCTGTGAGAGGAATCCAGAAACTGCCCCATGTCGGATATGCCCAGTTTCAGTTAGCTCCAAAGCTAACTGACACTGACCAGAGCTTAAACAATGGCCAGAGCCACTGGCCAGAACTTAAACAATAAGCAATGTTGCTTGTGCCTCTGGGAGAGCAGATTTAAGAAAAGGAGAAAGAAAAACTTGTGTAGAACAGCAGCTGGGGGTAGAAAGGTTAGAAGCAGCCCTGCAGCCCCCACGGGCAGTGCAGCAGGAGGGCAGGAGGTGCTGCAGGCAGGCAGCAGCAGCTCCCCTGTGGCCTGCGCAGGGAGAGGCCCCTGGTGGAGCAGGCTGTCCCCCTGCAGCCCATGGGTCCCACATGGAGCAGATCTCCACGCTGCAGCCCCCCCATGGGTGGAGGAGCCCCCGGTGGAGCAGGTGGATGTGGCCTGGAGGAGGCTGCGGCCCATGGAGAGCCCCCGCAGGAGCAGTCCCCGGGCCGGAGCTGCAGCCTGTGGAGAGGAGCCTCCGCAGGATCAGGGGGTCTGGTGGGAGCTGCCGCCCACCCATGGGGGACCCGTGCTGGAGCAGTTTGCTCCTGGGGGATGGATGGACCACATGGTATGGAGCCACATGGGAGCAGTTCTTGAAGAGCTGCTGCCTGTGGGCAGCCCCCACAGGATGAGTTTGAGAATGAGGGCATCACACGTGACCCCACATAGAACAGAGAGTGACTGAGAAGGAGTGGAGGAGACAAAGGGCTGACCACAGCCCCCATTCCCCATTCTCCTGCACTGCTTGGAGTGAGGAGGGAGAAAAGAATGGATTGGGGGGATGGCACTTCAATTCTCTGTTAGTTTCTCACTGTTCTATTCTGCTAGTGATAGGCAAGATATTCTATTATTCATCCTATGCCGAGTCTGTTTTTCACATGACAATAATTGTTGAGCAATTTCCTTGTCCTTACCTCTAACCTTGAGGCCTTTCCATCATATTTTCACCCCCTTTCCCTTTGAGGAAGGGGGAATGAGAGAGCGGTTGTGGCTCAGCTGCCCAGATGGCTAAAACCACCACATAAGTACACTAGACAATGTAGTTCTGACTTGCAGAAAATGTCGTTTCATATTAAAATCATTTCCTAGTCATTTCCATACACTCCTCCCATCTGTGGTTGGGCAGTGTATTCTGGGGGTGGTTGTCAGGGGTCATGGGGATGAGTATTGATGACTCTTTCTTGTCACCGCTGGTTGACCTCTTGTCTTTGCGCAGACAGCTGCTCCTTGGCTCTTGTCCATCCACAGGACCAGTTTCTACCAGTTTCTTAAGATAGGCTCACACTCTTATTAGGAGACTGACCTTGGTAAGGGTCCCAAGGCTTCTTACTTTAGTTAATTTGCACAATGCACCATAGTTAAGACACTAAGTAGCATCCTAGTTTAATGCCATCAGCGCTGTATCTCTGCTTGATAAGATTCTCCTAACTCCCTCTCTCAGTTCATGTTAAATTTTGTACTGAACTTCCATAAAGTAGTAGTAAATGTGAAGCACATGCTTAAAACTCTGCTGTTAGTAATTTTAACAGTTAATCATGTAAGTTAATGCAATACAACATTCATTCGGTGTCTGTTAGTATACTAATTAAACATGATACCTTTTGAAAAAAAGACAGACATTAAGGGTCAGACACTTCAATTTAAAAATAGTTCATTATACTGAACAGTTCTAGCTAAGAACTAGGAATCCTTTACATATTCCATGTGTATTAATCTTAATAGCTGTATCAGTTTCTGAGCTCTTGATAAAATAGATTTCAGTAAGAAAAAATTTTTAAAGATGGCCCATTAATGCCAAAATCTATATTTGGTGTTTCTCTTTTCTTTAGATTGGTTACCAGCTAATGAAGCAGAGGATAGATAAGTGGACATTAAAGTATATTGGAAACTGGCTGAACTGTCATGCTTAAAGGCTTGTGATCAGAATCACAAAGACCAACTGGAGGCAAATCCTTTGTGGTGTACCCCAGAAATGGATAGTGGGGTCAATACTGCCTAACCTTTTCATTAATGATGTGGAAGATGGGGCAGAGTGCACCCTCTGTAAGTTCACTGATGATACAAAACTGGATGTGTTGTCGATAGGTGAGAAGGGGGTACTGTCATTGAGAGGGTTCAGGAATTGAATCTATACAGGCTCAGGAATTGGGATGACAGAAACCTCTTACAGTTCAGCAAAAGAAACACAAACCTGGGGAGGAGCAACCCAAACCTCAGGTCTTGGAGCCCAGATCAGGCTGCAGCCAACCAACTGGAAAGCAGCTTTGCCAAGAAGGACCTGAGAGTCCTGGTGGACAAGTGACCGTGAGACAGCAACTTTCTCTTGCAGCAAAGAAAGGCAGCATCCTACTGAGCTGCATTAGGAATGATGTTGCCTGCAGGTCAGTGGAGGTTATCCTTGCCCTCTATTCAGCCCTGGTAAGGCCACATCTGGAGCACTGGCTCCCATTCTGGGTTCCCCAGTACAGAAGAAACATACACCAGAGTCCAGGGAAGGGGCCATGAAAATGGTGAAGCAATTGGAATCTCTCTTTTATGAGAAAAGGCATGGACAACCTAGAGAAGAAAAGGCTTCTTCTATTTTGGGGAATAAAGAATACTTTTATCAGTGATGTCCAGTGACAGAACAGGTTGCAATAAGCTGATTAGTACAAGAAATTCCACTTAAACATGAAAAGAAACTTTCATACTGTGAGGTTGGCTGAACACAAGAATTTGTTGCCCACAAAGTCTTTGGAGTCTCCACATCCTTGGAGATATTCAGAATCCAACTGGACACAATACTGGACAACCTGCTTATTTATAATGACCCTATTTAAGCATAAGGTCAGACTTTATGATAAGGAGAGCTCCCTTCTAACCTCAGCCACTGTGTTACTGCGATTCCGTTTTAACGCTCTAAACACTCACAGAGAGAATTTGGGTTTCAGGCCTGACATACCTGGTGAAGGTCAAACAGAGTATTATCATCTAGACATGTTTTTATTAATTGGAATCTATGATCAGTAAAAAAAATATGAATTATGATGTTTTTTAGCCTTCCTATGCTTGTTCTATGCTGTAAATGCACCCCTAAAATTTGACTCTACAAATGTTTACTTAAGAAAACACCCTTTTCAACAAAAGCAACTCTACAGATGAGCTGAATTCACACAGGGTCTCCTGACTAGGGCTTGAGTCAGGTGACCACCCTAGTTCAGCAACCATCTTGAAACAGGAAAGGTTTTCTGAAGCAGGCAGAATTAGGTGTCACATTTCTGCTTTTCTTTTTCTTCTGATAGAAGTTGTCTATGTGAATAGAAGTAGCACTCCGTTTGACTCTGACTGTGAGTCAAGCCAATATATTCTGTAGGAAGGAAAAGTGAACAACAGTGTACTGAAGTTTTGCCTGGAACATATTAAGGCCCTGACTGCTTAAGAAATCATGGTGGGATAACTACTGGTGCTAACTATATTTGCAGTTCAAGGGGAAAAAAAAATAATAATGCAGATGTTGTATATTAAGTATTAATTTGGTATAAAAAGGAACAGTTCCAATTCTCCTTTGGAGCTAATCTGTTTATGTCAAACTAAGATTTGAATTTGCCTAAATTTTTCATTATCTGCAGATGTTTTAATTTCATTTAATTCTTAGCAGCATCATTTTTCTTAAAAAAAAATAAAAAATAAAAAAAAATAATTTAGAAACTCAGCAAGAGTTAAATAGCTATTTGCTCTAGGGTCTTATGGAAGGATATCTAGCTTTCACTAGTAGAATCAGTTCTCCAAGACAGATCTGCAAGTAAAATAAACCTTCAATTTCTGTAATTCCTGATGGTGAGTAGAACATACAATATCTTATGCTAAGTGCTATTCTTACCTATATTCCTGAGTTTGACAGCTTTGCTAATATTTCTATTTTGGCATCTGGCCTTTTTATATATTGCTTCAGAACCTAATCAGTGCTGCTATAATAAAAACTTGTACAGGATTCTATTATGTGGTAAAACAGAACATGAAGAAACTTTTGATGGTAAAGGTGTTGTCCATTTTTCAAATATTCATTTTTTTCTTGCAGTTTGAAAACGTCCATCTGCCTTCCCAAACACCAACAAAACTACTCAGAGTGGCTAATCTGCTGTTCTTTGTAGAGATAAAGAATTGTGAGCATTTGACTGTCCCAGCTTTTATTTGTATTAGGGTGAGCTTTAGAGCTTTGTAAAGCAGAGCTATGCAGTTTCAAAGATTTCTTTGGCAGTGAGCAAGTAAAAGAGATAGAAAGCATTGAGTCTCATATCTCCAGGAACAAAAAGAAAGCCAAAAGATGTGTTGATAAAGTTTCTACTGTGCCTTAACCCTAGGAGTCATGTATATATGGGAAGGAAAATGAGTTCCAGTCTACTAAAAAAGTAATTTTGCAGCTATATAAAAATTTGTGTAGACGATAGCAAAGCAGATGTAAATAAATGTGCCCCGTGCACTACACTAGTCTAATTCATTATGCATATGCAGGATGTAAAGTTTGGAAAGTGAGAAAAACAAGTAGGAGAGAAAGAGTTACTATTCAGAAGATTTCTAGAAGTGAAAAAAAAAAAAAAAAAAGGAATTTACCAATTCTAAAAAATAAAAATAAAAATAAAAAATAGAATAAAAAATCCCAGATCAGATTTGTAATGTTTTTGAAATTAGTTTTTTTCAGAAGGAAATCATTATCTATGTCCAAGTAGCTTTCCCCACAAGGGAGGAATTTAGCTTCTGCAAGTGGTGTTTGTAATACAGTTCATAATGGAACATAACAGTCAAAAATATCAGAAACAGTAAATCTGAAAGATAGGAATGTGAAATATTATAAAAGAAAAGAGTCAAGACCCTTTTTGATATTGGGGAAATTTTCTACATTTAAGGAAGTTCTGCTAGAAGTTAATCATGTATTCACAATTTTCTTTCACTAGTGTCTGAAGACTGAAACACTGGCTTTTTGCTTCCAGACCAAAACCCCAAGTCCAAAGATGACAGTTCAGGTATAGTCAGTATGAACAGAATAATGTCTATGTTCTGTTTGTGTATTGATCTTTTTATGTCTGTTTCTTCTTTTCCTTGAGAAGTTAGTTTTCAGAGCACAAGCCTCTGATTCACTGCTATAATGAAGACAGAAAGACTGCTCAAGTCCAGCCTCCCCCCAAAAAAAAAAAAAAAAAAAAGGAAGCAAATGAAACTGAGATGATCGATGATCTGACTTCAGTAGTTGTTATAAATGAAGTCTCAACTCAATCTGAATTTAGTAATGTTTATAAAAGGAATATTTATAAAAGGTATAAAAGGCAAGTAAACAGTGCTGGGTGTGCGAGGAGTCTACACTCCACCAACATGCACACATGAACATCAAACATTCTAAATATACAGAACATTGCTTTTACATACTAAACCCAAGTATGCCTATACATACGTATAATCAGAAAAGTTAACAAACAATAAGGTTACCAGGACAGTCTTTGTTTCTAAGGACGTATGATTCCCCATAATGTGCAACTGCTTACCAGTGAGGGGCAGTTGTATGCGCGGGTCTCTTTCTCTAAGCTTGAGCTTCTTTCCAGCTCTGGTGCGCCCATTTCCAGTGACATTCTGTAGGACCGTCTTTGAGCAGTTTCCTGAGTTTGGCCAAACTTATCTTCATGAGGCAATCAATGTGCCTGTTCTCATCCTGGCCTCCATTCTGCTAGCCTGTTCCTTTTCATTCCTACTTTCTGCTTCTTTATTGATGACATAACTTCATCATGTTCCTTTTTTTTTTATCTTGAGGGCAGGCTTCCCTCTTATACCCTTCACTCCACAGCAGTTCTTTTCAAAACAACTTTTCATTAGTCAAATAACTTGGTTTATAATAACAACAGCAAACACGCAGCAACTTCCATGCCTTAACGGCTGGAGAAGAAGCAACCCGAGACTGCACGGCATCTCCTCAATCACCCTTCTTTATTCCCTCTAAACTCTTTTACATTCCTGATGGCCTCATCTTTAAGAGTCTGATGTTGCTACCAATCATGGGGCTTGCCGACCCCCATGGCCACACTCCCCCATCCCCCCCTTCTTTATTAATATCAACCATCTTCTTGACACGAATTACTACGCCATATATCATCACAGTGGCATCCCTGGCCATGGCAGGGCGAGTGGAACTAGATGATCCTTAAGGTCCCTTCCAGCCTGAGCCACTCGGTGTTTCTATGCCCGTAGGATTGTGTGAATCTGCAAAGAAGACCAAGACACTGTCTGTGGCAGGGTCACAACTTTTTATTTGGATGACAAGCCCAGATGTGCCCTGCTAAAGGCACGGGGGCCTCTTGCAGGGCTGGGGAGAGTCCGAGTTGCTGTCGGCCCTCCTCTTCGGGGGGCGCCGGCGCCCCCCAGGTGAGCTGTCCCTGCCATGGCCAGGAGGAGAGGGTCCCTGGCTACAGCCCGGCACTGCATCATGTTCTCCTTCCTCCTCTTCAGGCTCTCTGAAGGTCTCCTCCTGCTCCTCCTCAGGGATGGGTGCGGTGGGCGGGTGGCCAGGCCCCCCAGGCAGGGTGGCACTGGAGGTGCTGGGCAGCTCCTCCATGCCAGAACCCTCCGGGCTGCTGGAGGACAGCAGCATGCTGACAGGAGTGTCCCGGGGGGAGGCAGCAGGGCTGGGGATGACCTCAGGGCTCTCTTCTGGCTCCCAGGTGTCTTGGGAGCTCTCGAGCTCTGGCTCCCAGGTGTCTCGGGAGCCCTCGAGCTCTGGCTCCCAGGTGTCTTGGGAGCCCTCGATGTTTGGCTCCCAGGTGTCTTGGGAGTCCTCGAGGTCCGCCTCAGGGCCGTTGTAGAGCTGGCTGGCAGGACGCGGATCCAGGAATCCCAGGTGCTCGAGGTACTCCTCGCTGCATATCTGCAGCATGATGGAGATGAGCTGCTGCACAAAGCTCAGCGTGTGGCCCTGCAGCAACGGCCGCAGCTCCTGCACCAAGGCCTGCTCATCCAGCCCGCAGCGGCACAGCCAAGCGATGACGGTGGCCTCCAGCATGTCCTGGTCCCACCAGGCAGCGTCGAACAGCTCCCTGGCTTGCTGGCGCACCCAGGAGCGCAGCGGACCAAGGACTTCCAGGTGTTCCCTGAAGAGGGCCGCCCATTCCTCAGGCAGGAGGCCTCCCACAGCAGGCTGGGGCACCGGCTCCACAGCCCCCTGCTCGTCCTGCTGGCTGTCAGCTTGGGCCTCTGCGTTGGGGGCAAGCTGCACCTCCAGGAAGTCGTCTTCCGCCCAGATGGAGTAGCGGATGGAGGTGATGCGCTGCCTGCAGAGGGGGCAGGTGCTGCTTCTCTTGGCCCAGCGCATGATGCACCCGAAGCAAAAGTGATGCAGACAGGGGAGGACGTAGCTGGGCTCCTTGGGGGCCCCCTGGCACACAGGGCAGGTGACGTCCTTGCCCTCACTGGCCATGGCGTCGGCTCGCTGCAGCGGGCTGGGGAGAGCTGCAGATGGGGAGCTGCTTCCCCTGGCTGGCGCCGCTGCCACAGGTGCTGTGTGCTGCAAGAAGGAGAGAGGCCAGGGTCAGTGGCTGTGCCGGAACGGGCAGCGGCAGTGCCCCGGCCCCTCAGCAGGACAAAACCCCAACGCGACCCCCAGGGCACGTGTCCCCGCACAGCTCACCTGCACTGCTGCGAGCGCTCCCCGCACAGCCCCGGCTGCCTGAGCCAGGCAGGGCCGGGGAAACGCAGGCACTGGCTGCGGGGACGGGCACTGAGAGCAGCTGCCGACGGCCCCACAGCACAGCTCCAACTCCTCTCAACAAATCCTTGCTCGGCACTCCAAGCCTCGCACACACGCTCAGCGGGAGTCCAGGCCCGAGCCAGGCTGGGCCAGGCTCTGACAGCGCCCCAAGATAAGCAGGGAGGCCTGTGAGGTCACAGCCCGTTGCTGGGTGACCTCAGAGCCCATCGCTAGGTGACAACAACAGCAAACACGCAGGAACTTCCATGCCTTAATGGCTGGAGAAGAAGCAACCCGAGACTGCACAGCATCTCCTCAATCACCCTTCTTTATTCCCTCCAAACTCTTTTACATTCCTGATGGCCTCATCGTTAAGAGTCTTATGTTATTATCAACCATGGGGCTTGCCGACCCCCATGGCCACACTTCCAAATCTCCCCCTTCTTTATCAACCATTTTCTCAATACGAATTACTACTCCATATATAACAGCCATACCAGAACGCATGCTGTGGTTTAACCCAGGCGTCAGCAAAGCATCATATCACATTGTATGGAATATCCTTTCGGCCAGTTTGGGTTAGCAGTCCTGCTTCTGTCCCCTCCCAGCTCCTCATGCACCCCCAGCCTCCTCGCTGGCAGGGCAGTGTGAGAAGCTGAAAAGTCCTTGACTCAGTGTATGCATTACTCTTTGACAGTTAAAACATCAGTGTGTTATCAACGTTATGGTTGATGGTTGGACCAGATGATCTTGAACGTCATTTTCTATGATTCTATGATAAGTAGGCCCAATGGAGATCAACTCTCATCTAGGTAATCATTACTGGTACCACTGTGGAGCTCAAATACCCCAGTAAAATGTCACAACAATGAATCCTGTAGTCTTTAGAAGTTTGGAAATATTCTAAGCTGCCCTTTTGTTGTTGTTGTTGTCATTTTATTTTGTTTTGTTTTGTTTATAATTTTCTTTCACATAGTCCTTCTTTGTTATATTATTTATCTATTCTAATGTTGTTATTGATATAAGATTTCTGAAACCATTTTCATTCCCCTTTTAGAATTAGACTTTTTTCATGTCATGTCATGTCATACAATTTCTGTTCTTTTCATTTTTATCTTAATTTCTCTTAACTTACATTTGTTTAGCATAAGCTTTAGTCTTGCAAGCTCCAGTTTGCAGACAAACCCTATATTTCGCACAAATGTGGCATGTTCATTGTTTTGGAGTTTTGAAACAAGACATGTACCAGTAAGAGGTCTATAGTAAGCCAGTATATTGCAATTAGAAGTCTAAGCACTACTTGCCAAACTGAGAAACTAAGGAAGATACAAAGGGTAATAGGTGATCCACATTTTACCAAAATTGATTACTACATTTTCTTTCTGTTCAATATGCCTGTACACAAAGGCAAGATAAATGCTGTAACTGCTGTCTTTGCTGAAAAATAAGGAATCCTATCTAAACTGATTGTGACAAAGAAAAAAAAAAAATACAGATAATAAGCAGGGAGAATTATAACTTATGCACAAGATATCATCCTTCCTTATTTGTTCCGATGCACTTTAATTTTCTGCAACTCACATAAGAATCACGGGAATACTTCTACATTTTCTATGTCTGTAATACTGGGAAAGGATTGGGTTCACAAGGGGGAGTTTAGTAATTTACATGACTGCTTTCTGAAATTAGAATAATGGCCTCTGTTCAGGACACTGTGGTGACAATGAGATCATAGCAAACATCACTTATGATCTTATGTACATAGGAACTTAACAGTAGATAATGTATTATTCCTTTTTTTTTTTTTTTTTTTCTTTTCCATCCATAAAACTCTCTAGCACTTATATTTTTGGCAAGATTATGTTCAATCCCTGCAGATCCAGGGAGAAGACAATATTTTATTACATCCAGTCCACTATCCTGTAGCAATTTTTTCATCATATTCCCTGATGAAATGTTTGAAGACCAAATTTTCAACTTCTATGCCTTTGTTTATGTTCTTACACAGACACACAGACCTTTTTTTTTCTTTTTTTTTTTTTTTCTTTCTTCTCATAACAATTGCAATAAACTCACCTTTGTTTTCTCCACTGCTAGCAGTTATTCAGCAGTTGGATCCTCTGGGACATGGTTCTGAGGGTACCTAGTTCAGATTCCTGTTTCAAAGCAAAATGCTTTTTTGAGATTTAGACAATGCAAATGAATGCAGCAAAACCACTTCTGCCATTTACTCCAGGTTCTAGGAGAGCAATGCTATGTTTTTGCAGGTGGAAGGCCAAAACATAGCATTGTTTTGTGGACATCTCATAATGATTACATGTTTTTCTTATTGGAAGAGGAGGTTTGAGTAAGTGCCAGGATACCAAGCACCAGGGGATCTGGACAACCACTTCACAACATAATCTACAAAATCTGAAGTGAAAGATTAATTCATCCATTTTGCCCCTTTCTTACTCTATAAAGCTGGGCTACACTTGCAACTTCCCATGTGTATAGCTTTTATCATTAAACATAGAAAGAAACAAAATTGTGATTATTTTAATGCAAATTATTTGCCTGTCAGCGATAAAGGAAAAAAAAAATAAAGTGTCTGGATCTGTTTTGTTTTGTTCTTAAGCTTTGACAAAACCATATTTGTTTTAATCATCCTGGCTCTGAAACAATAAATAAATAAATAAATAAATCCCAAATCATGATGTGTTGTGCTCCTCTGCAGTTTGATTATCCTCATATGGAACCAGGTACAAAAAGGCTATGAGAAGCCACAGGTGGAAACTCTGTCAAAACAGAAGAGCAAAACATACAAGACAAGAGAAAAGGAAGAAAATTACAGCAAACTGAGAGCAGCCTGAACACAGAACTTTGACTGCAGATGACTATTCAATAGAATGGGGCCTGGTAAGAGCTTAGAATTGTACTTAGTCTTGCAAGTGTGATACTCAAAACCATGGAAAGGAGAAACAAAATTGACAGAAATATCAAAAAGTTGTTCAATATGTACAGGGCCAAGAAATACTGCAGCAAGCAAGAATTAAACCTTGAATTTTCCTAAAAGGATTAAATAAGGAAGCATTAAAATTTTTGCCTATTTATTATTCTACCAACCACTTCATAATGTAATGTACAAAACTTGAAGTGAAAAATGAATTTATCCACTTTGTACTACATTACCTGGTAGTCACCAATTCTATTATAAATCTGAGGGTCTTACATAGCACTTTAGCTTCTTACATGGATTTCTAGTATGCTGTTCATCAGCAATGACCTGAGAGGAAAAATAGGATGACTGATACATAGATGAGTAATCCAGAAAGCAGTATGGCAGGCACCACCTCTACCTCTG
Organism: Anas acuta; assembly: GCF_963932015.1. Lineage (NCBI taxonomy): Eukaryota > Metazoa > Chordata > Aves > Anseriformes > Anatidae > Anas > Anas acuta. The sequence continues at coordinate 64,204,569 of NC_089017.1, read as the reverse complement.
TGGACAATTTCAAGACATTTATGAATGTAGAATTCTCAATTTGAAAGAAGGGGGGAATAATTATGTAGACCATGTTGACCTTTTGAAAATTGGCTGCATTTCAAAAGTCAGCATTGAAAATGCCGATTTTCAAATGTAGATATGAATATTTCTTAATCACCCTGGCTAACAGTGAGGAACAGTGAAAGAATTTTCCCTGGGATGTCCCTGGAAAGCATTTCAAATTGCCTTCTACATTCCTGTAAAAATATTTTTCTGTGCAATTTCACAAATGAGTCAACAACTGCTGAATGACTGATAGGGTGTAGAATTAAACAAATTATTCACTTTTTCTGCTTTTTTGCAAATCTGTATGGGAACATCCTATCACTTATTTTCATAAATTTAAGTCTCATCGGGGCTCTTCTGTATTGTGTTCATATTTTTAATTATAACTGTTATAATCAAACATTAGGATTGTCATTCCCCTAGTTGGTCTGAGATCTTAGAGAAAAGGTTTTATTTATTTATTTATTTATTTATTTGTTAGTTTGTTTTTTGAGGGCAAGGCAGGAGAAGAACAAATGGTAATACTGTATGAAACTTTAGAGTTTATTTAAAAAAAATGTACAAAATAAAGTTATATAATAAGACATATACTGTCATTGATTAGATTAATATAAATTTCTGAAATTTATAATACAATAAAAAAAAAAAAAAAGATATTCCAAAAGTTATTGATATGGTTTTAGTTCTTAAAGTAGAGAGTTAGTCTTGAGCTTATGAACACAGTTTTTTGCCTGCTGTGTAGCATGTTGAATGTCACTTTTTATTACAGCTTAGTGTCCACCTACTGAATTCAAAATTACAGTCGTCTTCAGATGCAGGTGTGCCTACATTTGCTGCTTCTGGTGGGTTGACACTGGCAAACAGCTAAGCTCCTAACCAGTTACTCACTCACTCACTCCCCTGTAATTGGATGGGGGACAGAATTATAAGAGCAAAAGCTTGTGGGTCAAGATAAAGATGATTTAATAAGTGAAAGAAAATTGTGCATGCAAGCAGAACAAAATAAGAAATTCATTCACTGCTTCTCATCAGAAGACAGATTTCCAGCCACTTCTTAGAAAACTCATAATTACTCACTCATAATTCATAATGATCACTTGGGAAGGCAATTCCATAACCTGAAATTTCAGTCCTTCCTTTTTTAAAGCTTTCATTTCTGATCGTGACACCATATGGTATGGGACATCCCTTTGACTAAGTTGGGTCAGCTGTCCTGGCTGTGTCACCCTCCAGCCTCTTGTGGGCACCTAACCTAACCCCATCTCTATGAGGGCAGAGTGGAAAAGAACAAACCCTTGAGATTGTGCCAGCACTATTCAGCAATAGTCAAAAAGTTGGTGTGTTACCAGCACTGTTTTAGTCAAAGACCCAAAACACAGCATCATGCATGCTGCTATGAAGAAAACTAACTAAGAAAACTAACTCCAATCCAGACAATACATTGCTGCCAATAAAATAAAATAAAATAAAAAGCTTAGAATGAAAACTTCACATGATTTTATTGTACTGTAATATACCTGAGACCCCACAACCATATCAAGGTTCCCCTGACATTTACAGACTGAAGTAAGAGTTAATTTTGCTAGTTCTGCTATAAGCCTTATTGCCATGAGTTGCTCTTAGCAACCATATGCCTTATAGGTCCTCATCTCTACAACGCAGTATAAAGGAAAATCAGTACAACAAAGTCATGGCTGCATAAAAATGAAAGATAGCCACTAAATTTAAGTTATAGACTTGCAATGACTTTCTTTCTACTATAGTGCTATTCTGCCATTCCATACATCATTAAAATAAATACAACACCTGGCACCAAAAAGACTTCAGTCCTAAATATATTATTTTTTTGCTAAAAATGGCAGAAAAGATTATTAATTTAAAATTGGTAGTGTAGTTTTCATCTTGTTTCATCTCCTTCCTTCATCCCCAGGTAGAATACATCTCTTGCCTTGTGAAATTTTCTCTCTCCCTGGTGAGAAACAACAGCCTCACTCCTTTCAGTAGATACTATGCCAATTACGATAAGTGTTTTGTGGCATCAGGTCTAGGACAGAATTAAAAATATCAGGAGTTACCATAACATCTGTTTTTGTTTTGTTGTTGTTTGTTTGTTTTTCCTTTAGATGTTATTTTTGTTTTTGTTTTTCCTGTTGACAAAGGGGTAACTACCAAAGGACCGTCATTAATTTTATAAAGCTAATCTTATAGCATTTTTTCTTGATAGAGCCAACCTGAAAAAAAAATAAAATAAAATAAATCTCTGTAGAAGAAAAAAAAATCAGAGTATTGAACATAGTCCTATTTTCATATATTATAGTTTAGCTGACACTTATATTGTCAGCCTTTCAGGGTTTGTTATGGCAGATGTTTGGAGCTGGATAAACATAACAAATTCCTTCAATCAATAATGTCATCAATAATGGTGCAGACAAAGGTCTGTGATTAAACTCATAGACGGAACTAACTGCAGGCTGAAAAGTCCATCCAGAGTCTAACCCTGGTAGGCACAAACATAGGTCTACTTCTCCATATTCATTTCAAAATCATTGCATAATTTCATACAAAAGAGAAATTGTACAATGCTAAGTATTTTATTTTTTTAATATATATAAAATTTCTGACCAGAGGGATCAAAGCCTTGATCCATGTAAATCCAGGGGTGCTTTCATGGTTAAGAAGCTCTAGGTTGCATAAATTTTAAACCAGTAACTCAAACCTGAACAAAGTAATGTCAAAGAACTTACATATGAAAAGCTTGTTTTGAACAATGTAGCACGTTGGCAAGACAACATAATGCAAAAATAAAAAAGAGTAATTTAGAGTTACAGAATGATTAGATAAGATCCAGACCTGAGTATTAATTATAAATACTCAGCTTAGCACTTTATGTGTTTTTCTTCTTTCAAGTATATTCATATGCTCTGTCTCTATAGTACCTATGAAATACTTGTTTCTCATTAACAATAGAAAAAGAAACATTTCTGACATTGGATTTTATTTTTTGTCTTGTATTTGCATTTGTGCTTGAGAAGAATGATGATGTCACCTACTGTTTGTACATGTGGGTAAAGTCCAGTTGTAGCTGCAGCCACAGCTTTCCAGAATAGCTGTTCATTGAGGTACACTGTTAGTACAGTTTGGAATACAATGACGGTCTCAAGCCCTAACTCAGAAACAAACTTTCAGAATCTGCAGTTACAAATCTCAGTTACCAAATATATGTATATATATATATTTCAAAAATACATAGGCTTGAACAGATGCAGGTAATAGGAAAAATCTCGGTACATACACATAAATGTTCAATATGGCAGCAGCACATAATAAGGTCATTATAAACATAAAGATGCAGAACGATATAGAAAATATATGATGAGTGTGAACAAAACAAAGAAAACTTGGACAACTTAGATTTTATGATTTTATTTTTTTTTGTTTACCACTACAAGGTGAAAAAGTTCACCTTGTAATTCACAAGATTATGGAATGATGCATTTGCATAGTAATCAGATTATTACATCACAGTTAATTACAATAGCACAGCATCTTTGATCACTTTTAATTCTGAATTTGAGTAGAACCATTATTTATTAAATACATGTATATGTTTTTCACAGGAAAAGGAAATAGCTCAAATGGTTATCCTGTTATATAAAAAAAATAATGTTATCACTTAACAAAACTGTAATTTTGATTCCCAGTGCAACCTCTCTTTTTCTGTAGATTTTTCCTTAAAAATAATAAATAAATAAATAAATAGATTGCATTTCCTTCCAAGGTAACCCAAGACTTTTAAAAGTATGAAACAGTATCTGGTTTTGAAGACTGATCTAAAAATATCAGGATATATTCTAATAGCCAAAATTCTTGGCTATCAGTAAAAAACAGTTGTTGCCAAACATATCTCTACTGAAGAACCTGATATTCTTTTTGTACATGAATCTGTGTATTACCTATAGCAAAAACAAACTCTATTTGACTTTAAGCATAACATCTCAATCTTGCTCCAAATAAATATCACATTCAAAATTCCTTATAGTTTAGTGTGATGGTTTTACTCGGGTGGGTGGCCAACCTCCACCACAACCACTCTCTCACTCCCCCTCCTCAAAGATAAATGGGAAGAAAATATGATGAAAAAGGCTCAAGGGTTGAGATAAGGACAAGGAGATCGCACAGTAATTATTGTGATGGGCAAAACAGACTCGGCATAGGGAGATAGTAAGATTTATTGCTAATTACTAACAAGCTAGAGAAATGAGAAACAAAGGAAAGAAACCAAAAGCAACTCCTCCCCCTGAGTGGCGCATGAGAACTGGGGAATAGAGGTTATAATAGTGGCTCCAGGAAACTACAGGCCAGTCAGTCTCACCTCTGTCCCTGGAAAGTTATTGGATTAGCTTGTTCTGGATGCCATCTCCAAGCAATTGGAAGAGAAGAAGGTTATGAGGAGTAGTCAGCATGGATTCACCAAGGGGAAGTCAGCATGGATTCACCAACCTCATTGCCTTCTATGATGGCATCACCTTGACTTTAACAAGGCTGTCGTTACTGTCTCCCATGACATCTTACTAGCAAAGCTAAGAAAGTGTGTGATAGAGGAGTGGACAGTAAGGTGGGTTGAGAACTGACTGACTGGCCAAGCTCAGAGGGTGGTGATCGGTGGAGCAGAGTCTGGCTGGAGGCCTGTGACTAGCAGTGTTCCCCAGGGGTCAGTGCTGGGTCTGGTCTCATTCAACATCTTCATTGAGGACCTTGATGAGGGAATAGTGTCTGCCCTCAGCAAGTACACTGATGACACAAAGCTGGGAGGAGTGGCTGACACGCTAGAAGGCTGTGCTGCCATTCAGCGAGACCTGGACTGGCTGGAGAGATGGGCAGGAAGAAACCAAATGAGATTTAATAAGAGCAAGTGTAGAGCAGTGCAGGTCCACCATCTCCACCGTGGTCTCCTCCACGGGCTGGAGTGTGGAACCCTGCTCCACTGTGGTACTCTATAGGCTTCAGAGGTACAGCCTGCTTCACCATGGTCCTTACCACAGGCTGCAGGGGACTTCTGCTCTGGCACCTGGAGCACCTCTTCCCCTTCTTCACTGACCATGGCGCCTGCAAGGCTGTTTCTCACTCCTCTTACTCTCCCAGCTGCTATGTGACGCAGCATTTTTTTTCCCCATCTTAAATATGCTCTTACAGAGGCACAAAACAACATTGCTTATTGGCTCGACTCTGCTCAGCAGTGGGGCTCTTACCAAACATGCGGCAGCTTCTAGATCCTTCTCACAGAAGCCACCCCTATGGCTCCCTGCTACCAAAACCTTGCCATGTAAACCCACTACATTCCACTCCTCGCCTCTGTTAAAAGCATATTTAAGAATAATCACAATATGCTCTTACTTTACAATTGTCACAATCTTCACAGAATTCACTTACATCAAAAAGAAAAAGAATTCCCCACACCACCATAACATCATCACAGCACCGATGAGGCGAACAATTTACACAAACACCACCCCTCGTCCCTTCACCACACTAACATGAAACATATTCCTCAGTTACTGCTTTCTTAAATTCTTTACAACTTGTACATTCACAGAATCACAGAATTTTCTAGGTTGGAAGAGACCTCAAGATCATCGAGTCCAACCTCTGACAATCATCCAGTCCATATTTTGCCCATTATTTCTCTCAGTTATCATCCTTATCTCAAATTCCTCGAGCCCCACAGTGGGCACCAAAAAGGACTGTGGTGGTTTCATTTGAGTGGACAGCTGAGCTCCACCACAACTGCTCTCTCACTCCCCCACCTCCTCAAAGAGGAAGGAGGAGAAAATACAACACAAAGAGCTCAAGGTTTGAGAGATGAGAATGATTTAATTAAAGGGAAAGGGAATGGGGAGAAAAACAAAACAAAACAAAATAAATAAAAAAAAATAAATAAAAAAAGGCCATGCGGAAGCACAGAGAGAAAGGAAAAAAAAAGTTATTCTCTACTTCCCATCAATGAGCGATGTTTGGCCACGTCCTGGGAAGCAGGGCCTCAAAACGCGTAGCGGTTGTTCAGGAGGACAGCCCCCTCCCCCACGGGAGCCCCCCTTTTTATTGCTGAGTGTACATCAGGTGTTCTAGAATATCCCTTTGGTTGGTTTAGGTCAGCTGCCCTGGCAATGTCCCCTCCCCATCACTTGCCCACCCCCAGTCTACTGGCTCTTGGGGGCTTGAAGGGAGTCGTGATGCTGTGCCAGCACTACGCAGCAATAGACACAACACTGGAGTGATACCAGTGCTGATCCATCTATGAGTGCAGAGTACAGCACTGTGTGGGCTGCTGCAGGGAAAGGTGACTCCATCCCAGACAGACCCAACACATTTAGTTATTCAATAACTGAAATATCTGTCATCAAACAGAGGAAGTCCTATGTTTAGGTTTGTAAGACACTGAACGTCTTATAGACAAGGCATCATCTCAGAACAACTGAAGTATTGAATTAAGCATGCATATTCTGGAAACTTAATTAACCCTTGTTTTCACCATAGAAAAGTGTTGCTAAACGAGACCGTTTGTTTAAATGCTGTTTAGAAAACTTGAATGTTACAATTAAGATATAAAGATGGGAGAATCTGCTTAACAAGATGACACACTCATCTAAAAATATTGCTAAACCGTGTGAGATCTATAGAAATTTAGATACCATTTATTATATGGAAAGAGATTTCAGCAGTTAGGCACACTGCTAGTAGACGGAAGGACTAGAATGACATGGACTAACATGACACATCTCAGATTCATTGTTAAAGCTGAAATAAAATAGGAAGTTTCTTAAGCAGGATAATTTAGTTAACGAATCTTTCATGGTGGGGTGGAAGAAATAGCATTAGAATATGATTAGGCTGAGTCAAAAACATTCTTCATGTTCAAAATTTAGATGATGCCTGAACCTTCTGATTCATGACCATCTGTGAGTGCAAATCTGATTGAAGACCATTGAATATAAAAATGGTATTTGGGCACAGCCCAGAGCCAACTGAACACACCTTCCAGTGACTGCAGAAAGGCTTAGGACTTTGTTTCACTGGCAACAGAAGATGTGGTAGTTAGTCAATACTCTTGTTTGATTCAGTCTCAGTTAAAACAAAGTAGTGTTTTTATGATTGTGATGTGTAGCAAAAATTAGCTGTCTTTCTTGAATTCAGTTGAACAGACAAAAATTTAGAGTCATTTCCCAAGAGATAAATAAGTTTTTATTTTTGTTCCTAGTGCAGAAAAGAAGGTTGGAAGAGCATTTGTCACAGTGGAATGAAATCACTTGTATGCCCATGTGTTCATAGCTATGCAAAGCATAACTTAAAAATAAACAGTAAAGACATTTATCTAATTCACTGTCTACACTAACACCATAAGCATATGTCACATCCTCCCTATAAAATGTCATTGTGATTTGGGAAAACAGGTGGTGTAAATCTCTCAGAGGGTTAAGTTATCTAATATCTATCACAAAAGCTGTTACTCAGTGAGTAATGTATAAAGTTAGGTACATAGGCCTAGCTTGTAATGCAAAAGTGAAAACTTTAGAAGAAAGAGAATTTAATGTAGAAAGTATTCACACAAAAGATTTAATAATCTCTTAAAATGTAAAATGCACAATTTTATCTAAATTGCACTGTTTAATATGTATAACACTCTTCTGTGTTCTGCAAGTGCATAAAGAGCTACTGTCTCATCTATCCTTTGTTTCAGTTATGGTAACCACTGTTTCAAACTTCCATTCTGAGTATGAAGAACTACAAAATACCCTCAATTTTTTTCATCAAAATTTTGCCATATTAAAAGTAAATTACAGAATCATACAATGGTTGAATTTGGAAGGAACCTCTGGAGGTCATCTGGTCCAACCCCCTGCTCAAGCAGATACAAGTAGAGCTGCATGCTCAGGAGCATTACCAAGTGCCTTTTGACTATCTCCAAGGAGAGGGGCTCCACAGCCTCTCCAGGCAACTAGCGCCAGTTTTACATGATGTGAACAGTAAGGAAGTACTTCATGATGTTCAGCAGGAACTTTCTGTGTTCCAGTTCATGCACAGTAGCTCCTACCCTGTCACTGGGCATCAATGAAAAAGCCTGGTTTCATCTTTGCAACCTCTCTTCAGATATTATAGACATTGATATATATAGATAGATATTTATAGGTTCTCCAGGTGTTAAGGTTCACCAGTGCTAACTAAAGGGCAAGGATCCACTTTTGATAATACTCTGCCTTTATCACAGGATACCATTAGCCTTTTCTTGTGGTAATAGCGTATTACTGGCTCATGTGCTCATGTGTTGATGGATGAGTATCTACATCACTTCATGTTATTATCAACCTGCAAAAAATATGATAATTTTTCAAGTGTTTAATATTGTTCTAAAATATTTCTTATGTATTTAAAGCCTCATGACTTTCATGACTTAAGAAAGGAATGTTAGTTTTGTTTAAAGGATGCTATTAAAAAAAAAAAAAAAAAAAGATTCCAACTCCTAGATTTCATATATGTTCTGTTTTTCTCTGCAGGTATAAGAAACGCAAGGTGGACAACTAATTATGCTTACACATGGATGGAAACAATGGTGATCACTTGCTGCAGAAGAAATGATCATGCTGCAGAAAAATGTGAAAAACCAACAGATGAAGAAATAAAGCAAAATCCCTAACTATCCAAAAATTTCCTGCTAACTTTGGTCACATCTTTCACTGTCAACATATGAACAGATGATCAAGCACTCAAGTAAGACACAACATAGTCAAGTGCAAGCACCCAGTCAGGGAAATTCAGAGTCTAAACATTGCTTTCCTCTCTCAGTTCATATAGTTGTGTCCATTTCAGTGATATTTTTGTGCCATAAATAACTTGTATGCTTAAAAGCAGAGACATTTAGTGTCTTAGGGTTTAGTGAAGTTTTGCATATCTTCTGTAATGGCATTTTTTACAGCCTCAATGAATTTATTAAAATGACAACCTAAATTATTATTAATCCAAACTAAAATAATCTGACATGTTTCAGACAAAGACTGAATGGAAATTCTGAGAATTCTGAGGTTGCTTAGTGCTTTAAGTTGATTCTGTAACCAGAAAGTTAACTGAAATTGTGGAAGATCTCTAGCCTAAATACTTTCCCCCCCACCCAAAAAAAACAAAACAAAACAAAACAAAACTGTCATACTAATTTCCACTGGATTTTTTTTTCCATTATTTTGTACATACTGATTTGAGTTGTAATTTAAGAATAATATACAAATATTTTTTAAGCAAACATAGACATATTGCTATAAAGCAGAGAAGTTATTTTAACAGTCAGGAGAATAAGTAGACTCCTACGAGACCATTGAGTAGTCTAAAATAAATACTCACACTTTTATGTGGGAGAAAAAGAAGTGATTGCAAGACTTTTGCAATGCATATATTTTTACTTCTCCTTCTCTGATATGTATAGGTGTGTGTGTGTATATATATATATATATATATAATTGAGGAGCATTGTCCTAAGCACAGTCCCATTGACACTTTGCTTTTTATTACTCAGTTACCAACTGAGTATCTGTCTCAGATTTCTATTGGCATTTTCAATTACTTTCTTGTGCTGACTTTTTATATTAAAAATATAGGGAATTGCAGGTGTTGATGATAATACCTAACTTCAGAGTAATGCATGTGTTTTTTTTGGCTCTGTAGAGGTTACAGAACAGATGCTAAAAGTTGTTATGTCAGTCTGGGTACTTTGTTAATTATTGTTTAATAGAAAAGAGGAACTACTTTAAAATATTCTCCTGTTTCTTTAGGGAATACTCCTCTCTCAACACAGGTATATCTTCTTAGTGAGAGACACACATATACTTACTGGAGACGTGGAACTCCAAATAGTTTCAATAAGGAAAAGGATGCTTTTTACAGGGCAAAAACCTACTACTACCAAAAAAAAAAAAAAAAGCGCTACTACTAGTACTTTTTTTTCTGTTATTGTGCAATCCAATGGGCTACTATTAATTCCTTCCTGGACACACCTGTTATACTACTTCTATCACACTCTACTATTGGCCAAACACCTTGCAATTTGTTGCTGTAATGATATAGACATATGCTGAATATTTGCAATCCCCCCAAAATTATCACATATGAGCATAATGCTCTGAAAAACATTTTTAAATGTCCACTAATTTGTCTTTCCACTGCCCAAAGCCAACAAAAACAACAACAAAATTCATGCTGTAATGCATTAAGAAAAATGAAGCGGACAGAGTTTTACAAAAAGGTACAAGAGAACCAGGCATTTGAGTTATGATCAAAACTTTGCTACAAATTAAACAAATCTGTAGCTCCTGAGGAGACGAGACTCATATTAAGCTACTTTTCTTCTCTGGAGCAGCTGAGGCAGCGACAGAGCTGCTTATCCACCTGCAGTCTTTGTCATCCTGGCAGGCTTCAAAAAGCTTCTCTAAAAGAATCTAGGGAAATCTGAAGGCTCTAGAATGGTGCACAAAGTTAATGCGTTATCCCCATAAAATAAGTGGAATATACATTTCTGTCACTGAAAGGACCATGGACCATGTATTTAATTTCTACACTTGACCTTTTTTATCACTCACTCTCCAGAGACTAGGAAAAGAATGTTGGGGGTGAGGGGTTGAGGGAAGAGGAAGGAGGGTCTGGGGAAGGGGTGTCAAGAGGGCTTACATACAGCAGCAATTCTTGTGCTTTCAGGAGAGATAGTGTCAACAACAGAGTCTAAAGCAATCCAGTGGGAAGTCGTGCCCACCAATGCTACGTGACCACAGATGTCTTGTGCTTTTTTTTTAGTATAAAAACCTTCACAACATATAGGACAGTAAGGGCTCAGCATCTGGCTGATCAGAAGTCCAAGGTTATCTAAAATAATGGCCCTCAGAGGACCATGGTTCTGTCATGACAGAGAGAAAACATTGGCATGTTTGAGCTTTTTAATCACCTCTTTTCTAATTTACTACTGAACTCATCAAATGGCATTTGCTGTTGTACATTAAAAAATGCTTACCTCACACTATCAGACAAAAGCTTTGAAATGCATCCTACAGGCACCGCAAAAACTTGATTCTGTTTCTAGACCTAATTTATATAATAGTTCTCTATGCCATAACCTTGAGAAATTAGTTCTTCAATAAATAACATAGTTCATTAATATTTGATAGATCATCTATCTCTGGAAAATAGATGATTTTTAATGGAGTTTTCATTAAATCCCCAAGCTGTTTTCCTTCCTGGGAGTTGCTGACCCATGTGTTCCTCATAAGCAACTCTCCCAGCCCAAGCACTTATGCAAAGGAATTAAAAAAAACAATATATTGTGTTTTTAACCAGGATTAAAATATATCATAACACATTGTAGGAATTAAGTGACGCACAGATTATGTTTCTTACAATCATAGGTGTCACTTTAAAAGTAAAGGTTCTTAGGCATAACAATTAAAATGAAGATTTTTCTTCTCTCTACATCGTGCATTTTTAAATGTAGTCTTCTCATATTGCAATTTTAATACTGAATTAAGACACATATAGGCACACATACATAGTAATATTCAGCACAGCACACACTCTCTCTCAGTCTAAAGTATAGTCAAAATAGAAATATAAGCATGAAATTCTGCTGAATGTAGCAGCCAAGTAAAAGATGTGTTTAGCCTCAAGGCTGGGTACAAAATATTGCATAGTGCTGTGTCTGAGAGGACAATTTCTTATTTCAGATAGAATATAAATTCTTCAATCTGAGAGAGAAAGAATACAAAGTTTCTGAATTTCCTATTTAAATTGTTATCAGGAGAAAAACAGATGACTAAGGAAACTGATGACAGTAAAAGTCCCTACATGTATGGGTCATTATCCCTTAAAATCCACAGTGAGTAAAAGCCATTAGTAACTGGGCTTGTCTATATGACTCTCAATGTAGAAAAGAAATCAACCCAGCACATGCAGTAATTGCATGACTGGCAGCAAAGCAAGCGCTTAGTCTGAAGGAGTATTCAGGAACATATATAATATTGGAGCAGCTGGGAAGTTTTTTTGGTGATTTTGTTTGTTTGGTTGGTTGGTTTCAGTCTTGTTTTATGGGGGAGATTTTTATGCCAGTATATATATATATTTTTTTCCTTTCTGCTGTCCAGACTAAAACTTCAGCAAAATTCTAAAAAGCACTAAAGCAAGTCCAAATGCTTTAGCTCTATATAGTTGATGAATCAGAAGGTGGAGTTGGGAGCTTAAAACTCATAGAAACAAACTGTTCTTGTCATGAATGGAAAAAAGAATAACATTTATTTTATGATAAAAAAATAAGTTATGCTTTGCAATCTATCTTAAGACTTAATTCCATATTTGCTTTAGTGCCTAAAGCTCATTTTAGGTTCCCATCTGTACCAAAGATACGTTTGTATGTGTAAGTTGTAATAACTTAAATACAGTAAAATCAGCTTAACTAGGAATTGTTTATAATTAAAATCTGACAATCAATAGGAAGCCAAGAACCAAATTTTTCTAAAAGTTTTCCAGCCCTAATTTGGGAATTAATTTGAGAGTACAAGTAATATCAATGCCTTTGAAGAGGCTTGACTTTAGCTTTGACTGTAAAAAAGACATCCTCACACCTTTGTCCTTTATACTTCCTGTAACTGACAGGAAAAAGATTTCTAATTGTGACATAAAAATAGATTGTTTTTAAAAAAAGAATTAACATTGTTTAAATTTAAGGCAGGTGGGTTTTAGTTTTTGTTTTTTTGTTTGTTTTTTTTTTTTCCTTTGAAGAAAGACTGATATGGCACCTGATGTTGTTATCCTAGTAGAATAGAGAAAAGCTGTTGAGAGGCATCCCAGCCAATTTTCCAAGTCAAACAGAAAGACACATTGCTGCTTCCCAAGACTGGCACATTTTGTTAAGAGAGAAAACAAATTCTATAGTTTATTGGACTAGATGAATTTTAAGGTCCCTTCCAACCAAAATAATTTTATGATTCTATAATTCCAGTGTTTGTCTATCTTCCATACTGTTTTCCTGACCATATAATATTCCCTCTCTCCATCTCTGTGAAGAGTGATTTACTGCTCTTCTTACCACAAAAAGAGTAAAGAAGAAAAAACAAACAAACAAACTCCTATTGAATCAGTTTCACTGGTGCAGCAAAGAATATTGGTTTCTTGGGATGGCGACACATTTCAGCATAAGTATGACTCAGTGATTCAGAAAGGGAGAGTCCTACATTCTGCTCTTTGTTGACACAGTTGACAAAAAATCATCATAAGAAACAAAAGAACTGGGAAAAGAAATGTTTTCCCTGAACCTTGCAGTTTAAGTAAAGATAATTTTAAATGCGGCATAGAATTTGAAAATGAGAGTATTAAGAATTATACCATGCTGCTAATGAATCCTACTGTAATATCTAGGAGATTGGCTGATGATCTGGGGGAAAAATAAATAAATAAACAAACAAACAAATAAATAAATAAATAAATAAAGACTGTTGCAGTCTTCTTGTTCAAAAATGGTATGATTATTTTCATGACAGTTGGCATAAAGCTCCAAAAAAAACAATAGTGCCAGATGAAGATTTCTTCTGTCAGACAGAAAGGGAAAAAAGGGAAAAGTGAAAACGGAGAAGGGAAAGGGAAAAGAAAAGGGAAAGGGAAAGGGAAAAGAAAAGGGAAAGGGAAAGGGAAAGGGAAAGGGAAAGGGAAAGGGAAAGGGAAAGGGAAAGGGAAAGGGAAAGGGAAAGGGAAAGGGAAAGGGAAAGGGAAAGGGAAAGGGAAAGGGAAACAGGACAACATGAACATTCTTCTCAAGAAACTGTCTGCTCATGGCTTGGACTGACATATGCTTCGTTGGGTTAAAAACTGGCTGGATAGCCAGGCCCAAAGAGTTGTGGTGAATGGAGTCAAATCCAGTTGGAGGCTGGTCACTAGTGGCGTTCCCCAGGGCTCGGTACTTGGGCTGGTCCTCTTTAATATCTTCATCGATGATCTGGATGAGGGCATTGAGTGCACCCTCAGTAAATTTGCAGATGACACCAAGTTATGTGCGTGTGTCGATCTGCTCGAGGGTAGGAAGGCTCTGCAGGAGGATCTGGATAGGCTGCACCGATGGGCTGAGGTCAACTGCATGAAGTTCAACAAGGCCAAGTGCCGGGTCCTCCACCTGGGGCGCAATAACCCCAAGCAGAGCTATAGGCTGGGAGATGAGTGGTTGGAAAGCTGCCAGGTGGAGAAGGACCTGGGAGTATTGGTGGATAGTCAACATATGAGCCAGCAGTGTGCTCAGGTGGCCAAGAAGGCCGACAGCATCCTGGGTTGCATAAGAAGCAGGGTGGCCAGCAGGTCTAGAGAAGTGATTGTCCCCCTGTACATGGCTCTGGTGAGGCCACACCTCGAGTACTACGTTCAATTTTGGGCCCCTCACTATAGGAAGTAGTGTGGTGCTCGAGCAAGTCCAGAGAAGGGCGACGAAGCTGGTGAGGGGCCTGGAGAGCAAGTCCTATGAGGAGCGGCTGAGGGAGCTGGGGTTGTTCAGCCCAGAGAAAAGGAGACTCGAGATGACCTTGTTGCTCTTTATAAGTACATTAAAGGAGGCTGTAGCGAGGTGAGGGTTAGTCCATTCTCCCATGTGCATGGTGACAGGACAAGGGGGAATGGGCTAAAGTTACATCAGGGGTGTTTTAGGTTGGATATTAGGAAGAACTTCTTTACTGAGAGGGTTGTTAGGCATTGGAATGGGCTGCCAAAGGAAGTGGTGGAGTCACCATCCCTGGAAGTCTTTAAAAGATGTTTAGATGTTGAGCTTAGCAATTTGGTTTAGTGGAGGACTTGTTAGTGTTAGGTCAGAGGTTGGACTCGATGATCTTGAGGTCTCTTCCAACCTAGATAATTCTATGATTTTTGATTCTGTGAACAACACGTAGGGGAAGAGGCAGGATAAAGAACAAAGCTGAATATTTTTCCTTTTTAACCAGATAACAAAATATAAATAATCCCAGAATAAATTATCTTAAAATATTTTTATGTTTCAATATTTAGACTAGCAGTATTCAGATATCAACAAAAACTGGGGGTTCTTAGGATCCAAAGTTGATTTTAAATTTCTTAAATACAACATTTAAGAAGAGACCTTCACAAAAGACTTAACTAAAGTTAAGTATATTGTAATATATTGTAATATATTTAATTGAATATATTCAATTTGTAATATATTTCATTGAGCTGTCCTATACATGGAATGAAATTTGACACGTAATAAACAGGAGGAGTAGAACATGTCGTTTGTGAAAGGAACATTCATAAAAAAATGACTCTGTAGTCTTTTTCATGGAGAATATTTCACTGTTCAAGATGTATTTGTTCCTGTACATATAATCTCCCCAAGAATTACTAGCTTCTAGTTTTGTAGGGGAACATTTCAAACAACTACATGTTCTGCAGGAAATAAATGGGGAAAAAATAGTGACATAGACACTCATGAAATACTATCAATAGATCCATCAGTCAAATGGAGATTGATCCAAACCTCAACCAGTGATGTGGATATACTATCAGACGGCAGGCAATTTTTGGAAAATTTCCTGGGACATTGGCTTAGGTTTTCAAACTGAAGTCATCCGTGTGATTCTATTGTTTGTAACCAAGCCTGCATACACCTACAGTTCAGAGCCCTTACTCCCATCTTCACAAAGGGAGTGCCAGAACACTGACAAAGCTCATAATCATAGACTTCTTTCTCTCATAACAAAAGCTGTTTTGCAATCTCCAACAGCAGTAGTAATACTGATCATTTTCAGAGTCTTTGAAATATTTTGAATATTTTTAATGACTGTCTATGGATAAATATTAAATAAATGCTTTCCTTTATCCTGATGTTAAAACTCCATCATAATACTCATGGACCTGATCTGATCCTAGTAGAAGCAGAGATTGGGACACATTTACTGTGGAAACTTGTGGCTATAAACCTACACCTGTACTGCTTTCTGAAAGCCAGAAGGTTTGTATTTCTTATAGAGCAACAGGACTTTTCAGAATTAACTCCTAAGTCTGATGTGTTTTTCTCTCATGCAGTGTGCTAGGACTATTCTAATTCATCTCAATTTATCATCCTGAGAGAATAAAATTTTGCTTTGGTATCCAGTCAGGTTTAAAGCAAATAATTCTACAACAAATCGCTGCACCTTGGTATAGCACAATCAATTGTAAAGTACATGGGGGCGAAGCAAAGTTTTTACTCCTTTTATTGAACTGAGGTCTGCCATGACCTACTCTGAAGGAAGCAACCTGTCTTAAGAGGGTAAGCTCTAGTCAAGAGCTAAAAGAAATGGTGGATACAAAGAGTTACAAAAGGAAGAGTGTAGTGTTTTAACCCAGCAAGCAACTGAGCACCACTCAGCAGTTCTCTCACACACACTCTGCCCCCCTGAGGGATGGGGGGAGAGAATCAAAAAAAATAAATAAAAATTAAAGCCTGTGGGTTGAGATAGAGACAATTTACTAGGGCAGAAAATAAATGAAAATACTGCTAATAATGATAATAGTACTACGACTAATAATGTGTACAAACAAGTGATGCACAATGCAATTGCTCACCGCCTGCTGACCAATGCCCAGCCTATCCTCGAGCAGTCCAGTCCCCCCACCGTGGCTAGCCACCCCTATATATTGTTTTCAGCATGAAGATCAGACGGTGTGGAATACCCCTTTGGCTGGTTTGGGTCAGCTGTCTTGGGTCTGTTCCCTCCCAGCTCCTCATGCACCTCCAGCCTTCTTGCTTGAAGGGTGGTGTGAGAAGCTGAAAAGTCCTTGGTTTAGCACTGCTCTGCAACAATTAAAACATCAGCATGGTGTCAACATTATTCTCATCCTAAATCCAAAATACAGCACCACGCCAGCTACTAGGAGGACAATTAACTCTCTTAATCAAAACCAAGACAAGGGGTTACAGTTATTTCTAATTCAACCTTTTTTTTTTTTTTTTTTTTTAATTTAATGTAAGAAGGTGGCAGGTTTCTGCTGTTAGGATCAGATGATGTTGACTGCATATGTACATACGGAAATAGTAATTATTAACATTATTATCATCGTTATTATTATCATCAATATATTATTATTAAATACTTAATACAATAATTTAATATAATAATTTATTAATTTATTTTAATAATTCAATGTTAATTATTAATGTATTAATAATAATATAAACAAAATAATTATTAATAATAATATTTTAGTATAATAATGATTATGATGATGATGATAATAATAGAAGAAAAAATACCTAGTGACCCAGGTTAGTGATGTGCTTTTCAAAAAGCTCAACTCTGCATCCACAAAGTTCCCAAGATTTTGTCTCTAAATTCAGATGCAAGTCTGGGCCTGAATTTTTCATTTATTAGATATCTTCAGTTGTTAGAACATTTAAAAATGAATACACAATAATCATATGAAGAAGAAAAAAGAAAAGAAAAATGCAGATGGAGAAAAAATACATTATGCATTGAAATTATTAATATAAATCAGAACCTTACACAAAAAGACTTATACCAGTTACAAATAACAAATATGTGAGCATGCCTCTTACCATTCCCAAGAAAGCTTGGAAACTAGGGTAGAATCAAATGAATGTACAACATAATATTAACATAGATTGGGAAAGATCTCTGCAGTTCTTCTTGCTAATAAGCCCTGCTCCAACCAACATCAGTTAATAGATTACTCAATTCTTTGTCCAGTCAGGTTTTGCATACTTCTATGAATGGAGACCCAAGCGTTTTTCTGAGCAGCTAGATTTTGAACTCCCTCTAGGTAAATATATTTTTCCTTGTGTATAATGAGAATTTATTTGCCCTATTATTATATATTTCTGCAAAGGTATTCATCCAAAATGCAGGATGAGAAAACAAGTGTAATTGCAAAGCTGCTTACCATAATCTCTCTACACAGAAATAGTCGTACAGGTTTTCTTTGACATTTCATGTGCATGAAATTTGGACTTCATCAGAAAGATAAAGAATACACAAGGAAAAATACAAAAAAAAAATAATGAAAAGCTTGAGTTTTTGGTGGCTAGAAAGATATTTAATGTGAATTAAATCTTTACTGGAAGATGGTGGTCGTGCTACAAGTACTGTAATAAGACAAAGTCAGTTAAGTGGCTGTTATAACATAGGTATCCTGGTTCTAAAAAGAGTATTAGGATGACCTGCAACTGTAAAGTAAGTCAAATGCTATTATTCCACTTTTATTAAATTGATCCTAAAGTCCTCAGCTCAGTCAGATATTCTAAAAGGCTAAATATAAATGCATGACTTTTTTAATGGATACTGTCAAAACATAAGTAGTTTAAAGAACAATTGCCATGCACTCATAAAGAATAGTATGTGAGATACTTTTAATCATAAAATACTTTTTGAATATATGTATTCTGAACTATTCATTAAAATACAATTACAAATATACATTGAAAAAATGACTTTTACATCAGAAATCCAAAGAAAATGTAATATTTTAAATATAAACCACATGTCCATATGTTACATATAAACATATATAATGCAGAAACATAAAGCTACTTAAACATGTTTATATACAGAACAATCTGAAACATTTTTTTTTTTTTAACTAACAGAATTACTTTTACTTCTTTTGACATTTTCCTGTTGTTAGATCACTATATAGCATCACTGATGCTATTTGTGGAAATTCTAATCCTATAGGGAAGACAAACCCAGATCCTTTATAGGTTCACTGCAAACCTTAATCATGAGCACAATGCTTTTGATCCTCTTTTATGACTCTGATTTGTAGATTTGAGAGTGCCTTGCAAGTCTTCATCTCAGATTGCTCTGCTGGTGTCTTTACTGTTACAAAAAGTTCTGTGACATGTCACACTACCGTCACGTACCTCTGTCTAGCAGGTCTTAAACACAGACATTTCCATGGCATATTAACAAATATACCCAGCAATGTGTTATATCTTGGGAAGATATTTGAGAAGAGATGTTTTGATTTTTAAAGGGCTCCACCACTTTGCAGATGTTTAGCTCAGTTTAAGTCATCAGCTATTTCTGAAGCCAGAAGACTGTATTATTGAAGTATACAAGTGAGATTTTTTATTATCCATCCCACTGTCAAGCATGAGTTAATCAAAAGAGTTATCTTAAACCAAAAGAGGATAGATTTAGACTAGACATTAGGAGGAAAGTCTTAATTGTAAGTGTAGTGAGGCACTGTGAGTGTAGTGAGTGTTGCCAAGACAAGCTGTGGATGTCCCTGGAGGTGTTCGGGGCCAAGCTGGATGGGGCCTTGGGCAACCTGATCTAGTGGGTGGCATCCCTGCCTATGGCACAGGGGTTGGAGTTAGAGTTTTAAGTCTCTTCCAACCCAAGCCATTGTATGATTCTATGAAAAGAAGTGTCAATCCTTTATTCCTTTGCTCCTCTCTCTTTATTAAGATTTCCTGATGAAGTGTGCATTAGCTTTTTAATGGATGTGAACATGCTTCCCAATCTATGACTCCTTGAAATATAATATAGGTAAAATACTTCAAATTTCATATGACATGTGATTTTCCAAAACCATTGATTTACTAATGACAGCTCCAGCTGGTACATCCATACTGCATGACAAATGTGGTGTGCCCTAGAAAACTGTTTCTGTATAGATATTCTGGACACACATTGATGTGTCCATGGATGAGAGAATTATCTCTGTACTTTACTTTCCTTGGAAATCTTAAAATAAAGAATTCATCCAAAGGATGAATTAAATAAAGAATAAATAAGGAAAAAAGGAATCTTAAAATAAAGAATTCATCCAAAATATCCTCTGTTTTGGATAGTGCAAGGAGCAGGGCTGAAGGATGGAAAACAGAACACACATTGTGCATAGAATGGGCATAGTTGCCAGCTTTCAACAGATGATATAACCAGATGGACCAGGTCTACTTTACAAATAACATTAAATCAATTAAGTCACTTGTATTTACTAAAGTCCTGGACCTAAAAATCTAGGCTGGCTTTGAATGAATGATTAACACACTTTAACACACATTCTTTCCAGTTAACTACTACATCCTTCTTCCACACAAGTTTAGTATTTAGATTCATACCCATGTATAAATTTAATGACTAGATGTCAACTCTCTAAAACAGCACTTTTCAGTCTCATGGAGGTCACCTAAAGGTCTCATGAATCAATTAATTACACCCCAAATGACTCATGAATCAGCTAGGAAGAAATGAAAATAGAAGAAAAACAAAACAAAACAAAACAAAACAAAACAAAACAGAAAACATACACATGGAAAGTTGACAAAATATAATAGTTTTTGCAGATGGATATATGGCCTATTTATGTATTTGTTTATTCATTTGATCTTGATCATGGGGAGTTTCAACTACAACATTCTTAATTATAACAGCATATTACAGTTTTGTGCAAAACAAGAGTTATAATATCTAAATGATAAATGTACTATTAATTACCTTCCCTCTAGCTACTGAGCTATACTAGGGAGAAGATCCAGGGATTCTTTTTTAAAGGTGAAGTGGTTCTTCAGTAATAAAAGGTTGACTAACACTGTTCTAGATGAGCAGTTCTTAACCATGAGGGCTTTTGAGAGGACAG
The DNA here is from genome assembly GCF_963932015.1 of Anas acuta. NCBI lineage: Eukaryota > Metazoa > Chordata > Aves > Anseriformes > Anatidae > Anas > Anas acuta. Next base: position 64,183,866 of record NC_089017.1, on the reverse strand, counting down.
AAATGTTGACTGATGTCAGATTATTGTCAGTCTCCTCTATCCTAGGTATACAATTTGATAAAAGAGTTGAACATTTTTCTTGAAACTGGAGGACATTCTGAATTACATATTCATTTTCATTTAACCTGTATGATTAATGTATTTATTAAATTAATCTGAATTATAAATACTGAAGTGCAAAATTATATTAATTAAATATAATTAGAGTAATCTTATCTGCTATAATAGTTCTCACCCCTTTTCCCTTTATGTTTGCTTATTGAAAAACCTCTGTTGTAATATAATAAAGAGTTTGTAAGAGCTGGACTATATATAGAGAGATATATATGTTAACTTCTTCTGATGCAGCTCTGTTGATTTAATTGGAACACGTGTTTCTCTGTGCCTGGGAAGCTAGTGTGATACAACAGTGGTGACAGCTCTCAGTAAATGTTAAAGGCAGCCTTCATAAAGAAAATCTCAGCTGATCACAGCACATGACTTCACCAGCTGATGGACTGGTGTTTTTTTTTCACGTCCCTTGGTAAATCTCACCAGTGACAGCTCCTATGTCCATGGTAGAACCCTCCAGAACCCTCCATCTCAGAACCTTCCATCCAACATAGCTTGTGGGGGCTTCACAGGGTGATGGCAACTGCATCCTCAGCTGAATTCTCACTGACTCTTTGGAAAGAGAACCAGTAGAGCTACTTGATGTAAGAGGAGGAGCAGAATCCAAAACCAGGGTATGAACAAGTGACATATTATGTCCAATATGGGATGCTGCTGCACTGACTTTTTGATTCCCTCCCCTCCAGATTTCTTCAGCAATGCTGAACAACTTATATCAACCAGTGGTTCACAGAGAGCATTGCATCTGAAATCCCAGTTTTCTAGTGCATAGTATGAAATAGCTGACAACTATTCTGAGGTTGAGCTAATCTCTCAATTTTGAATTGAAGTTCCATAGAAGTAAAAATGCTAAATAATGTGGGAATGCTGTGACAAAAGTAGAAAAATAAAAATAAAATAAAATAAAATAAAATAAAATAAAATAAAATAAAATAAAATAAAATAAAATAAAATAAAATAAAATAAAATAAAATAAAATAAAATAAAATAAAATAAAATAAATAAAATATCTATGCTCTCAAACAGAGTTCCTAAAACAACGGTAACACCATAACACCTCCAAGGACATTATGATGACAAATGGAGTGTTCATCACTGAAGCACTCAGGTAGGTGGAAGAAATGAATGAATAAATTTGTTGTCAGGGGAACATCTGACAACTCATGGAAAATAAGACTAGGATCACACACTGAACAATGATGAAAAGAACAAACTTCAGAAAAGCATCCCAGGGATTTTTATCACTGTTTGGAAACAATTAACAAGTTAAGGTAACACAAAGCTCTAGTTCGTATCATCTGTATTCATAATTTTCTTAATTTTTAAGAGTTTCATTTTGCTTCCAAAGTTTGATTTTACATGCTGACATTTTTCACTGCTTTCTTAAACATACTATATATAAAGTTATGTACTGCCAGTTTTCAGGCTCTGAAACATAGTTTTCTTCTGTAACAACCCAGGCTGTCCCAGATCCTAAGGCAACACAGAATCTGCTTAGAGCTCTCAGTGTCAGTAGAGCCACACTAATTTACATCTGTGACATATGTGACATTAAAAAACATGAGTTGTTTGGACTTTGATAACCATACATCGATTTGCAGTGAAAAAGAATTTGTTAGGTTTCAACTTTATCCCAAAATCCTCTTTACATCTCAGATAGCTATCCAGCTCCTTCAATTTGGTTACCTGGAATTAATCAAACTATTTGACACATGATTTAATTTTATTTATTTTTATTATCAAGTTTTCAGGGAGTGGGGTTTGAAGTAGAAATACTTTGCATAAAATTAATTTAGAATATGGAATCCTAAAAAGAGAGGCAAAACAGATTTAAGATAATTACATGTAGGCAAAAGCGGCATTATAGTTCTATAATGTGCTATAAATGATTTGCTGTTTGTGATCATTTCAGTTCTGTAAAATGAAATTCTTCACTTTGGAGATAGAGAAGGTTACAAATAGTAGTTTGGAATATGTGATTATTTTTTTTAAGTGCTTGTGTTGACCTTGGATAAGTATCTAGCTAAATAATTTATTCATATCCTTAATAAACTTAATGATATTTTCAATGTTTTTAATAACATCTGAGATCCACAGCTAAATATATTGAGCAAAGTCCTACTACTGCTGAGGAGCTCAGTTATATAAATGGGGCCTTGTGTGCATGGGAGCTCCTACCAGGGTTTTTCTCTAGTTTAGTCAGCATCACAGAGACAGAGACCTAAAACATCTCTTTGTACAATCTGTGTCTGTACAGGAATTTTTGGCACAGGTTTTCATTTGTATCATCTATCATGAACCCATTGTCATCCAAAATAGCTTTCATTTTTTCTGCTTTATTTCCTAATAAGGAAAAAAAATCCAGTTTACTCGTCATCCTTCTCATTACCATCTAACTGCAGTTTGCCTCTCATTTATTATATCAGTTTTACTTCCTACTGTGTGCTTCCGTGAGGATATTAACAATATTTCTTTTTGCTTTGTTAGCATTTTTGCTTTATTACTGTGCACAAACTGGTATCTCCTTTAGAAACTGCAGCCTGAATGTCAGTAACTGCATCTCTCTCCTGGAAAAAGAGCAGACCTAACATTCTAAGGCAACATGTAGATCTTTTCTTTTCTTTGTTTTATCCCCTATGGTGAAGCTATAAAGGGTAGAGGCCCTATGGGAAAACAAAACAAACAAACAAAAAAACTATTTTTAAGAAACAGAATTAGCAATGAAACAAAGAAAGACTTTCTCAAGGTTCCAGACTGCATATAGTAAAACATCCTCTTACTTGAGCTAAACAATATTTTGCTTTGAGCAGTCTCATTCATACTTAAAAGAATTCTGTGCAAAGATACACCTCAACAGATAAGAAAATCTCCGTCCTGATGGAAAATACTTTAGTCTGACCCTTGATGTGATTACTTACATGTTCTTTACATTTGGAATTCAGTGTCTACACTCTTCTTGCACCTAGTATCTGTCATACCAGGTCTTCTTCTGCCATTCCTAGCTGTGCTTTCCAGTGTTCATTTGCACTGTGGGGAAATTCTCCAGCTCAGAAAAAGAATTCCTCTCGTGCTATTACAGCTTCTGATTTAAAAATAATAATAGCAATAATAATAAAATAAAATAAAAATAAAATAAAAAATAAAATGAAATTTAATGAACAACCAATGTAACTTTAAGCAGGTTATGACTAGTCAGGTTTCTAAAAATTTTACATTATTCAGTACTAATTTGAAAAACAATTAAAAAAAAAAAAAAAAAACACCTAAAACTCAGAAGTTTTAATCTGTCATATCTATCATGCCATTAAGTCTCTTTGTAACAGCAGTACTAATGAGATGCAGCAATTAATGAGAAACAGAGAGAAAGGCTTTTCTTCCCTTGTCATACAAATCCTTTTGGGTTGAAGTAAAAATACAAAATCAACACAGTATTTGTGAACTTACTATTGACTACAAGGAATAGTAGTGCTCCTTCAAATATTCAGAAGCAAACATGTAAACATTCTAACCAGTGTAGATGTCCAAACCCCTTCCCAAACTGCTAAAGATATATAAAATCTATACAAAGTCACAATATTAACTTACGTATGAAATAAGTCCCATGGCCCCAAAATTCACACCAAATACATAAATTATAAGTTTTGTTTACTTTAGAATTTATTAAGTACACACAAGTAACCAATCAAAGTTTACAACAATGTATGATTCTTTGCTATTGTGGGAAAACACAGAGAATAGACAAGAATACAAAAATAACTGTCTATCATTAACTTCTTCATTCTTGTTCCTATTTCTCATTGAAGCAAGTGTCATATTCATCTTGCCTTTGTGCAATATTATGTTTTGCTTTACTCTGGAGGCTGATGAATTATCCATGCCTAACCTGCAAGACAATAGACCATGTCTAACATGTCAGCTTCAAAAATTGGAAAGAAGCCACAGAACCCAAATGGGAACGTGTTGCTCACCTATGCCACAACAGAGACACAGAAGATAACAGCTAGTTGGCAGATGGGCATAAACTTAGAAAACTAAATTCCCTGGAAGTCCACACTTCATGGAATGATATACCCAAACACTCTTTCTGAGAGAGTTACTTTTCCAAATTGTTATTTCACTAGTATTTGTGGTTGCTAATTGCTGCGTACGTTTTCATGCTCTCTACTCATGGATGCACAACTTTATTCTCTGTTTCTATAGCTTTGTGTTTCAGTGAGTCTTGGTTTTCAACATCTCTTACATTTCATAGCAAGAAATAGTTGAAACTGTCATTTGTCTACTTTGTGAAACTTTATAAGCAGCAAATTCTGTACAAACCTCTATCAATAAACATAGAAAACTTTCTGCACTTCATTCAAATCCTATCAGAGCCCTCAAATCCCCAGCACTGTTTGAAAGCTCAGGTTCATTCAGATCTTCAATTCAATTCAATTCAATTTCTTCCTTGGAAACTACTTCCAGCCCTTGAAACCTCCATGTATAATTTCAGCAAATGTGGGGACAGGCAGCACAGTGGCTCAAGCCATGGAACATGAAGCTACATGGTAGTTTTGGCTTAAGACTCCCAGACTGGGATCTGCTTCATCTTCTCTCCTCACCTTGTGAAGCCCTGAAGGCAGGGATCCGCAGACACATCTGTGTAGCAAAGCAGGTCCCCATGTGTGGGTGGTAGGTGTTGCTATCTTATACATGATATGAGATGTCCGCCTCCTTCTCTCTGAGTAGGGCATAAGGAGATATCTTTCTCCCACAGGAAAGGCAACATATGTTTAGCATTTTACAGTAGTGCACAGCCTTCTGTTATATAAGAATCCAAATGATACATGTATATATTTTTTCCCCTGTACGTGCACTGTCTCAAGATAAGCTAAAGAAATGGATCTTTCATACTGACAGATTTTCTTCCATCAGTATTACAGGACATCACTCAGTCTTGAAGACAAATACAAAAAAAAAAAGTGGAAGTAGAGCAGTGAAAATCTGAAAAGCTACAGCCATCTACTGTGAAATATAGTCTCAAAAATGCTTAGAAATGATACAATTACTTTCCTTCCATTCCTTTTTACCAATACTACTTATTTTAAAGGGCAACTCAGGTCACTTGTAAAGTGCTATGTTCAAAAATCCCACATCCTCAATTGCAACTGGCCACTCAGAGAGGCATGTAATATTCAGAGTAGACCATCAAATCATAACACTTCAGTTGTATCATTCCCTGAAATGAATGATGGAAGTGTAGCTTGTGAGGAACTGTGTTTTTCAAATCAGGATGTATTGGCACAAGGGTCAGATGGAGACAGCTTCTCTTACCCAGGCTGCAGTATGGTACCATGCTATCATGTTTTGCAAGCAAACATACAACATTCAGGGAGAGGGATTAATTTAGATTGCTGTGATTTTTGTCAGTAATTTTCAATTTTATTCTGATATGTATCTTTTCAAGACTCCCTCACTGCATTTAAGCAGACATGTTTCCAAATGGCTCTCAAATCAAGAGTGTTTGAATCACTAGTCTGTAACACTGACCCTGGGGCAAGGGATAATGAGTCAGTCTGTTGCTTTCATTTCATGTCACACTAAAACTTAAGCTTCAAAAGTCTGTGGCTGGTGACAATGAACTTTAGCTCTCCCCCTAGAAATGTATTAGCACAGGGAAGTATCGAGGTGCTGACACCCCACTATTAAGAAAGCAGAATGATGTTGTCAGAATGATTTATTTCTAATGGGTTTCTGACAGTTTCCTCTATGTTAAGACAGCTCTCACACAAGAGAACATGACAGTCATTTTGGCATATCCCTTATAATGTGTGTTATTAATAGAGCTCCAGTTTATTGATTTCTCAGATAGATAATCATTCCTGAGTGGCTGTATAATGCTGTCTGAGGTGAATAGTAGATGGCACTAAAAATTACTGGGCAAGATATAGCAAGCCAAAGGATGTGGCATAAAGAGACTCTGGCTGATGATATAAATGTATTCAGGAGGCTAAACCTGTCAAACCTGGAATATTGTATGATTAATTACTCTATTATATTTGCATGCAAAGAGAAAATAGAAAAGAAAACTTGGGGAGGAAAGGTGAGAAGAAACATCATAGTGCAAAGCCATTTACATACATTGTCCTCAGTCTTTGCATGAGTCATGGTTTATTCAAAGTTTAAACATGTTTTCATTAAAGCTGGATGTAGAGACAGCATCTGAACTCCTAAACACACTTTTCCAGGTACAAAGTTATTGGAAATATATACCAACATAAAGAAACCTAAGATCTGACTTCTTATCTGTGTTTGCGGTTTTGCTACAGATGGCTTCAAGCTGATTCCTGAAGGACCAGAATATTTAGAACAGCATTCCAAGGAGTTGCACAGGATGTGTAGTTCTGTCATTGCAGAAGCTCAGTGTTGTCTGGGAACACTGTGAGAAACATGAAGTTTACTTCATTTGATAGGTGACAGCAGAAGCAAGACTGATATGCACAAGTAGTTCTTGAAAGCAGAGAATCTGAGAGATTGTTATTGCTGACATATAGCTACTAAATACATGATAAAAAAAAATAAAAAAATCTAAGTCTTTAAAAAGCCTTTTGTATATCTAAAGCGGCAAGCTGAAATTCTGGAATGAGTAGTACTATACAAATTAACACAGGAGAGTGACATCTGCACCTCATCCTTTGGACAGTGAGGTGCTGACTGAATGGCATACTTATTTTTGTAGTACAGACACAGAGAAGAGGGAAGTAACTCACTTTGGAGGTTATCTTGACTGTGATACCAGTTTTATTTATTTATTTTTTTCTTCCTAGAGTGCATCATCCTGTGTTATTTTAAAGCCAGAACTTTATGAAATGTGATTCATCTTGACTTGAAAAAGTCTTTTGATCAAGCAAAAGCATACTAAAATTCAGGAAAAAAAATGGGTGAGCCTGTTTTGCTACTTACATTTTTTAACATCACAACTTCAACTGAAGACCAAGTAACTAACATTAGAAGTTCCTATCAACTGAGAGTAAAAACTGAATTATTGATGCCAAGCTAGCTCTTACACAGATATCTAATGCACAAGAAGGTACCATCAGGAGGGCTATTTCTCAAGCTAGCATAAATCAACCTAACTTTATTTTTAAGCCAGTACAGCAATGCTGATTAACACCAGGTGTAGGTCTGGACAGGAGAACTCTGAAGATGAATGAGAAATTAATGAAATTCCTCAAAGGACGGTCTTTGCATTGATGAAGATGTTTATGTTACTGCTGTCTTCTAGGTAGTCTTTGGACAAAGCCACCAGATCTCCGAGTTAGTTTGACTGGGAGCTCTGTGGCACAGGTGACAGTGGTGGGCCAGCTGGCCACTACATTCTAACCACCTTAGCCTATTTTCTAAATAAGCTATGAGAAGGTCAAAAGATTCAGGTTTTCAGCACAGATGAAAATAAATAATGAAAATAAAAACAGCTGATTTGTTTCCAGCTTTTCCAAGTAGCTTCAAATTTTTATTTATTGTTTTTAATCCTCCATTTAGACAAGCATGGGTACGTTTTCCAGAAGATCAAAAAAGGGACTCATAAGCATTCTTTATACTCAAGAATCAAAGCCACTTGTTCACTAATTCCTGTTTTAACCTTGCAGTCTTTAGGATGCAAGCATCCCACTGCACAGCAAGTTTAAATGTCAAAACTGATTTCATGCAGTTTGCATAGTCTTATGCAAATATCATATAACTCCTAGGGGATAGGACTCACAGAGAGAGGCAACGTTAGGCTACAACACCTTTTCAAAATTAGCTAAAGCTTTAGGGTTGCTCCAGAACTTTTCATTTGAATCTGTTTTCTATTTCTCCCAAAAGTACATGTAATACACAGCATTTCACTCTACTGAGTTCTTAATAAATTTTGATTTCTAACTGTGAGAGAAATGAGTCTAACAGAAATCTAAGGGTCCCTGAGATACATTTTCACTGCATAATCAGAAAGAATATGACAGAAAATATAATATAAACTTTCCTTAAGAGAAATACACTAGAGTTAATCATATCTGTTAGAAATACCACCAGATCCTAATCAATCTGTGTAGATGCAAGTATTTTTTGAAACTGAATCTGTTAGCTGTGCTAATCTGCTTAGCTTCAGTGAATCTATCTATTTTAATTACTTGATGTTCCCCCAGTCAGATGTGCAAGGGACACATCACCAGGTTTTTGTAAAATGTGATATCCTAGTTCTCTGCTTTAAAATATTTTATACTCACCTTGAAAAGAGAAAATTACTTGAATGATGAATAATTACCCATGACTTAGCACACATTAGCAGTTACTCACCATTTGAGTACATCTACAGTCTTACTCTCCTAACAGTACTTAAAAAGATGCCAAACTTAGCACTATAATCATAGTAATTTACACTAGACAGTGTATTCTACTTAAATTAATGAAATATAAATGAAAATCCGTTCCTGTATTTTTGCCATAAACTACTGAAATCCCTGTAGCAAACACACACACACACACAAAGTAAGAATTTTGGGGTTTTCTTTAAAGCATTATTGTGTCTACTATTTCCCAAGTAATTTTTATATTGCTATAGAGTATTGGGGTATAGTAATATAATGGTGTGTTTGTAAAAAGGTAAGTTTAAAATAAAGCAACTGTTTCAGCAGTTTTGAGGGAACAAGCTCTGCATCAAATGAAATGAAAAAGACTTTCTGTTATTTCATCAGTCCTTCTGCCCTTGCAGTTGCTAACATTAGGTACCTCTCCAGAAAACCTTTACTGGAGATGTATTACAGAGCCCTGCCTGCAGTAGCTGCTAATGACTTTCTATTGTCACTCAGCAATGGCTGGGTTGTTCTAATTATTCAAGGTATCCTTGAAATCAGGCAACTACGTCTATTTAAGGAGCGAGGATTATTTTCTCCCTCTGACTTCGTACTTCAGGAGGCCTGAAATTCACTCTCTGAGAAGAGTCACCAAATGCTGCATCTAACTGTGTGACACTGCGCAATGCAAGTACATGCAAATAGATGTACTTTGTTACTATTGAAAAAAGTAGTGGAATAGATACAGAACTTGATCATGACTTAGGAACAAATAATTTTTCTTATCTCTGACCCAGCAATATTTCCCTGTTTACAGACTTCAGAGACGTGAGTTTCCCAACTCTTTCATGGATGTTTGATAATCATAAGACCTTATAATTTCAATACAGCATTTAGTTTATATCTGCCATTGTTTCTTGTGAAAATGGATCTGAGCAGCAGTCCAGATTTAAAATAAAGTTAGTTCTTATAATAAATGTAGAGAAATCTTAATTTAGGCATCAAGAAATACCTTCAGAAGTGATAGTTTACATCTTTAGTCCACTGAATACCTTTTTCTTTCCTCCAAGCACACCATGTGTTTTTGACCCTTTTGTCTGATTTTACCCCAGTGCAAGTATAAAAAAAAATAGGGTGTGCAAATTAAATTCCAAATGGTACTTAACAGATATCCTAGATTTTATTGATGAAATAATTGTAAATATGATAATCAATTTCAGATGTGTTTGAGAGGCATATTTTGTGGAGAACTATTCCAAACCACTTGAAGTCTTGCCTTTTGAGGTGTATATTTTGAAATGGCCACAGACATATTGAATGAAGTGAGAATCATTCTCACATTAAAGGTGGGAAAGCTATGCAGAGACTCAAAAACAAGTCTGGCCAAGGTGCCCCGTTCTCCCAGCTTGACTGGTGCACAACTACAGTGTTGCCAGTGGTACTGATCTTGTGCAATGGAAGAATTTGTTCCAAGATCTGCAAGTGAGAAAACAAGTGCTTTCAAAGACAAGGAATGCATGGCTCAGAGAAAAAGATGACCTAAGTACACACTCCCAGGAGGCTTTCTAGGTGACTTAGAACTCCATTAAGGCTACTCAGACTAAATGTGGAAGCAGTATGAAAAAGAAACAGTTTTTTTGTGAAGTTAATCAATTAATTACTTAATTACTTAAATATGCTAATTTTCTGTGCTGTGAAACCTGCAGAAAAATGAACAAAAAATCCCTCCTTGTGTGCATGAATCTTCTTTTTTTCCAAAAGGGTTAACAAAAATCAAGATTTTGAGTAATTTGCAGAGTTCTGGCTTCATTGTAGCTTTCAGGAACAGTTCAATTCCATTCATTCAGACACTTACAGAGACATTGTCAAAATTATACAGCACATTATAAAACTTGTCACTTTTACAGAAGGTGTCTATTTCACTTGACTCTCATTGATGTTGCAATTAAATAAAATAAGAATAATCTATTTACAGTAGATTGGCTGTCCTGGAGTATTTGAAATGTATTATTTGACTGTTTAATTATCCCAGAACATACCTGGACATAAATAAATTTCATAATGTGTATCTCTCCTGTTGTGGTTTCTGTTTTCCTTCTTTTTGTTTGTTTGTCATTTGCCTGTTCCTCTTGCCCTTATCATAATCACGTCCTATAAATCTTAAAAATAAATTAATCAATATATAAATAAAAGACTAAACAAAACAGTAGTACAGAGATTTTTAACAGAGGATATTCCACTCCAGGAAGTGTTCTATTTAACTCTATATAAGTTTTCTATTCTTGATGTCTTTTTGTGAACTTGAGCATATAGCTGAGACTTACTCTGATTGTACTCCATACTCAGATGAGGTAATGTAATGTTTCTACTGCCTACAGTGACTTTTATATTTGGTGATGCTAACTGACCTTCATATTCATAGGATCACAGAAGGGCTCTACTGAATATCATCTAGTTCATCCCCCTGCTCAGAGAATGGTCACTACAACAGGTTGCCCAAAATCATGTCTAGCTGGATTTTGAACTTCTCCAAGGTGGGAGACTCTATAAAATATTTCTGGGCAGCCTATACCAGTGTGTGATGTATACAGTAATTTATTTTTTTCTTGTGTACAGATGGAATTTTGAGTTTTAATTTGTAATCTTTGTCACTGGACACCACAGAAAAGAGCCTGGCTCTGTCTTTTCACAGCTTCCATTCAGGTATTTCTATACACTGTTAAGAACCCACGTGAGCCATCTCTTCTCCAGAATGAACAGTCCAAGCTCTTTCTGCCTTTGCTCATCGGAGAGGTGATCCAGTGCATTCATCATCTTTGTGGTTCTCTGAATGCTCTCAAGTGTGTCAATATTTCTCTTGTAATGAGGAGCCCAGAACTGTACCCAACATTCCAGGTTGGGTACACCAGAACTGAGTAAAGGTCAGTGATCACCTCCCTCCACAGCAATGCTTCTCCTAATTCAGACAAGAGATTGAGTTGCCTGGTTTGTATTGAGGTGTTGCATTATGCTTCATATGTGAGTCTCCAGATGGTGTACTTTCCTATCTGAGCAGACATTGTTGCAAAAATAGTTGCATAAATGGCTGTTATCTGTGCATGAAAGTAAAAAGGATATTAGTAGCTGAAACATGTTAGCAAAAAAAATACCACTGTTAGGTAATGATTTTTTATTCCATTTGGATTTTAGCCAGATCACATTTGTATACCTGGCCAAATATTCTGGCCATTGGGACTCTGGAAGTAATGTAGGTAGAGCTTCTTATTGTTTCCCCCATGTACTGCCCTCTCAGTCACACATAAATGAACACAACAGAAGAGAAACTTCTTTCTGCAGTACACATTATTGAAGGAAGTAACTGATTTACCATCTTGTACATCTGAAAAAAAGCTATGAAAATCAAGCTCCAGATGAATACATAAAAAAAAAGAAATAATGTGTGCATCAAATTTAACAGCCTAATACCAACTGTATCTGTTGTAGATTCCTCCTGGGAAAAGATGAGTTTGTTTAAACATGTGCTATTCATTTATGTAGCTGCACCTATTCTTTTCTTCCTTTCAGCTCATTTAAAAATCAAATGGGAATGTGTCTATTTTTATTATGCAAAATGTTGTCATTCCGTACAACAGTGAATGGGATAGAGTTGTTCAGACTGATGCTGTAAAACTAGATTAAAGCTTCATAAATAATTTGAAAAATTATCTTTTCCCGTCTTAGAAATCTACAGAAGTAAATCCCAAGAGTATCTTAAAACCTTTATTCTGGAAACAGCTTTGCTTTCTTTCTACAGTCATTATTTGCCACAAGTATATACAGTCCCCGTTTTTCTAGGAGTATTTGTAAACAAATATATTCCCTTAACCTTTAGACCTGAAGTAGAAGTCTATTTTGTGTTGTGTTCAGATATAGCTCAAAGCACCTGCAATGCATCTTCCCTTCACAATGCACCATTTTTCCCCAGTCTGTGGAATCAGAAAGAATCACAATGAAGAATACAGATCATTCAATGACCAATGAACTTTGCTGAAGTTATCAAAAAACCCTGATGTACAATATTGGTACAATTCAAAATAAATGAATAAATAATAATAATAATTAAAACAAAACAAAACAAAACAAACTCTCCCCTTCTCAAATTTGCAGAAAATTTAATTGCACTGAATTACATAGCCTTCTTCCCCCACTCCAGTACCTAAAACCGAACTGGGGCCTCCAAGAAAGCACAAGATGGACTCTTAATCGGGGAGTATATTAGGACAATGAGTATTGGGTTAAAACTAAAAGAGGTTAGATTTAGATTAGATATTTGGAAGAAATTCTTTACTCTGAGGGTGGTGAGGCACTGGAAGAGGATGCCCAGAGAAACCGTGGATGCCCAATCCCTGGAAGGGTTCAATACCATATTGCACAAAGGGCTTTGAGCAAACCAGTCTAGTGAGAGGTATCCCCACTCATGGTTGGTGACTGGAATTAGACACCTTTAAGGTCCTTTCCAAGATGAACCATTTTATGATTCTATGATAATAAACGATGCTTCCATTTCCTACTTGCTTTAATCGCTTTACTTGCTTTGCACCTCATTTGGAATATAATGTTTATTCTCACCTGAAATATAGGGGGTTCTTGTTCTTTAATGAGCAATATTAATTGAAGATTCTTGCTGTCTTGATCTCATACGACCTGTAGTACTGAAAGTTGTGTAGTTTGGAAGTAGAGATTGTCAAGCAATGATAGAAACCATGCCCTGAGCAGTGTCTGAGTACAGAGCTATAGCAAGTATGCTTCCATTGTTACGTAATGGAGAGAAATATCTCAGAGGAGGAATATATCTGGATACAGGTTCACATAAGCAACAGGAGGGTTTTTAGTGACTATGGGATGGAGCAACACAACTATTAGAGTAGGATCTGACATTCTGAGACTGAACTACTGGGACTGAGACTGAAGTGCTGAAAACAAACAGAATACTACAAAGACTAAAAGGAATATATAACAGAAGTGTGTCTAAAAGAAGCTCATATAAAAACTGGAGAGGAGAAAAAATGCATGGAATTTAAATAAGAAAAAAAAATACTAACAAATAAAATTGTCTGGCACAAACCACAACACAACTGTGATTCCCATACAGAATGAACAGGCTGCACTTTACTTGCTGGCTGAGCCTGTAAGAGGACAATATTTGCTTTACAAAGATAGCGACATCATAATACCAGTGGCACGCACAGTAACACAAACCTCACAAAGCTCAGAAATGATAAACTTTTGTATGCTTAGGTCACAAGTGGTGTCTTCCAGAGCTTAGTACTGGGGCACGTTCTCTTCAATATCAATGATCTGGATGAGAGGATCAAGTGCTACCCTGTTCACGGACAACACCAAGTTAGGTATGAGTGTTGATCTGCTCAAGCGTAGGAAGGCTCTGAAGAGGGATCTGGATAGGCTGGACTGATGGTCTGAGGAAAAATGTAAGTTCAACAAGGCCAAGTGCTAAGTCCTGCTACTGGAGCACAACAACTCCATGCAACACTACAGGCTAGGGGAAGAGTGGCTGGAAATCTGTCAAATGGAAAGGGACCTGGGGGTACTGGCAGATAGACAACTGAATGTGCACCAGCAGTGTACTCAGGTGGACAAGAAAGCCAACAGCATCCTAGCTTGTTTTAGAAATAGCATGGCCAGCAGGACTAGGGAAATGATTGTCCCCCTGTACTCAGCTCTGGTGAGGCTGCACCTTGAGTACTGTGTTCAGTTTTGGGCCCCTCACCACAAGAAGGATGTTGAGGTGGTGTAGCAAGTCCAGAGAAGGGCAACAAAGCTGGCGAAAGGTCTAGAGAACAAGTCTTACAAGACTGGTTGATGGTGAGGGGCCTGGAGAGCAAGTCCTACGAGGAGCGGCTGAAGGAGCTGGGCTTGTTCAGCCTAGAGAAGAGGAGGCTCAGGGGTGACCTTATTGCTCTGTATAAGTACATTAAAGGAGGCTGTAGCGAGGTGGGGGTTGGCCTGTTCTCCCATGTGCCTGGTGACAGGACGAGGGGGAATGGGCTAAAGTTACGCCAGGGGAGTTTTAGGTTAGATGTTAGGAAGAATTTCTTTACTGAAAGGGTTGTGAGGCATTGGAACGGGCTGCCCAGGGAGGTGGTGGAGTCACCATCCCTGGAAGTCTTCAAAAGACGTTTAGATGTAGAGCTTAGGGATATGGTTTAGTGGGGACTGTTAGTTTTAGGTCAGAGGTTGGACTCGATGATCTTGAGGTCTCTTCCAACCTAGAAAATTCTGTGATTCTGTGAACTGTGGTTGTTTAGCCTAGAGAAAAGGAGGCTTTGGGAAGATCTTATCACTCGCTATAACTACCTCAAAGGAGGTTGTGTCAGGGTGTGGGTCAGCCTCTCTCCCATGCAACAAGCAAGAGAACAAGAGGAAATGGCCTCAAGTTGCACCAAGGGAGGTTTATGTTGGATGTTAGGAAAGATTTCTTCACTAAAAGGGCTGTGAGACATTAGAGCAGGCTGCCTAGGGAAGTATTTGAGTCACCGTTCCTTCAGATACTCAAAAGACTTGTAGATGTGGTAGATGCAGTGCTTAGGGATATGGTGTAGTGGTAGACTTGACAGGTTAACCTTGCTAGGTTAATGGTTGGCCTTGATGATCTTAGAGGGTCTTTTCCAACCTAAGTGGTTCTACAATTCTTTGTTTTTATCTCCTATACATTACATGGAAAGCAGGAGCTATAGTAGTAGTTGTCCAAAAAATATCTAAGTCAGGTGTTCATTTTCTTAAAAACACTCAAAGAGCAGCTATCAGTTGTTTGAAGTCATGAAGTCAAAGACTAGTTAAAGGTAAGAGTTTAGAAGTGACTTAAAAGGTATCCTAAGGTAATTTTCAGTACTATCACAGATTTAACTGCAAGTAAGGAGTGAAGAATTAGAACATTTGAGATGAGGCAGCACAGAAATTGCAAAATAATCCCGACATGAGGTCACTCAACTGCTCATCAAAACTACAAAATATAGAAGGTGGAGATATGGTTGTAGTCTCCAGGTTAGCAATAAATAGGAAAAAAAATATTTCTCCTCACTGTAGAAATATGTTCATTTGCCTGCTTCACAGACCAATTTAAATGTGTTCCTGGTCAATGAGGGACATTCTACATGATTTGTGCCAGCTGGTTTTTGCAAGAGGATTCCTAACACTTTGATTTATAAAAGACTGAATTTTTCAAGACAGCTCTCATCCATGACTCAGATATGCTCAAACAATGTGTATGGAAATCCACATGAGCAATGCAGTTTTCACCAGCTGGGAAGTAAGAATTTAGTTTGGTAAACCACTAGGTAAAGTGTTATCACTCTAATCCCTTGAAGATGAGGGAAATTATTATTATTATTATTATTTTAAGTATATTTTTTATTATCATTATACTTTTTATTATCATTATTCCTAAACAAATATTTCTAAGCTTTTACAGAGGAATATTTTAATGAATCCGTTTAACTCCCTAACTTGCTTTTATATTTCATCATCTGGTTCAAAAGTAGCTGTCAACAAACAAACAAACAAACAAATAACTTTCCATCAAGGTTTATATGATGGTCATGAATGGCGTTTACTCTCACAATCATGATTAACAAAGGAATTAACCCCATTCTCCTGTAGGCTGTATGGTCTGTGGGGCAGAGTTTATTCACCTTTATAGAACCTTAATTCAGAGGAACTGTGTGGGTGTTAGATTTAGCTGCTACTTTTATGGAAAGTTTGCATTAGTCCTTATTTATACAAGGTATGATACATTTCATTTCTTTTTGCAAAATTCAGAGTTGGTTCTCTGATAGTTGAATAATATGATATTGCTATATGTTTTAAGAGGTTATGGTGAATTTCTGCAATACTGAAAAAGCTGTAGAAATATCAGCTTTTATACATGGTGTGAGTATCTCATTGTCACTCAACAAATTATGTTGTTTCTCATTAAAAATAGTGATGTTTCAGTCAACTCAAAATAAACAGCTAACATTACCTTTAATAGCTCTACAGCTTAAAGTGACATCTCCAAATGTTTTCCAAAAAGCACAATTTAGTTACTTTATTAGAACTTACTGAAGCATTTCATGAAATCAGACAGCTTACTGTAGCCAAGAGAGTGACTATCTATCCAGGGAAAGAAGGGAAAATGAAAGGCAATTCGTGTCTTTATTCTTTTAGTGTAAGGTGAAATAACAAACATTATGGAGATTAAGAAAGTTTAATTTAGACAAAATAATTACATAAAAGATATTGAAATATTCACCAGACAAGTGAGAACTGTAGTGGGTACTTTTGGGAAACTGGATTAAAAAAACTTAAGCACATCTACCAAAAGTTTAGGTTGACCTAATTGTAAACGTTTTTCTGAACTACTTTAGAGGTTTTTAATCTGACTTATGCAAAGAAAAAATAATGTTTTCTGCTAGCGGAAATGTGAATTATATTTTTGTTCCCTTTGTAAGATTATTAACTGAATTGTTTACCTCCCTGAATAAACTGGTCTATGTTGTTTCGTCATGTATTTCCCAGTCCTGCACTGAGCTGTGGATAAATGGATACCAGTGAGCCCTTCCATCTCACCTCCTATATCAAGGCAGAGAGGGGCCTGTGTTCTGCACAAGCATCAGAATTGAAGCCCCCATCATTTTTTAATGCTGTGTACTATTACTCTCAGATTTGCTTTGAGCATGGTGTTAAACAACACCTATACAGCCTAGTGTGTAAAGTAAGTGTGTGCCAGCTATGCTAAATTAAATTAAATCTTTCTGCCCTTGTACTTTCAATCAGTCATCCTCTGTCCTCTGAAATAAAGAAAATCACTGTTTCTATTCATTTGCATTTCCACATGTAGATTTTACAGAGCTTCAACATCATCCCCTATGTATGTGTAAAGCCTTTAACAGAATGCTACAGTAGCAATACATTACAATAATACTAAAAGGCCTATAGTACTGTACAACATACCTGTGCCAGGGAGGTAGAACGGGAACTTGGCAAGAGGAGGAAAAAAGTGTACCCAAATTTTCTATGTCCGATATATTTTTTATATGAAAATAAAACAAAAGCATTCTGCAAAGGATGTTAGTTTAAAACAGATAGATAGATAGATAGATAGATAGATAGATAGATAGATAGATAAAATTTATAAATTTATTCAGGTAATTTCAGAGATGATGAGATCAAGAATAAATTTAATTTTAAAGGTAAACATTGCCTGAGAGCAACTCCTATCACATGACTAGTGAGGAAAATCATCAGGATATCTCTGGCCAGCTTTATCCCTCTTCTAAGTCAACTAATATTTGTAGAGTAAAAGTAGAAATAATTTTGATCATCTTGACAGTAGATAAATGACCTTTCCCATATAAATGAAGTGTAGTAATCCTGATGTATGTCACAGGAAAGTGATAGAAGTTGCAGTAGAAAGAGTTTGGATGGTGCCAGAGGAGCAACAGCCAAGATTCCAGGCTCTCCAGGTGCAGTGACCAATCTTACCAGAGCACTGTGCTGTTCCTTTTATTATATAGTATTTGGAGGAATCTATACCATGCACCCATAGCCAATGATATTTTCCCCTTCACTTCATCTCTTTCCTAACCCAGCAAAATTATGTTTGGTTCAGAATCTCTCTCACTTCACAGATCAGAAAAACTCACTGCTTTCTTTCTTCTGTTTTGTTTTGATTTGATTTGATTTGCTTCGCTTTCTCTTAAAGATCATAACTCTCAGAGCTCAAGCCTAATAACAGTCATTCACTTCCTCCCATGTATAAGTATCCACCCACACTTTGGCTTTTATTTCCTGTTTCAACTTATTTATTAGGTCTTCTATATATGTATGGATTCCCTTGAAAACAGCCAGTCCTAGCCCTATTTTTTTATTTGATGTTGATGAAGAGTATGTATTACAAAACCGCAGTAAGCATATCTGTAGAGGTGTGTCTCTAAATAGCATATAGTATGCATAAGACCAACAATGCATATACACACATACATATTTTTATATAATTACTTTTACATTTGCATATAGAGTTTGCATCTATCTGTGAGATTCAAGTAAGGTTGGAAGCTATCCGAGACACTTTTGTTATCATTAGGCCTAAAGCGAATGTACACCAATGTTGTTCAGGCACTTAGCTGCACACGTACTACAGAAACTTTTCCTGTTGTTTTTGCATACCTCTACTTCAAGCAGTTTTTGACTACACAGGGCTGGCACAACACCTACAAGTTCACTGCCTCACTCCACCCTCTCCACATCTTTTAGGCCATTCCTTGACACTGTCACCTTTAATTAGGTTTCTCTAATTCAAATAAAAGTAAAAAGCTTCCTAACACAGAGGAATCAGAAATACAGTTTACAGTTTATCAGGAAGGATAACATCACACAGTTGTTCACTCACTCAACCCATAGCTGCAGTGCGATGGGGGAGAGAAACAGAAAAAAAAAAGGAGGGGTGGGGGAAGGAAAGGGAAGAGGAGGGTAAGAACTCACAGGTTGAGATAAAGGCAGTTTAATTGAACAAAAAAGGAAGAGATAATAGAATAATAATAGTAAAAGAATATATATACAAAGTAAATGATGCACAATGCAATTGTTCACCACCTGCTGCCCAGTCAGACCCCAAGCAGAAGCAGCCCCCCACTCCCTGGCTAAATCTCCCATTTTTATTGTTCAGCATGATGCCACATGGTATGGGACAGCCCTTTGGTCCATTTGGGTCAGCTGTTCTGGCTGTGTCCTCTCCCAGCTACTTGTGCCCCAGCCTCCTTGCTGACAGGACAACACAAGAAGCTGGAAAGTCCTTGGCTCTGTGCAAGCACTGCACTGCAACATCAAAAAACACTGGTGTGTTATCAACATCATTCTTGTCCTATGAATATACTCCCTGACAAAATGTCCCTCTCCATCTTTCCTATAGGCCCCCTTTAGGTACTGGAAGGCCACTATATTGCCTCCTCAGAGCCTTCTCTTCTCCAGACTGAACAACCTCAATTTCCTCAGCCTATCTTCATAGGAGAGGTCCATATCTTTGATCATCCTCATGGCCTTCCTAATACTTCCATGTCCTTCTTTTGCTGGGGGCCCCAGAGCTGAAAGCAGTACTCCAGGCGGGGTCTCATGAGAACAGAGCATAGAGAGAAAATCACCTCCCTTGATCTGCTGGCCACGCTTTTTTTGATGAAGCCTGGGGTACAGTTGGATTTATGGGTTGCAAATGCTCATTGCTGGTTCATGTTGAGTTTCTCACTAACCAACATCTCCAGGTCCTTCTCAGGGCTGCTTTCAACCCATTCTCCCCCCAGCCTGTATGTGTGTTTGGGATTGCCCCAACCCAGATGCAGGACCTTGCACTTGGCTGTGGTGAAATTCATGAGGTTCACACAGGCCCATCTCTCAAACCTGTCCAGGTTTGAGACATCCCTATGGATGGCATCCTGTCCCTCCAGCATATCAGCTGGACCACACAGACCACTGTAGTCAGTAAACTTGCTGAGGATGCACTCATTGTCACTGTTCTTGTCACTTTACATAGAAGTTAAACTGCATTGGTCCTAATATTGACCCTTTAGGTGTCGAACATTACTTGTCACTGATCTCCACTTGGACATTGAGCAATTAATCACAATTTTTTGAGATCAACCGGACAATTCCTTACCCACCAAGCAGTCCATCCATCAAAACAGAGACAGTGTCAAATCATAGAATCATTAAGGTTGGAAAAGACCTCCAAGATCATCTGGTCCAACCATCACCCTACCAGCAATATCACCCACTAAACCGTGTCCAACCACATCCAAACTTTTCTTAAACATCCACAGGGATGGTGACTCCATTGCCTCCCTGGGCAGCCCGTTCCAATGTCTGACTACTCTTTCTAAGAAATGTCTCCAAATTGAACCTCCAACCTGAATTCTTCTTGAATTCTTGAATTCTTCCAACCTGAACCTCCCCTGGTGCAATTTGAGGCCATTCCCTCTAGTCCTATCACTAGTTATCTGTGGGAAGTGGTCAACTTGCAGCTCCCCACAACTTCCTTTCAGGTAGCTGTAGAGAGCAATAAGGTCTCCCCTGAGCCTCCTCTTTGCCAGACAACAATCCTCAGCTGCTCCTCACAGGATTTTTGTTCCAGGCCCTTCACCTTCTTCGTAGCCCTTTTCACCATCTTCTGGACATACTCCAGGGTCTCAATGTCCTTCTAGTAGTGAGTGGCCCCGAGCTCAACAGAGTATTCCTGGTGCAGTCTCACCAGAGCAGAGTGCATGTGGATGATCACCTCCCTGATCCTGCTGCCTTCACCACTCCTGATACAAACCAGGATGCTGTTAGCCTTCTTGGCCACCTGGGCACATTTCTGGTTCATGTTCAAGCTAGCACCCCCAGATCCTTTTCCTCTGCACAGCTTCCAAACCACTTTGCCTCAAGCCTGTAGTGCTGCATGGGGGTGTTGTGGCCAAAATGCAGGACCCAACACTTAGCCATGTTGAACCCATTGGCCTCTGCCCATTGACCCATCCTGTCCAGGTCCTTCTGCAGGGCCTTTCTACCCTCTGACACATCAGTACTTTCCCCCAGCTTGGTGTCATCTGCAAACTTACTGAAGGTGCATTCTATTCCCTCATCCAAATAATCAATAAAGATATTAAAGAGGGTGGGCCCCAACAGCAACCTCTGGGGAACACCACTCATGACTGGTTGCCAGCTGGATTTCACTCCATTCACAGCCATTCTCTGGGCCCAGCTGTCAAGCCGGTTTTTAACCCAGCAAAGAGTGTACCTGTCACCATGAGCTGCCAGCTTCTTCAGGAGAATACTATGGGAGACTATGTCAAAGGCTTTGCTGAAGTCTAGGTAAGCTACATCAACAGGCTTTCCCTCACCCACCAGGCAGGTTACATGGTCATAGAACAAGATGAGGTTGGTCAGGCAGGGCTTGCTGACTGGGTCATGCTGACTTGTCCTAGATATACTGTGTGATTGCATTCAAGATGACCTGTTCCATCACCTCTCCTGGCACCGAGGTCAGGTTGACAGTCCTGTAGTTCCCCAGGTCCTCCTTAAGACCCTTCTTATAGAGGGGCGTCACATTAGCAAATCTCCAGTCATGCAGGACCTCTCTGGATAACCATGACTGCTGATAGATGATAGAAAGTGACTGCAATCACAATCACCAACTCCCTCAGCAACTTTAGGTGGATCCCATCTGGTCCCATGGACTTGTGACAGTCCGGGTGGAGCAGCAGGTCTTTAATTGTTTCCACCTGAAACATGAGGGGATTCTTCTGCTCCTCGTCCCAGACTTCCAGCTACAGACAGATGTAAAGAAGGCATTAAGAACCTCAGCTTTTTTCTTATCTTCTGTAGTCATGCTTCCCCCTTGACCACTAAAGGATGGAGATTCTCCTTGGCCCTCCTCTTGCCATGAATATATTTATAAAAACATATTTTGTTATCTTTAACAATAGTAACCAGGTTGAGCTCATACTAGGCTTTGGCCTTCCTGATTTTTAATCTGCATATGCTGGTGACTTCCTCAAAAAGGAGTCACCTACAACAATTACCCTTCTTTCCTTCTTGGTGGTGGAAGTCGTGAGGTATGGCATTGACTTCCTTGCTCTAGACAACCTCCTGTGTGGACCTTCCTCCACATCTTCACCTTTTCTTAAGTCCTGGTAGATGATGCCAGTTGCTCTTCCCCTATCCAACAGTGCTGTAACCCTGCATAGAAGGACAATAGATTTCTCAGGCACAATCTGCCCTTCGTGAAGAAAAGTTGGCTGTCACCAGCCACTTCCTTATTTTCTATGTGCCTTAGCATAGTTTCCAGGAGGATCTGCTCTATGATCTTGCCAGGCACAGAGGTGAGACTGATTGGCTTGTAGTTCTCTGTGTTTTCTTTTATTCTCTTTTATAAATGGGGGTTATGTTTTTCCCCTTACAGTAAGCTCTTACAGTAAGTAAGAGCTTCACTGTACTGCCATGACTTCCCGAATGTGAGGTATAGTGGCTTAGCAACTTCACCCAAAATTTCTCTCAGAACCCACAGATATATCGCATCAGGTCCCATGGACTTGTGCACCTTCAGGTTCCTTACCTGGTCTTGAACCTAATCTTATCATTCAGTGTGTGTTTCTTCATTCTCCTAGTCCCTGCCTTTGCTATCTGGGACCTGGGCTATGTGACTAGAGCTCTTGCCACAGAAGCAAGAGACTGCCTCTGGGAGTGACAAGAGAGGCAAGAGGCAAAAATGAGGCAAAAATGTCATTGAATACCTCAGCTTTCTCCATATCCCTGGTAACCATGTCTTCTGTTTCCTCCTGGAGAGGTTCCATGATTTCTGTAGTCTTCCTTTTATCAGTGATGCACTTATAGAAGACTTTTTTGTTGACCTTGATGTTTCTGGACAAATTTAATTCTATCAGAGCTTTAGATTTCCTAACATGATCCCTGGCTGCTCAGTTTCTCTGTATTCCTCCCAGGTTATTTATTCTTGGACAGGATCTCCTTGTTCCTCCATGCAGGCCTCCTGGCATTTTTGCCTGACTTCCTCTTTGTTGTGATACATCACCCCTGAGTTTGGAGGAGGTGATCACTGAATATTAAGCAGCTTTCTTGGTCCCCTCTCCCCTCCAGGGCTTTGTCACATGGTACTCTACTAAGCAGATCCCTGAAGAGGAGTCTGCTCTCCCAACGTCCAGGGTAGGGAGCTTGCTGTGCTGCCTCCTTGCTGTTCTCTGGATCCTAGACTGTACCATTTCATGGTCACTGCAGCCAAGGCTGCCCTTGAGCTTCACATTTTCCACCAGCCCATCCTTGTTGGTGAGAACAAGGTCCAGCATAGCACCTCTTCTCAATGGTCCCTCTATCGCTTGGAGAAGGAAGTTATCATCAGTACATTTCAGGGACCTCCTGGACTGACTATGTCTATAGTCTCACTATTTAAAACAAAATAAAACTATACACCAAAAATCTCAAATAAGCTTTCACATTTAGGGAACAATTCAATCCCAATGTTTTTTATTTTGTACATTGGTACAGTGGTATCATCATGATCTAGTTCCACTTAAATCATATTTACAGTGTTTAGGCAGCACTAGTACCTGCTGGCCATTATAAAATATGTGGTTGTTTTATTCAATGTGAAAGGAAACTAATTCCAAAACTGAGACAGAAATACGAGTCATTTCAGGAAAACTATGAGGTACTGCATACAATGATTTGAATGGAGTGGCATGCAGAAGTTTAAAAGCCAAACTTCATTTTAGTTTAAGATCCTCTCTGACTCCTACTCCAAACCACAGATTAAAAGTCTGATTTTCTCTCTTCTGTTGATGGAAAGGAAATGAAAAAATGTAGCAAAGAGACCTTCCATGACAGCTGGAATGAAAGCAAAGGCATGTATCTATAGGAACATTTGGGAAGTTTCTTGCAAATACAGATGATAAAATTGCAAAAATTTTACATGGGAAAAAAACTACTACAGCATGCCCATTTCACTTCCTACAGCCAATGTTTGGCTTTTTCTTTGTATTATTCCTAGTTTTTCTCTTTCTTAATAAGAAACAGAAAAACAAAACAAAACAAAACAAACAAAAAGCACAGGATCATCTGAAAACTAATATCACAGAAACAAAAATCCAAATCAGAATGATGTCTAAATTCAAATTCTTCCCTGAAGATGTTGTCATGTGCTGTTATTAAGTTTAGTATGTAGTTCCAACAGTATTTGATAGGCATTTAATGTTAGCTGTTGACTTTTTCTGTGTGTGCAGACCTAAAAATAATGCAAAGCAACTTCTGTAAATTAAATCTTTAAAGCCTTTACCTTGTCAGAGAACTACATCCTATCTATCACAGATTTGTCAAAGCAAATGACATATTATCTAGGCAAAAATTGCCTTGGAGCAGAACATAAAGTCAAGAGCTTTGGTGTCACTGAACATAAATAATGTTCTGGTAGAGGCACTTAGGGGAGCTAAACGTATACTAATGGCTAAAAAATAAAAGACCCCAGGTGATGGTGTGAATTTAAAAGATATATGACATTTTTTTGTGAAAGGATATCATTAATGAGGATTTTTTTCTTTTTTTTTTTTTTAGCTTGAAAGCAATCCAATATATGTCTTTTAATCCTGTAGAGAAAATGAAATGTTTGCTCTGGTACAGCAGTGAGAGTACAACTAGCATTTTGTTTTGTGCCTCAGGGGACTGACTTACATGGGTCTCTGGAGACAGCATGGCTCCAGGAAGAGGAACATGTTACAGATGACAAGCAATTTATCCATTAGGGAGAACAGCATTGCTGTCATACTGCTAATGCACTTATATATTTTTTGGAAAAAAAAAAAAAAAAAAAAAAAAAAAAAAAAAAAAAAAAAAAAAACAGAAGATAGTGGGAGATGACAGCTGCCTAACTGGCTTCAAATTAAAAACAATAGATATCACAGTGGCAAAAATGCATGTTTGATGAACAAACTCAGGAAAAACACAGGCAGGCAATACAAATATTAGCACTGACACACAGAAAAAGTCTGCGACCTGTCTGGGTTTGTAGTTATGAACTCTGTCCCACAGCTCTTACCACTGCAGGTAACTGCACCAATTTTCCTCCCAGACTTTCTCTCCTGTGAAGGATGTGTCTCCTCCTCCTTCAGAAGTGGAGGCTGGTTGCAGCAGAGCACAGCTGGTCAGCCAAAAGTCTTCTCTGAGGGTGGAAAGTTCCTGCTGCTCTTTTGTGGGCAGGAAACAGCATTTCATGAGCTAACACTCCTTCATGGGAGCACATGTGATAGGACAGGTCTGACAGAAAATACATCTAAAATTCCCACTCATGTCTGTGAGACTTAGATGCAACTATACAGGCTAGTTTGCATTAGCTGCTTCTCCAAGGGCTCCTGTAACTTGATGCTGCAGGCTCGAAGCAAATGGTCGTCACATACCCTCATTATTTCATCAGATCAAATGTTTCATTTTCCATTGATGTAGCTGCTGTTCAAGTTAGAAAAGCTTCTTCTCCAAGTGATGTGGTCTGACCAAACACTTTCCAGGTCTTCCTCATAGTCACAAGACAAGTGACAACCTCCAATCATAACAGATGGTGCCTGCTTCAGTTAGGCATAACATTTTCTTGTGAAATGCTTTACAAAAAGCAGTTGAACAGCTCCTTTCCTAGACTTTTAATCAAATTAAATTAGATAGTATTGCATTAACTTAGAGCACGAGGATTGCAGAAAAACCTCCCATATGGAGAGATCTTGACAGCTATCCACTTCTCAAGTATATTGTGACTTCCTTTTGCTTTAAAACAATTTCACGACCTCATGAGTCTGCTTCCCTATGCCTGATACTTCTCATAATCATGTTCTCAGTCCCATATGGGTTCTCCTAACAGTCTCCTTCATGTTCTTATTTATTTTCTAGCAGTCAGAAATACAAAGAGTATCTGCTTTAGGAGCTTTATATCATAAACTTTAATAAAATTGTTTCAACAACAGAAGCAGATAAGAGAAAGAACTTCTGTTTTAATCTGTATATTTAAAAATCAAAATATAAAGAATAACAAATTAAGTGTAGGATTTTTTTTTTTCACTGTAAAGCAAAAGCAGAGACTAGGCAAATCTTACAGCACCTGGGCAATGATAATATCAACAAAACACAGAGCTTTGTGTAAGTATTTTTATCACTTTCCCATCAAAATTAGAACTTTAAGCAAACAGCTGAACAACAAATGTAAACGTCTTAGAAAATGCATAGACTTTTACATATACAATGGTAGGAGGATTTTTTTAAAAAACTTCTCACATTTTTTCTATTCCATACTACTGATAGATAGTATGAGATCTGATCTGATATTGCAGATTAAAATTATCAAACTAAGTTTTCTGAATAAAGAAATCAAGAAGATTTCACTATCAACAGTGGCTGTTTTTTATGATGTTAGCATAAAGGGGGTCTGATCTAGATAGTGCATGTCAGATTTTTCAGATTTCAGGCCAAAGGTACATCTGTTTATTTGTTTTAGAAAAATAAATAAAATAAAATAAAATAAAATAAATAAAATAAAATAAAATAAAATAAAATAAAATAAAATAAAATAAAATAAAATAAAATAAAATAAAAATCTTGTTTAAAGTTTTTTATGTAATATAATTTAATCTTAAATTTACAAGAATTACCTTGATCTTTTACTATCCTACTTCCCCCATGTTCCTCCTCTAATCTGAACAAAAAGTATTTTGATATATACTGTTTAAACCTGTGGTTTTTTTTTTTATGGGCATGCAAATGTCTTTATAAATTGAAAGATACTCTTGGTTTTGGAACCTCTAACATACAATTTTTTAAAAAAACTTTGGAAGTTTTGGAACTTCAATGAAGATAACAGCCTTCAGAACATAAAGACCACATTACCAGTACATTCTTAGTATCCTCCCTCCAAAATATTTTGAATTAAATTAAATATTTCTTTGAAGATTCAAAACTTTCCTCTAAGTATATTTGATATAGATACAGAAAGCCTCATTTCTTTTACTGATATATGCTTGTCCAGTCTGCAAAAACTGCTTCTACAGTAAGCCCAAGGATTTTCATTTTCTTTATAATCAATATCAGAGTCTTTCAAACAGTGAACACTGCAGCAAAGGTCAGAAACATTTTTTTTAATAGCATTTAACATGGAGTTAGCTTTCAGTTCTGAATAGTTCTTAGGAGAAGAAAAAAGAATGTGAACATTTATTATGATATTTATATAGCAGCTGAGCTCCGAAAGCCTTGAACAGGTTGCATTTGATGTGTTTGGGGAAAAAGAAAAGAAAAAAAAGAAAAGAGGTAAATGAAAAGAAACTTTCACACACCTTTCCTATTTCTTGAATCTAATCTCAGCTCTGGGTGCATTTTCCAACAGATAATGCTGAGTGATGCAGCAAGGAAGCCATTTAGCAACATTTAAGTGAAATGATCTTTTTGCGAGTTCCTGTGGTAAATAGTATCCACTGATCTGTCAGTCCATGATGTTTCATAAACATCCATTGTACCTAGGTCTCAGCTCATCAACAGGCTTTGAGAAGTCAAACTCTTCATCCTCCAGGCTAGTTATCTTAAGTACCATTTACAGAGTTTCTTCTGTATTACAGGATTCTTTACAAGATATTCTTGATACCAGTCTTCTTATCTCTTGTTACCTTCCTCCACATTTTAAATTAAATCACCACTCCTTCCCAATTCTTCTATTTTCTATTCTAGCCAGCATGTCAAATTCAGCTTGAAGCAAAGGTTACACATGCTTTTTTCCTCTAAGAAATTCCTCCATGGTCAGGAGATTTACCTTCTGCCGCTTCTCAACTGCTTAGGAGGCACAATAAGGAATTTTATGGTTAAAGTAGTTGTGTTATGCTGCCTTTAATAAAGAACCCTACTGATTTTTAAGCAGTATGTAAATTATAATAACTTAAAAGAGTGCAATAGAGCAATATTAGTAAGCAGAGAGGATATTTAGCTAGTAAGAGATAATGAAATTGTACGATACCTTCGAAGTAAAGGAATAGGCTCTGTTTTGCCCCCTGATTCTGGCTGATTCTTCCAAAATATGAATACTAAGTTAACATAAACTTTTTTTTTTTTTTAAGATTATATAGGTTCACACAAATCAAGTCTTGAAAGCAGACTGAAAAGTAGAAATGGGTTGTGGCAAAACAAGAACAATGATTCTGTTGCTCAACAGTAATTTACAAGGGTAAGAGAGAAAGAGAGAGAGGAAATAAAAAATAAAAAGGAGAACAGAAAGAAAAAGAAAAAAAAAAAGGAGAGAGAAAAAAAAAAAAAAGAAAAACAATAATGTCAGAGACATTTGTTCATTTTTGAAAACTGCAGAAATACTTTGTTTCTGAAGATAGTTGCTTCATACTGTGATTGCAATAGATCCTTGCATGACAAGCTTTTCTTTAAAAAGGTTAAGAGCACATTTGGTGCCACCACTCCAACAAAAAATATTATGTGCTAAGTGCTAAAAAGAGTTTTTCTGGTAGGCCTCAACATGATATAGTATTAGTCAGTTAAGACGAGGAAATTCACAGGCTAGCAGAAATATATTCTATGAAAGACACTGTTATCTACACCAAACTCTTTTTAGAAATAGTTCAGTTGAAACGTAGTCAAACATCAGTTGAAATAGGTCTCTTCACATCTGCTTGAGCAAGGTATAGTGGTTTATTTAAAGTAACAGAAGAGATAAATGTAAATATCTATTTAATTCACGTAAAATTCCTTGTGTTTGACCTCTAGTCCTTACCAATTACATTGACATCACAGGGACTAAAACAAACATACCATTTTTATTTATTTATTTATTTATTTTCTTTAGGCAACCTTTCCTCCCTGTTTCACATTTTCATTTCAGGT
Source organism: Anas acuta (assembly GCF_963932015.1). NCBI lineage: Eukaryota > Metazoa > Chordata > Aves > Anseriformes > Anatidae > Anas > Anas acuta. The sequence continues at coordinate 64,155,025 of NC_089017.1, read as the reverse complement.
CAGAGATATTATTACAGACATCATCCTTGGAGTCTATGCTAGAGAGAAAGTAGCAGCAGTAGGAAGAATATCTGTTCAGTGTCATGAGGGAAATCAACGAAGAGGAAAAACATTACAGCTCTACAAAGACAAATCTACCATCAACTCATCTAGCAACTAGATTTATGAACCTTTGGTGCAGCCTTTTGAGAAACACATTGCACTTTTTTTTTTTTTTTTTTTTTTTTTCTAATATTGCTTGATGGTGTTTTCTTTACTGCTTTTTACACCTCCAAGAAATTCCACACTGTGGATAAATAAATAAATAAAACCAGGAGAAGAAATTATTTAACTATTTTATTTGTAGGCAAAATAAAGAGGAAATGAAAAGACCTAAGAGTAGGATAGGATAGGATAGGATAGGATAGGGTAGGGTAGGGTAGGGTAGGGTAGGGTAGGGTAGGGTAGGGTAGGGTAGGGTAGGGTAGGGTAGGGTAGGGTAGGGTAGGGTAGAGTAGAGTAGAGTAGAGTAGAGTAGAGTAGAGTAGAGTAGAGTAGAGTAGAGTAGAGTAGAGTAGAGTAGAGTAGAGTAGAATAGAATAGAATAGAATAGAATAGAATAGAATAGAATAGAATAGAATAGAATAGAATAGAATAGAATAGAATAGAATAGAATAGAATAGAATAGAATAGAATAGAATAGAATAGAATAGGAGTAGCAGTTCAGCTGGGAGAGACCTTTGGATCATCAAATCCAACTGTCTGATCACTTCAGGGCTAACCATCAGATAAAGCATGTTATCGAGGGCATTATCTAAATGTCCCTTGCACACTGGCAGGCTTGGGGCACCAATCACCCTCTAGCAAGCCTGTTCTAGACCACTCTCACATAACAGAAATGTTTCCTCGTGCCCTGTCTGACCCTCCCATAGTGCAGCTGTGTGCTGTTCTCTCATGTCCTGTCATTGCTTACCAGGATGCAGAGACGAGCACCTCCCTCGCTGCCTCCCCTCCTCAGGAAGATGCAGAGGTCTTATTTGGTCTCATTTTCTCCAGACTAGACAAGCCAAGTGTCCTCAGCCTCATTAAAAATATTTTCTTCAAAAAAATCACATATTTTTCACGATTTTTGACAAATTCATATATTCAGGGCAAAAAGAAAATTACCATTAATAATATGTATATTAAAAACAAAACAAAACAACAACAACAAAAAAAAGTGAATTTCTCTGTTCCACTTCAGTCAAAACTAGTATTACAAAAACAGGTTGTCAAGATTTTGACCTTTAAACTCTTTACTACATTCTTTACTACAACCAAGTGACCTCTTGAAAGGAACAAAAACTTTTATATGAAAAACATTTGCTTGTTTAGCCTATGTTCTATTTTTTCAAAACTTTTTTAAAAACAAACAAACAAACAAAAAGCTTGTTCCATTAACATTTACAAAATACATGTGATTTTTTCTTTCTCTAAAGAACTTCTTAGAAGAAAAAAAAATCTTAATTTCTAACTTATGCTGCAATGGATTTAATCGTATCATATGTAATAATATACGTATTTCATATATTTAGAATACTTAACTAGGCTGAATGAATGTAACAGTGAATTATAGTCATTATCATATTATCATGATAGATAGAAATTCTTGAGTGAAGCCCTAAAGTGCGTGGAGCAGATTCTCTCACGTGTAACAGCTCAGTTCAAGGGGTTACCCAACCATTTCCATCTCTGTTTTCTCTTTCATTTTACCAAGGTTTGAAAGTACTCATGAAGCTCTATACTCTTACAGCTTACAGGTTTTATTGGACACTGCACAGCAGAAAACTTCTGTAACAGTTGAAAGGTTTACCTCCTTTTTTTTTTTTTTTTTTTTTTCCCCCAGCAACAGGGAGAAGGGCAGTAGTGTAAGAGTCCAATTTCATCCCTTTTCTATTATCTGTAAGCCAGCTGACACTGCAGTTATACCACTGGTAATCCTGAAACAGAAAGGAATCATCCAGGCATGCTATTGCAAGACTGAAATCTATACAAGTCTGTCTTTTTCCTTCCTATACTTCCATGTAATGATCTTGCATTCCTTCAGAAGAGCAGCCAAATTACAGTTTTCTATTGCTATAGCCACTGCTTATGAGGAACACTGTTAGGTTCTAATCTATTCCTCCATGCTTGTGGTTTTGCTGAAGAACAAAGAAAGACCACATTAGGAACTCTTGTTAGTGCTATAATTTCAGAAATACTCATTCTTAACCCCATCAGTACCAGAAACAATAAGAGCAACCACAATTTATATTCAACAATGGGATAGAGATACTTTTCTTGGATATGATGAAAACAATTTTGAAAGTTAACTAAGAGAAACTTCTACTTGTAATAGACTAAATGATTTACTCCTTCTTTTTTCTGAGTTAGGGCTTTATTTTACAGATTTCACTGATGTATACCAGTGATGAGTGTCATACCTTGGGAAAATGTGCAAGTGTCTTACCAAGGAAGGATAAATTTTCAGTATAGTAAATGATACCATGGGTCACCTATCTTTCTATAAATTCCGGTTGCTATTTTTCCTTCTTTAAGTTGCTATTTTTCCTTCTTTTTTTTCCTTCTTTGTCTTTCAGATATATGAAATGTGACCATAATCAGCAGGTTCCATTTTTCTAATAGGACCAGTTTATTAACTGGTTATATACTGTTCTCTTTGTATTGTACTTTTTAACACCTTCTCCTCCTCCCTACCCCCCCCCCCCATCTTCCTCAGAGTGCACCTGACAGTGACCTGAAGCATATCCTTGGCAGATCCCAGAGACATAAGCATATCTCAGACTTATAATCAATTTTTACATTGTGAGAAGGATCACTGAGAAAGTGTCCATAATAGAACTGCACAGGACAGAAAATGGAAAAATTTAGAGGTAAGACAGCAGCAATGTCAATTTCAAAACAATATCAATACAGGACTAGAAGGTGTTTTGAGCAAATTTGCTGATGACACCAAACTTGGAGGAGCTGTAGACACGGATAAGGGTGGAAAGGCCTTGCAGAGAGATCTGGACAGATTAGAGAGCTGGGCGATCACCAACCACATGAAGTTTAACAAAAGCAAGTGCCAAGTCCTGCACCTGGGATGGGGCATCCCTGGCTATACATACAGACTGGGCGATGAGGCGCTGGAGAGCAACCCTACAGAGTTGCAACCACAATCTGGAGGTTGTGGTTGACAGCAAGTTGAATATGAGACAGCAGTGTGCCCTGGCAGCCATGAAGGCTAACCGTACCCTGGGGTGAATCAAGCATGGCGTTGCTAGTCTGTCAAGGGAGGTGATTGTCCCACTCTACTCTATGCTGGTGCGGCCTCACCTCAAGTACTGTGTGCAGTTCTGAGCACCACAGTACAAGAAGGACATTAAACTGTTGGAGAGTGTCCAGAGGAGGGCAACGAAGATGGTGAAGGGCCTAGAGAGGAAAACATATGAGGAGTGGCTGAGGGCACTGGGACTGTTCAGCCTGAAGAAGAGGAGGCTGAAGGGGGACCTCATTGCAGTCTACAACTTCCTTGAGAGGGCGAGTGGGGAGGCAGGTGACCTATTCTCCGTAATCACCAGTGACAGGACCCGCGGGAATGGTATTAAGCTGAGGCAGGGGACATCGGGAAGAGGTTCTTCACCAAGAGGATGGTCGCACGCTGGAACAGGCTCCCCAGGGAAGTAGTCACCTCACCAAGCCTGTCTGAATTTGAAAAGTGATTGGACTGTGCACTTAGTCACATGGTGTAAACTTTTGGGCAGACCTGTGAGTTTCCAGGAGTTGGACTTGATGATCTTTATGGGTCCCTTCCAACTCGGGGTATTCTATGATTCTATGAAATGCATAAAAATACTGAGGTAAGAAACAGGTTCGCAGAAGGCACTAATCACCATGCCACAATCTCTTTTTTTATACTGCTGTCCTAGGCTGCATGTGTCTCTATCATTGTTGCCCACTAACATCAGGCAGTTCCAAAGTTGTGTAAGAGCATAGCACATCCACACTATCTTTCTCAGTTCTTTCTAGCAGAGAGTTAGGAGCTCACTTCAGAATTGCTTAAGTGGTTCAAGTCAGTGAGGAATGAGGATCATGCTTTAGTAGTGCCTTGCTCCGGCAGATATATAGTGATGGTGCTCATAGGTGACTGGACCTCTTTCTGCTTGCAAATATAGTCAAAACCCTTTACAGATGAGTCTCTGAAACTGTTGAATAGAAAGAAAAGACTTGCAGAGAAAATTAAACGTTATTGTTCCACCTGTCATTAAAAGGAAAGTGTTAAAGTTTTGGGCTTGTGACAACAGTCACAAAGCTTACAATTAGAAATAAGAAAAATCACCAACTTGTGGATTTTTGTTGTTGTTGCTTTGGAAAAGAACACTGGGTACCATTTCCAGCTTTGCATCAAATCTTGTGCTTGTGTTTGAATAAAGCTGTTCATTCCTATCATAAGATATTTTTGTCTAAATTTGAATTATTTCACCATCAAGGACTGAGGATCCAAGCTTACTAGCTAGCCATGAAATACAAATAGATGATAAAGGCAAATAATAATAATTTGAAATTGCATACAAAATGTGTAAGCTAATCAATAAATTCCTATTATCCTAATTTTTGTCATAAATGCATCAGCCTTCCTAGATGTGTAGTACAGACTTTAATCATTGAATAATGTTTAAAGCAACCCACTTTCATCTTTCATTCATCAATTTGGCAACAACAAAATTACTGGTATGGTTCATCTTGCCTATTGAAAAAGTCATCATCTGAGTTTTATGATAAACATGCAGAGTTTCAAAGAAGAGTTCAGGCAGGTATCTATATAAGAACCAGGGAAAATACTGGATACAATGCCTTCTGCTTCCAGGACATTTCAGAAAATCATAGAATATCCTAAGTTGGAAGGGACCCACAATAATCTTCTTGTCCAAATCCTTTCACATAGGAAAACAGTTTTCTGACATATCTTAAGCACTGAAAATATTAAAAATATATATATATATATATATTAATAAATCCTAAGCACTTTTTGTCCTTTACAGTAGCTAGTAGTAACTCAATAAAAATTTACAACTGCTTGACTGAAAGTATAACCAATTCTTTTCACAGTAAATTAAAAAAACATCTTTCACCACAGCAAAGGGTAAAGAAAAGTAAATCAGAATTCCAGAATTCTAGCAAAAGAACAGAATTAAGCTACGGTTGGGATTATTATGTAATTTTAGCCAAACTGAGTCTTCAACAAAATGCACATGAATTTTGGTGGTCTGAAGTATTTAGAATCTAGGTTGGCTAATACTCTTTTGGAAGTTATAGAGATCTAAAAATTATAATGAGAAATAGCTGGGGTATAGTGCTTTTTCAGTTTAGCTATATGGTTTTGCGACTCATGTAAGCAATGGCAAGAGGAATAACAGCTGTACAGGTAAATCCATAATGTAACTGAGGTCTTGGCACACAAATCTATTTCTGAGGGGTGAACGGGAGAGTGGTTTTTGTTTTGTTTTGTTTTGTTTTCTGCTGACTAAAACAGTAACTGAACAGAAATATACCTGCTGAAATAACTTTCATATTAGTTTCACATAACTAATCTTAATATTGTAGCAGCCTTATTTATTTATTTAAATACCAATAGCAAGGTCTTCCAAAAAGAATCTCTTACCCTCCATTCCTAATTTCTTTATGGATGCAAAATTGTTTACAAAGAATGTAATTAACAATAGTATAAATTTTGTTAGGAACATTATGGGTCAAGAAGAAGAATGTACATTTTTGTATCCTTTAATAAAATACCCCTTGGCATTAGGATTTCCTAAGCCCTTGCCTAATGCTTTGCTCACATGATCATAACACTGCAAATGTATCAAGCCAGTAGTATTTCAGAAACCCTCCAGATCTGTAGTATAATGGCATAAATTAGAAGACTTTGGTTAAAAAGAAAAAAAAAAAAAGTAATAATAACAACAGTAACATAAGAACTACTATTACCGCCATCACAAATTTTAAAGTCATTGTTTAGTTTCCCCTGTTGACAAAAAGTATGAATGAAAGTCAGTGTTTCCCAGTTTTACTCTTTATACACTTTTATAAAATCAAATGAGTAGGTTGTCTGTCAACAGTTAAAATAGTCCTTGATACAGAACTTTAAAACAGTACTTCTGTGGTGGTTTTACCTTGCTGGGCAGCTGAACTCTACCACAGCTGCTCTCTTATTCCCCCTCAGAAGAACAAGAAGATGTGAAGAAAGTATGCTGGAAAGAAAATAATAACTTATAGGTTGAGATAAGGATCATATAATTAATTAACAGGAAAAGGAAGAGGGGAAAAATAACAACAACAACAACAACAAAACAATAAGAAGCAAAGGCCAAGTGGAAGCACAGAGAGAGAAAATAAATTATTCTCTACTTCCCATCAATGAGCAATATTTGGCCATGTCCTAGGAAGCTGGGCCTTGATACACTTAGCAGTTGTTTGGAAGGACAGACATCTTCATAATGAGATTTCCCCTCTCCCCCCACTTCCACTCCCGCCCACTTTCACATATTGTATTGCTGAGTTTGATATCATATGGTATGGAATATACCATATGACTTTGATCAGTTTAGGTCAGGTGCCCTGGTGATGTCCTCTCCCCACCTCTTGCCCACCCCCAGCCTGATGGCTCTTGGGGAGAGGGGAGGGGGTTGGAGTGAGTTCTGTTGTTGTGCCAGCACTTCTCAGCAATAGATATAACACTAGCATGATACCAATGCTGCTCTAGCTCTGGGTGCAGAACACAGCACTGTATGGGCTGTTGTAGGGAAAGTTAACTCCATCCCAGCCAGACCAAGTACAACTTCACCCCAAGATTTCATACTATGGGTTTCATAGGATCATAGAATCATTGCATAGTCTGGTTTGGAGTGGATCCTCAGTGATCATCTAGTTCCAATGCTCCTGCCTAGAGCAGGGAGGAAGGAGTAAGAGCACCTCTTACTAAATCAGATGCCCCAAAGCCCTGTCCAACCTGACTTTCAACAACTTCATTGATGGGGCATCCACAGCTTCTCTGGGCAACCTATTCTAATGGTTCACCTCTGATCATATAAATGATAGTAATAATAATAATAATAATAATAATAATAATAATAATAATAATAATAATAATAATAATAATAAAATAAACCTTGTATCCAACCTAAATCTTCTCCATTTTAGCTTAAAATTATTAAATTATTGCCCCTTGACCTGTCAGTACAGACCCAGCTAAAATGACTTTCTCAGTCTTTCTCATTAAGTCCCCTTTATAGATTGAAAGGCCAAAATAAGGTCTCCCTGTAACCTTGCCTTCTTTATGGTATACAAGCCCAGCTCTCTCAGCTTTTCTTCATAGGAAAGGTGTTCCAGGCCCGGACCATATCTGGTCCATGTCTTTCTTGTGCTGGCGTCTCCAGAGCTGGATTCAGTACTCCAAGTTGGGTCAGAGTAGAGGGGAAGAACCACCTCCCTCAACCTTCTGGCTGTGCTTCTTTTGATATGCAGGATGCAGTTGGCTTTCAGGGATGCAAGAACATGTTTCTGACTTATTTTAAGTTTTTCATTCACAGGTATTCCTAAGTTCTTCACTACAAGGCTGCTCTCTATCTATTCATCACCCATCCTGTACTGGTGTTTAGAATTTCCCCAACATGGGTGCAGGATCTTGCATTTGGCCTTGTTGAACTTCATGAGGTTCATGGAGTCAAGCTCCTTCTGGATAGTATCCTTTCATCCTAGTGTCAACTGCACAATTCACCTTGTCCACTGATGCAGCCACTCCACCATAAAAGGTCTCTGGATAAATCAGGTATGGTTTTCCCTTGTAGCAGAAACGTTGGCTGTCTTTGGCCTCCCTGTCTTTCATGTGTTTTAACATAACTTCTAGGACGATCTGGTCCATGATCTCACTGGACACTGAGGTGAGGCTAACTGCTCATAACTACCTTGGTCCTCCTTTTAACCTTTCTAAAATGGGTGTGATAATCTTTTTTGTTCAGTCACTGGGGACTTCACCTGACTGCCATGACTTTTCAAATATGACAGAGAGCATCTTAGCAACAATATCTCCCAGCCACCTCAGGACCCTGAGTCCTTGTCAAATCCTTGTCAAGACCTGTGTATGTCCAAGTTCCTCAGGTAGTCTTGGAACTGATCGTCCTCTATAAGGACTTCATTCTCCCAGTCAAGATTCAGGGTTTTGAGAGATGTGGAAAAGTGATTACCAGTTAAAACTAGGGCAAAAAATTACTGAGTACCTTAACCTTCTACATGTCAGTTGTCACTAGTTTTCCTGTCTTATTTATCAGCTTTAGAAGAAGAATGAAACTAGAAAGTGGTCTCAAACAGGCAAAAGTTAAGTCACAATGGAAATATCAGGAGAAATGGTTCAGCAGCCTTCCTGTGTCTCAAAGGCTGCCAGAAAGTTGGATCACAGCTACTGTGACGAAGTCATCTCTGAGACTCCCCTGGAATACTGCAAACTTCACTCACAGATAGAATCACTCTCCCAGAAGAAATATAATCTTTATCAAGACCACACTGTCAAAAGAGCCCCTGTAGCTTAGTCCAAATATACTCTGAGTGATAGTCTTACTTACTTTATAAGGCAACATGCAATTACATCCTACCTACTCTTTTATAGTGTAGCATGCAACTACATTGCCTTAAAAGACCATTTCACATGAACAACATGAGAATCTGTATAATTTTCAGAGAGAGAAAAAATAATAATATTAATAAAAAGCATAAAAAATAACAACTATTTTTTCTACATTGTAATGAATTATTTTTTCAAGAAAACTGAAATACTTATGATGGAAAATGGCAGTTATTTCTTTATTTAGCACTCCTCCAGCAACTGCTTTTTCCAGTTCCAGAGGGACCAATTAAGAAGGCAAGGTCAGTACTAACATTTGAGCTTTTCCCCCATTACCTGAGCTGTCTTCTAGAAATGCTGACCCACAACTATTTCGTCCAGTTTACTCCTGTGTGAGAGAGGCCTCTCCTGTTTGGAGAGGTCTGACTCATAGAATATCAGATGCACTTTTCTGTTGGTCAGGAAGCTGTTTTGGTGATTCACTGAAAAGACAGAGGAGCTCAGAATACAGGAGATGTATAAGAAAGTTGCATTTTTTTGGAGGGAAAGAGTGAGAAAGCAATAAAGCACCTAAAAGGACTTCTTTGAGACTGCTAGTGAAAAGCTTCCCAGAGGCTTATTCATGAAACACGGATGTTGAAATACCATGTTATATTTATTCTTCTTACTGTCTCCCTATGAAAATTTTGGTTGAAAACCTGAAATCCAAAGGCAGTGTACTTTTTCAGTCTTCATCTATTGTTTCCATTCTCAATGTCTCTAAATGGCCATTTGATTTAAAATAACTGTATTTAATTGGAAAATTAAGAAAGTTAAAAAGAGGGTTACTTTTCATATCACACCATTCAGAAACCAATAAAATTTAATATTATCACACAAAATTTACATAATGAAATGCTTATTTTATCATATTCTGGAAAGATTTTCCCTTCCATTTATCCTTTTTTTTTTTTTTTTTTTTTTTCTCCTCACTTTCCAACCCTAAATTACCACACTTCCAATTTCACTTGGTATGAAGCATCCTGACTTTATTAAGAAAGCTAGATTTTCAAGAGGAAATCATAAGTTTTCAAATAATTGAATTCTGATGTTGTCAGTATTTACTATAATGTTGTGTATTGGGTTTGTGTGGCAAGGATTTGGTAGTAGGGGGTCTGCACGAGGGTCCTCTGTGAGCAGAGCCCAGCAGCTGCCCTATGCCAGAGCAGAGCCAGCTCCAGGTGCTCCAAAAGGGGCCTGCTGCTGGCCAGAGCTGAGCCATGAGCAGTGCTGGGTGGGCCTCTGGGAGAGCAGAGCTAAAGAAGGGAAAGAAGTGCTGGGCAACAGCAGCTGGGAGAGAGGGGTGAGAGCCAGCCCTGCAGGCCCCATGGGCAGGAGACGCAGCAGGAGGGCAGGAGGTGCTGCAGGCACGTAGCCACAGTTCCCCGGAGGTGTGTTCAGGGAGATGCCTCTGGTGGAGCAGGCTGCCCCACTGCAGCCCATGGGTCCCACATGGAGCAGATCTCCACACTGCAGCCCATGGAAGAGTCCCTGGTGGAGCAGGTGGATGTGGCCTGGAGGAGGCTGCGGCCCATGGAGAGCCTCCACAGGAGCAGGCCCCGGGCCAGAGCTGCAGCCCATGGAGAGGAGCCCACATAGGAGCAGCGGGTCTGGGGGGAGCTGCCACCCACCCGTGGGGGACCCGTGCAGGAGCAGTTTGCTCCTGGGGGATGGATGAACCCTGTGGTACGGAGCCGTGTGGGAGCAGTGCTTGAAGAGCTGCTTCCTGTGGCAGCCCCCACAGGTTCGGTTCGGGAAGAACAGCATCCAATGGGAAGGACCCCACAGGTCCACAGGAAGGTTTTTTTATTTTTATTTTTATTTTTTACTCTGAGGGTGGTGAGGCACTGAAAGAGCTTGCCCAAAGAAGTTGTTGATGCCCCACCCCTAGAAAGTTCAAGGCCTGTTTTGATGATACCTTAAGCAACCTGATCTACTGGAAGGTGTCCCTGCCCATGGCAGGGGGGTGTACTGGGTCTGGCTGGAATGTTAACTTTCCCGGCAGCAGCCCATACAGTGCCGTACTCTGTACTTGTAGCTGGAACAGCAGTGTTATCACACCAGTGTTGTGTCTACTGCTGAGCAGCAGTGGCACAGTATTAGGCCTTTCTCTAACCCTCCTAGGGGGTGGGCAAAAGGTGAGGAGAGAAACATCACTAGGGCAGCTGACCTAAACCAATCAAAGGGATATTCCATACCATGTGATGTCACACTCAGCAATAAAAGGTGGAAATAGGAAGAAGAGGGGAGGGGTGGGCTCTCGTTTGGAAGACGTCGGTCCTCCTCTCGAACACCGGCTGCGTGCGTTGAGGCCTTGCTTCAAGGACGTGGTCAATCATCACTCATTTGTGGGAAGTAGAGAGTAATTTCTTTCCTCTGCACTTCCATATAGCCTTCATTTATTTTGTTTGTTTGTTTTCCTCCCTTCTTTTTATTTTCCTTTTTTCCCCTCCCTTTCCCCTTTCCCTTTTTATTTCCCCTTAGTTAAATTGTTTAGTTCATGGTAGTCTTTATTTAATTAGTATAATTATTTCCCTTTAATTAAATTATCCTTATCTCAACCCGTGAGTTGTTCTTTGCTTTACTTCTCCCCTTCCTCATCTAAACGAGGGGGAGTGAGAGAGCGGTTGTGGGGTTTAGCTGCCCAGTACGGTAAAACCACCACAGTCCTTTTTGGCGCCCAACGTGGCGCTCGAAGGGTTGAGATAACAATAGAATTGATTAAACGTATATAACTAACACACTTGCTTGCTAGTAACCATGTACATTGCCCTGTTAATAATAATAGCTTTGATCATACGTCATGCAATCCATGTCATATTCTCCTTTCTCCTATATATCCGATCCGACAAAGTGCTACAATCTGTGTTCACTTTTTTTAATTCGCTGTGCTGCCAAGCACTGACCTTGAGTTTAATCTGGAATTCAGGTTCTGCACTATTATCATTTGGGTCTCATGGAAAATATCTTTCAGAGAATATTCAGAACTACACTGCCTTCCTTTTCTCATCTGGACACCAGTTTATTAATAATATTAAGAATGGTACCTTTCCCTTCTTTCACAGTGGGCTAATTACAACCGTTTGGGAGTATTTTGAAGATCCATCTGTAACCCATGTATTGCTATTTCTAATTCTGAACAACCAGTTTCATTTTCTCTCTAAGATTAGTCGATTGTTTAGAAAACTTACTTGGGAATCTGTCCCGAAACAGTCTTATGGTGAGTGGCTAGGTGTGTGGGATGATGTTGGCAGATACCTGTCACGAGTGTCTCCTCCAATAGTTTTGAACTTCACCCCTGAGCAAGTGCTAAATCCTAAAAACTTAGTAGAATGTTTGGGAGTTGTATGTCCTGACCCTGATAATGCCGGAGAACGACAGCTTGCAGCATTGTGCTGGGTCCTGGCTTATTCCTATCAAACACTGTTTAACATCATCCAGCAACTTGAAGAGAGGGAGGAAGTCTCTGAATCTGATGACCAAGTAACACACGATGTGGCTGACCCAAAAGACCAACCAACTATGGTATCAGTCGCCCCCACAGTCAAGTCAAAAAAATGGAAACGGAGGTCAGCTCGTTTAGTAAGGGAAGAAGGCTCTCCTAAGGAGGAGGGAGAAGGGGAAATGGCAGGCACCTCTAAAGCAGGGCCATCACAAAAACAGCAGGAAGACGAGACAGAAATCATAAAGGAATCAGAAATCACTCGATCCTTATTCCTGAGTGAGATGCGAGAAATACGAAAGGATTATGGTCGACGCCCAGGTGAACACATCCTCACTTGGCTGCTCCGATGCTGGGATGCTGGGGCCAATAGCCTACAATTAGAAGGCAATGAAGCCAAGCAGCTGGGATCCCTCTCTAGAGAAAGGGTAATCGACAAAGTAATCGGGAGAGGAGCACAGGCCCTCAGCCTCTGGAGACGACTCCTGGCGGCTGTGAGAGAAAGATATCCCCATAAGGAAGATATTGTATATCAAATAGGCAAGTGGACCACTATAGATAAAGGTCTCCAGCATCTGCGGGAATTAGCTGTGCGGGAGATGATTTATAGTGATTTGGACAATGCCCAGACACCTCAAGACCCCGATGAAGTCCAGTGCACAACATCCATGTGGCGTAAATTTGTGCGGAGTGCACCACCAGCACATGCCAGTACCCTGGCATCAATTAACTGGGATGAGGGGATGGGACCAACAATGTATGATATGTCCTGCCAGCTTCAAAAATATGAAGACAATCTCTCTGCTCCGCTACAGTCCTGTGTCTCAGCTGTGGAGAAACTGTCTAAAGGACTTGACAAGCTCGTGGAACGAGTATATTCCCCCTCATTTAGACAGAGTGATACTTCAGCCACTAAGAATCAGCATTCGCGCGCTCAAGAGAGAGAGTACCCAAGACGTACACCACGTGGCACCTTGTGGTTTTTTCTGCGTGACCATGGGGAAGATATGAGGAAATGGGATGGTGTACCTACTTCAACCCTAGCTGCTCAGGTACGTGAACTGAAAGGAAATACAGCAGCAAGAAGAGGGGCTCCTAAGAGAAATGCTGCTCCAGTTTCCATTGGGCAGTACCCCAGAGGCAGTAGAAGAGCTGATGTTATTCTTGACCCTGATGAAGAGACCTCTACCTCTCATTTGCAAGAATTAAGTGGCAGACGCTCCAGCCAGGACTAGAGGGGCCCTGCCTCTGGCCAGATAGAGGAGAGGGATAACCGGATTTATTGGACTGTGTGGATCCGATGGCCTGGCACATCAGAACCACAAGAATACAAAGCTTTAGTGGACACTGGCGCACAATGTACCTTAATGCCATCAGGCTACCAAGGGACAGAACTCACCTGTATCTCCGGAGTGACAGGGGGATCCCAACAACTATCTGTACTGGAAGCTGAAGTGAGTCTAACTGGGAATGAGTGGCAAAAGCATCCCATTGTGACTGGCCCAGAGGCTCCATGTATCCTTGGCATAGACTATCTCAAGAGAGGGTACTTCAAGGATCCAAAAGGATACCGGTGGGCTTTTGGCATAGCTGCTTTGAGCACAGAGAAGATTAGGCAGCTGTCTACCTTGCCTGGCCTTTCAGAAGACCCTTCTGTTGTAGGATTGCTGAAGGCTGAAGAACAACAGGTACCAATTGCTACTACAACGGTGCACCGACGGCAATATCGCACCAACCGAGACTCCCTGATTCCCATCCATGAGTTGATTCACCGACTGGAGAGTCAGGGAATAATCAGCAAGACTCGCTCACCCTTTAATAGTCCTATATGGCCAGTACGAAAGTCTATCGTACTGGCGAGTGGAGGCTAACAGTGGACTACCGCGGCCTGAATGAAGTCACACCACCACTGAGTGCTGCAGTGCCGGACATGCTAGAACTTCAGTACGAACTAGAGTCAAAGGCAGCCAAGTGGTATGCCACAACTGATATTGCTAATGCATTTTTCTCCATCCCTTTGGCAGCAGCATGCAGGCCGCAGTTTGCTTTCACTTGGAGGGGCATCCAATACACCTGGAATCGGCTGCCCCAGGGGTGGAAACACAGCCCTACCATTTGTCATGGACTGATCCAGTCTGCACTGGAGCAAGGGGGAGCCCCTGAGCACCTTCAGTACATTGACGACATCCTCGTGTGGGGCAACACAGCAGAAGAAGTTTTCGAGAAAGGGAAGAAAATAATCCAAATTCTCCTGAAAGCTGGTTTTGCCATTAAACAGAGCAAGGTCAAGGGGCCTGCACAGGAAATCCAGTTCTTGGGGGTAAAATGGCAGGATGGACGTCGCCATATTCCAATGGGTGTGATCAATAAAATAACAGCAATGTCTCCGACAACTAGCAAAAAAGAAACGGCCAGAAGACAGAAAGCGGTATGCGTTGTTTACTGACGGATCCTGCCGTGTGATAGGGAGTCATCGGAAATGGAAAGCTGCTGTGTGGAATCCCATACGACGAGTTGTGGAGGCCATGGAAGGGGAAGGTGAGTCGAGTCAGTATGCAGAAGTAAAAGCCATACAACTAGCCCTAGATATCGCCGAAAGAGAAAATTGGCCAGTATTGTATCTTTATACTGACACATGGATGGTGGCAAATGCTCTGTGGGGGTGGCTGCAGCAATGGAAAGAGAGCAACTGGCAGCGCAGAGGTAAACCTATCTGGGCTTCTACCCTGTGGCAAGATATTGCTGCCCGGGTAGGAAACCTGGATGTTAAAGTACGTCATGTAGATGCCCACATGCCCAAGAGTCGCGCTACTGTAGAACATCGGAACAACGAAGAAGTGGATCGAGCTTCGAAAATTGAAGTGGCTCAGGTGGACCTAGACTGGGAATGTAAGGGTGAGCTGTTTGTAGCTCGATGGGCCCATGAAACATCAGGACATCTGGGGAGGGATGCCACTTACAGATGGGCTCGTGATCGAGGGGTGGACTTGACCATTGAAGCCATCACACAGGTTACCCATGAGTGTGAGACCTGTGCTGCAATCAAGAAAGCCATGAAGGTAAAATCTCCCTGGAACAGGGGGAGATGGCTAGGGTTTCAATATGGTGAGGCCTGGCAAATTGACTATATTGGACCACTTCCAAAAACCCGCCAAGGCAAACGGTACATACTCACCATGGTAGAAGCAACTACTGGGTGGCTGGAAACATACCCTGTAAACCATGCCACGGCCCGAAACACTATCTTGGGCCTGGAAAGACAAGTATTGTGGTGTCATGGTACACCAGAGAGAATTGAGTCTGACAATGGAAGTCATTTCCGAAACAATCTTGTTACCTCCTGGGCAAAGAGGCATGGTATTGAGTGGGTGTACCACATCCCTTATCACCCACAAGCCTCTGGGAAGGTTGAGAGGTACAATGGACTGTTAAAGACTATGTTACGAGCATTAGGTGCTGGGATGTGGAAACAATGGGACACAAATCTACCAGAAGCCACTTGGCTAGTTAACAATAGGGGGTCTGACAGCCGTGCTGGTCCTGCCAAAACAAAACCCCTACACACTGTGAAAGGAGCTAAAGTTCCCGTAGTGCATATAGGAAGGTGGATGGGGAAGGCAGTGTGGGTTGCTCCTGCCTCGGGAAAAGGCAAACCCACTCGTGGGATTGTCTTCGCCCAAGGACCAGGGTATACCTGGTGGGTCATGCAAAAGAATGGGGATATCAAGTGTGTGCCTCAAGGAGATTTGACACTGAGAGAAAACTAATCTGTAATCTAAGTTATATGTTGTAGGAAGATGCTGTAGGATCAACGACAGGTCAACGTTGCAAGGAGCCGGGCAGTGCAACAAGGACTTGAGCTAAGCTGGTGCTTGCGTCCAGACATCCAACTCCACCTGCCTTGAGTGGCCACTTTGGCAAATGAAGACCTACTAATCAACAGTTCTTATGAACATTTTCCAAGAAAGACCTATGGAATGAGAAGATACACCTGCCTATTAATCCTGTCCTATTAAATCCTTGTCCTGTTAAAGGACAAGGAATAATGATGAGAATGCTTGTATGCTAAAGTATGGGGATCTGAGTGTGACACAAATGTTATGGAATAAGGGGTGGAGGTTGTACTGGGTCTGGCTGGAATGTTAACTTTCCCGGCAGCAGCCCATACAGTGCCGTACTCTGTACTTGTAGCTGGAACAGCAGTGTTATCACACCAGTGTTGTGTCTACTGCTGAGCAGCAGTGGCACAGTATTAGGCCTTTCTCTAACCCTCCTAGGGGGTGGGCAAAAGGTGAGGAGAGAAACATCACTAGGGCAGCTGACCTAAACCAATCAAAGGGATATTCCATACCATGTGATGTCACACTCAGCAATAAAAGGTGGAAATAGGAAGAAGAGGGGAGGGGTGGGCTCTCGTTTGGAAGACGTCGGTCCTCCTCTCGAACACCGGCTGCGTGCGTTGAGGCCTTGCTTCAAGGACGTGGTCAATCATCGCTCATTTGTGGGAAGTAGAGAGTAATTTCTTTCCTCTGCACTTCCATATAGCCTTCATTTATTTTGTTTGTTTGTTTTCCTCCCTTCTTTTTATTTTCCTTTTTTCCCCTCCCTTTCCCCTTTCCCTTTTTATTTCCCCTTAGTTAAATTGTTTAGTTCATGGTAATCTTTATTTAATTATTATAATTATTTCCCTTTAATTAAATTATCCTTATCTCAACCCATGAGTTGTTCTTTGCTTTACTTCTCCCCCTCCTCATCTAAAGGAGGGGGAGTGAGAGAGCGGTTGTGGGGTTTAGCTGCCCAGTACGGTAAAACCACCACAGGGGGTTGGAACTAGATGATCTTTAAGGTTCCTTCCAAACCCAACCATTCTATGATTCATCGAAAACTTTGGTGTTTTGGTGTCTCAACTTTAAGAAGTTGGAGCACGTCTGGTTCTCAATTAGACCTACAGTATTATTTTTTGTGTTTACTTTATCTGTGTTGTCTTGACAAAGAGCGTATCAGTGCCCTTTTTGCCTGTGATTTTATACACATTTATTCAGAAAGCATACACAACATTATGTATTCTGGAAACCTCGTGGCGTCCTACAGCTTCCTCACAAGGGGAGCTCAGGTTTAGTCACTGAGCTCTGCTCTCTAGAGACAGCGACAAAACTCGAAGGAACGGCATGGAGCTGGGACAGGGGAGGGTCACGCTGGTTGTTAGGAAAAGGTTCTGCACTCAGAGGGTGGTCAGGCACTGGGACAGGTTCCCCAGGGCAGTTGGCACAGCACCAAGCTGCCAGAGTTCAAAAAGCATTTGAACAACACTCCTACATGTCGGGTCTGATTCTTGGGTGGCCCTTTGTGGGGACAGGAGGTGTACTTGGTTGATCACTGTGGCTCCCTTCCAACTCAGGATATTCTATGATTCTATGATTTTCCTCTGCTTTCAGTGTGATTCCTGTTTCTCTGCCACAGGAACACTAAATACACAAAGGCAGTACAAAGAAAAGCAAAATTTTTCTACTTTGCCATGTACATTGAATTATTGTATTCAAGAGATTTCTATGTTTGTTCCAAGTAATTCCTCTGTAGTACAGGGCTTTAAAAAAATAAATAAATAATTACAGTTTAATGAAACCAAACAAAACATCTAACTTGAAAACGAAAAAGGGATTTTAAATATTACACAGCTTACACAGCTTCCTACTTCCATTCCTTGCAACAACTCAATGGGGTCACCCTCAGGTATCTGCATTACACACATTTTCTCCCTCACTTTTTTTTGTTTGTTTGTTTATTTGTCTTTTTCACAACAGGCAATCATAGAATCATAGAATACCCCAAGTTGGAAGGGACCCATAAGGATCATCAAGTCCAACTCTTGACACCGCACAGGTCTGCCCAAAAGTTTACACCATGTGACTAAGTGCACAGTCCAATCACTTTTCAAATTCAGACAGGCTTGGTGAGGTGACTACTTCCCTGGGGAGCCTGTTCAAGCGTACGACCACCCTCTTGGTGAAGAACCTCTTCCTGATGTCCAGCATACACTTCCCCTGCCTCAGCTTAACACCATTCCCACGGGTCCTATCACTGGTGATTACAGAGAATAGGTCACCTGCCTCCCCACTCGCCCTCTCAAGGAAGTTGTAGACTGCAATGAGGTCCCCCTTCAGCCTCCTCTTCTTCAGGCTGAACAGTCCCAGTGCCCTCAGCCACTCCTCATACGTCTTCCCCTCTAGGCCCTTCACCATCTTCGTTGCCCTCCTCTGGACACTCTCCAACAGTTTAATGTCCTTCTTGTACTGTGGTGCTCAGAACTGCACACAGTACTGGAGGTGAGGCCGCACCAGCATAGAGTAGAGTGGGACAATCACCTCCCTTGACAGACTAGCAACGCCGTGCTTGATTCACCCCAGGGTACAGTTAGCCTTCATGGCTGCCAGGGCACACTGCTGTCTCATATTCAACTTGCTGTCAACCACAACCTCCAGATTGTGGTTGCAACTCTGTAGGGTTGCTCTCCAGCGCCTCATCGCCCAGTCTGTATGTATAGCCAGGGATGCCCCATCCCAGGTGCAGGACCTGGCACTTGCTTTTGTTAAACTTCATGTGGTTGGTGATCGCCCAGCTCTCTAATCTGTCCAGATCTCTCTGCAAGGCCTTTCCACCCTTACCCGTGTCTTATGGTGTCATCAGCAAATTTGCTCAAAACACCTTCTAGTTCTACCTCCAAATCATTTATAAAGACATTGAAGAGCACTGGTGTGGTGGTTTTACTCAGGTGGTTAGCCGAGCTCCACCACAACTGCTCTCTCACTCCCCCTCTCCTCAAAGAGGAAGGGGGATAAAATACAACACAGAGAACCCAAGGTTTGAGATGAGAAAGGTTTAATTAAAGGGAAAGGGAATGGGGAGGAAAAAAAGAAACAAAAGAAAAAATCAGTCCACACGGAAGCACAGAGAGAGGGAAAAAAATTATTCTCTACTTCCCATCAATGAGCAGTGTTCGGCCACGTTCTGGGAAGCAGGGCCTCGAAATGCGTAGTGGTTGTTCAGGAGGGACAGCCCCGTCCCCCACGAGAGCCCCCCTTTTTATTGCTGAGTGTGACATCAGGTGTTATGGAATATCCCTTTGGTTGGTTTAGGTCAGCTGCCCCGGCAATGTCCCCTCCCCATCACTTTCCCACCCCCAGCCTGCTGGCTCCTGGGGGCTTGGAAGGAGTCGTGATGCTGTGCCAGCACTATGCAGCAATAGACACAACACTGGAGTGATATCAGTGCTGTTCCAGCTAGGAGTGCAGAGTACAGCACTGCATGGGCTGCTGCAGGGAAAAGGTGACTCCAGCTCAGACAGACCCAACACAACTGGCCCTAAAATGGAGCCTTGAGGGACCCCACTATTAACTATCCGCCAGCCAGATATGGCCCCATTTACCACAACCCTTTAAGCCCTGCCCATCAGCCAATTGCTCACCCATTGTATGTTTTTTTTTTTGTATTATATTTATTTATTTATTTGTTTATATATTTATGTTTGTATTTTTTGTTTGTATTTTTTGTTTGTATTTTTTGCTTGTAGTGTATTTATTTATTTTTTTTTGTGGCTGCAGAGGGTTTAGGCCAGAAGGTCCATAGGAAGGTTATAGCTGAAAAGAAGTAGTAGTCATCAAACACTAATTTCTCATCATAACCACTGTGGAAATATGTGCGTTCTCCATACATTATTCAATGGACAATCTAACAGAAGAATCACTTTTGGCTTTTAAGGAAAGCTTTGTTACAAACTTCATAAATTCTAAGTAGTAAAGAGAACAGCCCATGATACCTATATAATATACAAAGGATGGCTCTTAATTTTCTCATGTTGCCTGTAAACTTTATTAATATAAAATATTTTGGTATATTTCATATGTGTAAAAAAAAGGAAATAGGAAAAGGTTAAGTGTAAAAAATTATGCAGAAGGTTATGCAAAAAAGAAAAGACTTTAAACTGCCTCACTTTTTAACAAAGTTGAATTATACTCTATAAAATGGCAACTTCTCTTAGACTGGCATTATAAGATAGTTGGCGTGCTGCTTGCCAATTTCTGTTTTGAGATGGTTCTATATTGGTAAATGAAGTAAAATTCATGTAGCATATACCAACATCATCTGAATTTATGATTTTCCCCTGGGAACATGCAAGTTTTTAGAATGGTACTTTAATGATATGGTTTAAAAGTTGCAACATGTACATCAGGATTTGAGTTTTTCTGTCCTTTAAAGGAATACTTTTGTCACAATGATTTCAATGATATCTGAGAACAAACCAAAATGTTTGCTAAATAATTCTGTATTTTGAGAACTGCTAATAAGCAGTGAAGCACCATCAGTTTTCAGAAAAAGAAAAAAATATATATTTCTGAGATTGAAAAGAAAAAAATAAAAGAATGCAAAATTAGAAAAAATATCTGTAATTTAAGGAACCGAATGGACAAGTTCTTTTGCAAGCAACAAAATAGCTGACAATCATCTCCTCAGCAGTTTTAAAATGTTAAATTCAGCGTTGTTGTAACTGAATGAAAAACTATAATGTCAAGAAGGAAAAAACCTTTCAAAGCAAACAGAAAAAGTATAGTTAAGGAAAAAAAAAAAAAAAAGCAGAGAATCACATGTTCAGAAATAATACTTATATTTAATGTGAAGACTTAAAAGTTTAACATCAGTCTAGTTCTGTTTGGTGACCATATTTAGGATCTTACTTTCTGTATTTCTTATGAAATTGTGTTTTATTTAGATAGTAGAACATTTCTCTATTTTGTACATAATGTCAATTTCCCATCCTACTATTTTCCTACTGTTTTATCTCCAGGTGACAATGTAAAATACAAATCACGGGGTGTGTTTCATACTCAGCACCCTGACATACCGAATTCATTAGAGACTAGGATACTATTGGTTACTTCTTCCTACATTCTTTCTACCATTTTTTGTCCATACATAGACAACTAATGACATTACTGGAATAGTGAACCCAAAACATACAACAGTATAAAACCTGACCTGCTGCTTAAAGCCAGAATCAATCTGTCTTCTGCTTAGTAGTCATTCATGATCCAGCTTGCAAAATATCGCTAAACCTATAGCTGTCTGTGCCAAATGAATTGTTTAATTCATTGATGCTCTATTCTTGCAGCACAGAAATGGACAGGGCTGACAATGTAGACACACGTACTGGATCTTGAAATCTGTAGAAGTCAAACAACTAATAGATAAATATGAGGTGGATGTTAATTTTTGTCATTCACTTTCTTCATTGCACTTCCTTTTCCTCATACTTCTAGTGCCCTACATGGGTAAATGATGAGAAATACTCCTCTGATGAGCCCTTTTCCTGTCTACACACATGTATCAGCAGAAGCCAATAAAGTCTCTCTGCATATTGAGAAGTTATTATGCCACTTACTCGGGTGCTAATAGATTTAGGAGCAGGTATATTACATTAGTTCCCATTTCCAGAATTCATTAGCAGAGCCATCTTTGCTAAATCATTTGCTGTGTATGGTGTTAAGTCTTTGTTATATATGACTAGTTGTATTGATTTTATTTAAGATTGCTACAGAAATGATAGATGACCTAATATAACTGGAACACAATTATTGTAGATTAATATATTTATGTCATTGTTGTAATTTAACGTTCTCCTCTCACATTCTTTTTGTTTATTTCTTTTAATCTTATAGAATTGGATGAAAGAAGGAACATGCAGGTTTTATGTAGCCACAGACACACGTATATATACAAACTCCATTAAATCTAAAAGCCTTCTCACTTTCAAAATGGAGAACAAGTTCCTAAAATGAAAGCACAATTCCAAAGCTTGTTTGTTCAGAAGAATACAAAAATATTGTTTCCCCACAGTGGTGTTTCTGTAAAAGTCAGGTTTTCTGCTGAAGGAAAACCAGCTGAGGACTGTGTCTAGAGGGGTAAGGGGTATGCAAGGATCTAGGAGAGAGGGAATCGAAACAAACTGTGAAAAAGCAGAGCTTATATTTAATTCCCCAGTGTTTCCTTTGCAGAGCTGCATAAATTTGCTTTGTTGTTTAAGAGCCAGAAAAATGCTGCAAGATACATTTTTATGTTCCTTAATTGTGTTTGGTTGTGTGCCCATCATTTTGCCAGAGACCCAAATAAACCCTTTTCAGAGATGAAAGTCAGAAAATCCAGTGCTGCACTTGAATCTCCATGAATTTGGTATATAAATGGCACCTGAAAATGGAGTCTTGCAAATAGATGAGAAAATAAACTTATTTAAGTATATAAAGGGACAAAGCAAGATCATAGTGATTTTGTTGTGAACAGTAAAATTTGTCCCTTTACACTATAATTATCAATGTGATTTTTCTAATTTTTATCTTCTAAAAAAGTATTTAAGATATGACTGCTTTATCATCTAATGCTCTTTGTGATTTTAAACTTCATTGCTTTTGGTTTTCATATACCTCTCCCTAAATTGTAAGATTTTATTTCAACGGTAAATGAATCAAGCAAATGAATCCATATCAAGCAACGTCATGTATTTTGATATTCTATTTCTGTGACAATCACTGAAATTCAGATTCCACACCAAATTACTCATACAGCCTTAGAGAAGAATACTTGTTTTTTTGTTACAGTGGAAGCATTGGTTACCCGTTATTATTCTTTCAGCCTCATATTGGTTTATGAAATCGCCCCTTCAAGCTCCTCATTCTTCTTCCCCAGTTCTCCAAAGCACACTTAAACAGGCTGAGTACACATAATCAAAGTCAGGTTTGAGACATGACTGTTCCTTTTTTTATCTAAAGAAAAATACTTTCAAAACAACAGCAACAACAAAATTACGAAAAGAAAGTGTTGTGCAAATCTCAGTCCAATAGGTTAGGCAGGAAATGAGGTCAGGTAAGTACCAGTTAAATTTAAAAGAGCTATACTTCTACTCCCAAACATTTATGAGCTCTTCAGTGATAATTCATGCCTGCCCAGAACAGGACAAATAAAACAGGGCCATTTCTCCTATCCTGTGACAGCACTGCCAGGAGCAGCTGTCCAGGAGCTCTCAGAACAGGAGATCTGAGGGGAAGAAGCCCAAGGTCCACCCTCTTCCAGAGACCCCACAGTCAACTCCCCTGGGCCATGCCACTGCCCGGTAGGCATCAAACAGGGACAGCAGGCCCCAGTCAGCCCCACATCAGAGCTGGTATCCAGCACCATGGGTGCCTGCAGGGGCAGATGGCCCATGGTATCATCACTGAGGGCTGTGACCTTGCAGCACTCGCTGCTTATCTTGGGGCGCCAGCAGAGACCACGTCAGCCTAGCTCCTGGCTTGACTCCTGCTGAGCATATGTGTGAGGCTTGGAGCACTGAGTGAGGGTTTGGTGGAGCAGTGCTGTGGGGCCGCTGGCAGCTGTCCTCAGTGGCTGTCCCCACAGTCATTGCCCGTATTTCCCCGGCCCTGTCTGGCTCAGGCAGCTGGGGCCCCATGGGGTGAGCTCACAGCAGTGCAGGTGAGCTGTGCAGGGACAAGTGCCCTGGGGGGCAGCCCATGGGAGGCACGGGATGGCCCAGCCATGGGGTTGGGTTTTTTTCTGCTGAGCTGCCAGGGAGCACTGCCTCTGCTCACCCTGGCACAGTGACTAACCTTCCCTCTCTCCCTTGTGCAGATTCAAATATCCTTTGGCAGCTGCAGCACTGGGGCAAGGGAGCAGCTTCTTCACCTCAGCTCTCCCCAGGCCACTGTAGAGCCCGGTGGTGATGGATGTGCCATCGGACTGGACCTGCCTGGCCTGTGGGGACAGTTGGGATGAGGTCGCCTATCTGACCCCCTGTCTCCACCAGCTGTGCTATGGCTGTGCCCTGCGGTGGGCAAAGAAGAATCCAAGGTGCCCTTTCTGCAGGGAGACAATAAAGACTGTCAAATACTCGGTGAGGTCAGACGATTTCTTGGAGTGTGCTGTCCCACAGCCCACAGAGCACCTGGCAGAGGACAAGTAGGATCGGCAGGAGGCTGTGGAGCCAGTGCCCAGGGTTCCTGAGCTCAGCTTCCCACCCGAGGTCTGGGCAGCCTTCTTCCGTGAGCACCCAGAAAACATTGAGCCCCTGCTTCCATGGCTGCAGCAGAAGGTGGAGACAGTCTCCGGCTCCAAGTGGTGGGAGGTGGCTGCAGGCCTGAGCACTGTGATCGGCTTCCTGCCTGTGCCTCTATGGGCTCAACAAGGAGGGCTTGGTGCGGGCGCTGCAGCCTTGCCTCAAAAGCTGGACCCTGCCTTTCGTGGTGCGGCTCATCACTGCCACTGTGGAGCTGTGCAGCACAGGGATCCGCCGGCAGCATGACTGCCAGGACACCTATGCTGCAGGGGGCCAGGAGAATAGTCCCGCGGCTGCCCACAGCCACGCCACCTCTCTAGGAGGAACTTGTGCCCCTGCCACCACAGAAGAGGAGGAGGCACTGGAGGAGCCAGGGCAGGCGGCAGCAGGTCCCTCTGCCCAGGGCAGGGACTGCTTGCCTGGGGGGCACCAGCGTGCCCCAAAGAGGAGGGCCAGCAGCAACTTCCAGGACTCTCCCCAGCCCCACAAGAGGCCACCCCAACAGTGGCACTAGGTGGGCACCTCACAGCTGGCAGCATCACATCTGAAAATAAAGAAATGTTACTGAAAATCTCTGTATTACTGACAGTCCAGACTGCTGCTGTCCATACCCATATTGGTTTCACAGGATCACAGAATCACAGAAGTGTAGGGGTTGGAAGGGACCTCGAGAGGTCATCTGGTCCAACCCCCGTACCAAAGCAGGTTCCTCCCTGTGCAGCCTGTTCCAGTGCTCCATCACCCTCACCATGAAGAATTTCTGTCTCGTATTGGTGTGGAACTTCCTGTGCTCCATTTTGTGGATTGCATAAACCAATATGAGTTTGAAAGAATAATAATGGGTAACCAATGCTTCCACTGTAACAAAAAACAAGTATTCTTCTCTAAGGCTGTATGAATAATTTGGTGTGGAATCTGAATTTCAGTGATTGTCACAGAAATAGAATATCAAAATACATGATGTTGCTTTATACGGATTGATTCATTCACAGGCCAGCTCTCATTGATGTCACCATGGGCCGCATGACCCAATATGGCCTGTACCTCTTCGCCCCTGATGTTATAAAGACTGATGGGTTAGATTGGTGTTTTGTCTTTTTTCTTTATTATTTTTTTCATCTTGATTTACCATTATCTGGGTTGAATATTGGTTGAAAAATCATGCTAAGAGAGTGGGGATCAGACACAGGACATCTCTTTGGAGCCCAGTAACTAGTAGTGACATAGAAATGAAAGGAATGGCAAGTACTCCAGAAGGGTGACTTACCATCCAGTGGTTCTGGACTAGCTGTAAAAATGGGCTGACGGTAACCCTGTGTAATTCAAAAAGGAGATGATTCAAGCTCTTCACCGGGGGAGAAACAATCCCAGATTTTAGTACAGACTGGGGGCCATCCAGCTGTAAAATAGCTTGGCTGAGAATGTCCTGAGCGTCCTGGTGGACACCAAGTCAAACATGAGCCAGCAATGTGTCCATGGCTAAACAAGGCTAATGGTATTCTGGCCACATTAGGGAAGGTATTGTCAGCAGTTTATTTGAGGTGATCCTTGCCCTCTGCTTAGCACTAAGGAGGCCACAACTAGAGTTCTGGGTTCACCTCTGGGCTCCTCAGTACAAGAGAGACATGGACATACCTCAGAGAGTCCAATGAAAAGCCACGAAGACGGTAAAGGGACATGAGCGTCTCCCATATGAGGAAAGTCTTAGAGAGCTGGGAGTGTTCACCCTAAGGAGAAGAAGGCTCAGGGGACATCTTATCAACATGTACACAGACTTGAAGTGACAGTGCGAAGATGATGGCACCAGGCTCTTTCTAGTTTTGCACAGTGAGAGGTTAAGAAGCAATAGGCATCAACTGAAGCACATGATGTTCCTGCTGAACATCAGGAAACACATCCTCACTGTGAGGGTCACACTGGCATGGGTTTCCCAGAGAGGCTGTGGAGTCTTCCACTGTGTACTCAAAAGCCATCTGCACATGGTTCTGGGCAACTTACTGGTGGTGTCCCTAACTGAGCAGAATGGGTGTACCAGATGATCTCCAGAGGTCCCTTCCAGCCTCAGCCATTTTGTGATTCCATTATGTGACTCTTTCATGGAAGATGATCCCACTGTAGTCTAACCAAAGCCTTTGACTGAGACCCTATTACATCTTAGCTAGCTTCCCTGATGAATCTCAGAGGAAGCTACTAGTTTTATACCACAAGCACACTATGGGAATACATATATACTATTGTGCCATGACAAATGAGAATCATAACCTCTCTCTCATCATCTATTATACTGGCAATTTCATTACAATAACTTTAAACCTCTGGAATTACATTTGCATGCTTCTTCCTATACAATAATGACATTCTTTTTCATTAGCACTTGCAAATGGTCTTTTGCCAAGAGCTGTCAATAACCCTAACATTAGACTGTTGGTACATTGCTGTTTTGTTTGTTTTTTAATCTGCTAGTAAAGATAAAGTTTTTACAGGGATTAGAAAAAAATGAAAAAAATAAATATTTTTATATTTTTTTTTGAAAAAAATAAATATTAAACCTTTATTTTTTCTGTAGCAATAGACCCTCAGATGCCAGATGAACTACAAGTGATCTCGTTCATCATTTAAGTGATTTTCTTGGAGACTTAATCACTAAACAGAGAGGAGGAAAAGTTAAGGCACATTTCTTTTAATTATTATGTCATTTCTATAGCAAGAACAAGAAAGTAGTTTTTAATCACAGCAATAACTTGTCAAACTGCAGTTCTTACTACCTTCTGATCAACATGAATGGAGACCTAAAACCCTTTGATATTATAGCTTTCAATCCACAAATGCTAGCAGCTACAAATCCAATCAATATCTTAAATTAACTTACTCTAATAAAATACTGAATTTTGTCTTTTGATTTACTCTTCAACTCCTTCCAGCTCCAAAAAAGAAAACTAGAAGACAACGTGTGAGATATATTCACTAGCTTTAATTCTGTTAGATCTTCAAAAACAGTATTTTCTCAAGTCAGTTTTCAGTCCACAACAAACAAAATCTCCAATTAACCTATAGCCCATCTGTGTCATACACAATTTTGTTTTTAGTGATGTTTTATGAGACATCAACATGTTTGTTGAAAGTAAACTAAAAGTAGGTAGATAGATACTAATTTTTGCTTTGAATATAATACAAATGTCATGTGAACAGATAGGCTAAGAAATCTGATGCATATTCAAATGTGTAAGGAGAAGAATCCCAGGAATCATCAATCCAGAACTAAAGAGGTAATTTACCTGCAGACATTGTGGCTTACAAATGAATTAATTGGTTATGTTGGTTGTGCCTACGTGGCCAAGACATCATTAATTTAGTTTACTTTATGGTAAATTTGTGCTTTTATTACCTTCTTCTATTGCCCCCTACTCACTTTCAAAATCGATTTCACTCAGTACAAAGGAAAGAGAGGTAAAGTAATTTGGTACAGAACACTGACATCTCATCTGCAGATTCCCAGAAATTCCATAAAAGTGAGGCAGCATCCTAGGAGTTCATACAGGAATGGAAACTTAAAAAGAAGCTCCACAAGGAAAATGGCAGCTGTCACCTTCCTATAAGAATCCAGATTTGACTTTCAGATAATATTAACAAACAAACAAAACAAACAACAAACAAACAAGAGCTAGAAATGTGATAATGAAAGAATTTAGACTTTCCTCATATTTCTTAGGAGAGAAGACCAGGAACAAAGACTCAAAACCACCTAATATCTTGTCCATACGCTCATGGGCAAACAAACCTTTATCATCGTGACTATCAGACATATTCAGTATACGTTCTTAAAAACACATAAATGTTCCCTTATTGTACTGTATTTAGTATTTGGCACAGAGGCTTTTTTTTTTTAAAAAAAAAAAAAAAAAAAGGAAAAAATATTGTTATAGTTACTTCAATTAAATTAAATATTGTCAGCTTGAAATAACATTTTTTTTTTTAAATCTTAATGTAGTAATGCCCCACAGATGCAACTGCAATAGTGTTATTTACTATGTAATTTTAAAATGTTAAGTGGGGTATGCAGATTGTGCAGTAAGGCAGGCTGTGTTCCTGCATTTAAAATGAATAATTTATCATCAGTTAGCACAAAAGTGTTTTGTCCACCTCTGAATGCACTACAGGTTGTTTAGGACTCACAACTATGAGAAAAGAATGCCATGTTGTAGACAATGACATCAGTCATTTCCCCTAGTAAACAGCACTGTCCAAGCACCAACACAAAGAGCACAGCATTTACTGAGGAATGATTTACCATACAAGGAGCAGATGGACTTATTTTACACATGTCCATGCTACCTGGGAGTCCCTCCAGCATATTTGCACAACAAATATATGATCTATACCCATGTACCTGCACCAAGCTGGTTCCTAGAGAAAGGAACACAGCCTCTGCGAGACTATGGCTGGGAAATTAGTGTTGATGGCTTTTTGGGTCCCTTTCCACACCTGTTGTTAATTTATTCTCTTATATGGTTCTTTGTTGCAGCTGTGAAATGGGTATCAGTGACAACAACTAGGAAAACCACTGAGTTTACGAATATAAATTAGCATAACTAGGAAGCACAGGTTTTCAGTTGGCTAAGTGTGACCTTGCGTACATCAGGGAAGATGGCATTTAAGAATCAGACTCCATCGTCTGCATTCATTCTGATAATCCACTGGATGGAGTTGGCTTGAAAATGGAAAAATAGTGCATCTGTTTAATTTAGGAGAAGCCCCATGACTGGTCACTTCTGTTCCAGGGAAATAAATATATCATGAATTGTACTCATTAAACTACATTGGCTAAACAGAAGAGGAGGAAAGGGGAACGGAGAGAGGAGTGGAGGGGAGGAAAAATGAGAACCATTATGGGTAATGCTGGATGAAGTTTTAATTTATTATATTAACATAAAATGCATTTGCATATAATTCTCTGATTTTATTTTACTGACATCTTTTCAAAGGTGAAGTGGCATATGACTACACGTAGCATTTCTTTTGGTTTTAAAAACTGTTTTCTTTTCTTGAAATACAAGGTTCTCAAATATTTTCCTTCTTGTGGGGTGGCAGGGGAGTGCTGAACCACATTTTAAATATTTGGAAAGTTATTTTTCATGAGTTTAAAACAGTGGACAGAGTTACTAAATGCTGCCCAGGAACAATGAAAACTGAAAAATAGGTAAATGAAAGCTAAGGCAGGTGAAGTTAACACATGTACGAAGTATATTGTACATTTAATCTTCATTGATTGTTTTTCAATCCAACTCACATCCCAACAGCACTACAACATGTACATTTGTATTCATCTTTCCATAACTTAAGTCATAAGGAATTAATGCTGTATTGTTAAAAACTTATTCTTGAGACTGTAAAACAAGCATGTGTATGCAAGCTGGGTGCTGGTGAGCCATGTATGTCCTTTCAAAGAGCTTATGCTCCCTATAAAACTGTGTACACTCTCTTAGACCATCTTTTTCTCCTCTCTATGTTTGTTTGTGCTGTTTTGGATTTCTAATAATCTCTTCACATTTTTAGCCGTATATAGCTGATAACCCAGGTCCTAATAGTTATTTCTGCATAGTTTTTTAAAACACCTCACTTGTCTTTCTGCAGGCAAGCTTCCCTATATGGAGAATGTTCTCTCATCAACATGTCAGTCCACTATAAACACAGAAAGGATGTAATCTGTCGATAAAACTGAAGGATGTTGTCTTGATTACTCTCATATGGCACTTCAGATGAGAAAATGCTTTCTAGCCTATGGAGTCTTAAAAAGATAAGGTAGAAGGTTTTCCTCTCATGCATTTTGAGTAAACATGCTGCTACATAGTACAGAAAGAAAAAGTACCAGCAAGACACCATCACTGAATACTTTTTTTCTGTTAAATGCAATATACAAAATTAGAAATTATTATCAGCCACAGCACATGACAGTAAAAGCTGTCACTTGTGAGAAACATCTCAAATAATTTTCTTCAGACAGGAACGTCTGTGAAGCTATTTTATTCACATTTTAGTAAACAAATCATAACCTTTTATTCCCTATTACCTGACGCCTGATCACCTCCCCTGTTTCCTCATTGGCTGAGTACTACAGGTTCACAAGCTACTCAATGGTCCTCTATACCATATATGTAACATATACCATATACCATACACCATAATATGTACCATATTTTTTTTAACCCTTTAATTTCTCCTTTCTTATGTTTTGAGAACTTGTGATCTTAGTTTTACCATTCTCACAGCTTCTACCTTATTTTGGAACAGTGAGGCCTTCTACTGTCCACTTATCTACTTAGCATTTCTCCTTATTATGACTACACAACTACCTTGGAATACAGAAAATTACTTCTCTACTACAAAAACACAACTTAGTTTCTCACAATTGATCCTCCAACTGGCCCTTGCACTTACCATATGACAGGATTGATAGTAAGGGGAAACAAAGTGGGAAACCTTGGCAACATAGGTGACAACTACAGCATTTGTTAGGAAAAATAAAAAAAATCCTTTTGCAGTAAACACACTAATATGTGTTGTTCCATGAGAAAGCTGCTAACATTCTAAAGAAATGAGTTGCTTTATCTTCCACGTATTTTAAATTACAGTTACAGTCACTGTCCATTAAGTGTGGTAGCAAAAACTTACCACTTTGAAATGAGCCATCTCTTGCATTTGTTTCAGAGAGACTTCTACAACTAATGCACTTTCTCTGAGTTAGGAAAAAAAAAAATAAAGGAATACTGAAGTTAATTCTTTTGAAATGCATCACAGAAGGCCTGGAGGAATGAAATATTCACCTTTGTATAGCTTAACAGTAAGAATGGCATTTAGAGTCTTTCAATAAAGCTTCTCTTCTTCAAGAAAGATATTTTTAACAAAGAAAAATATTTGTCATTGCTCCTTCTCACACCTTTCACATGCAATGAATCCCATCTTAGGACCCATGAGCTTACTTTCAAGTGTATACCACAATGAGGGACAGATATGAAGTGTTCGTTCAAGAGCAGACCCAGATTGCTATACTCCTACAAATAACAGCATTTTCATAATAAGAGATTCATATTACAGGTATACAAATAGCATGACAATCCAAATACATTATGAAATTATAACTGTGTTCTTCATTAATTATTTTTTTTTCCCTCAGTTAGGCTAAGACAAAATTCACTATCTAAAATCAGAGTATTTGTTTGTTTGTTTTGTTTTGTTTTGTTTTGTTTTGTTTTTCCATCTCATAATTAGCACAGAAGTTCACACAGTCTCTAGTTATGGTCTTGGTTTTACAAATCTACATTTAACTAATGAGCTTTGCAGTACCAAAACCATTAATGAAGGGTTCTGAGCTCTTTAATAGCAATGGGTAAAAGCAGAAAGTTAAGGTCTCTGTTTTTTACTTTTGGTTAGCATACTAAGGCATCTGACATCAGTCATTTGAACAAGGGAGCTACTGAAGCAAAAAGGTGAGATAACAGAAAGGCCCATTAGACTGTAGATCACTGGAACTCCCTTTCTGAGGTCAGGACATAGTTACCTGATAAATGACGTATGAAGTTTATTAGGCATTTCAGCTTAGCTAAGGCTCAGCTGTAGTCACAGAAATACAGAGAAATATGAAGCAAACATTGTCCATAAACTTCTGCCTTTTTCTTGTAAAAACAGTCACAGACACTCTACCATCCATTTGGAAGTTTACGGATAATAACATGACAAGATCAACATTGACTTGTTCTGAAATTATGCAAAAATTAATAACACTGTTATATTTGGTTATTTGCATAGAGACAAATCGTAGTATTACAGTTTCTACATAAGTCTACATGCAAATGTATATCAGAAAAAAATAATACCTAATGCAGCTAAAATACTTCACACAGTGTTACTGTGGGTCCACTACAAATCCCTTCTAGCCACTTAAAAAAATAAATAAATAAAATTATATATTTATATATATTTATATATATAGCACTTGCTCTCCAACTACCAAAGGCATTAAAAAATAAAATAAAATTCAATATTGCTCCCAATAACAGCTGCATTTTGGAAAAGAAAGGCTCAAAAGCAGAGAAGTCAGGGATTTAGTTTCATAAACATTGGTTTAATGTCCCACTTCTCTCAGATGTACACACTGACGAGGAGATATGCACGAAGCTGGAACATAAGAAATTCTAGGAATATAAAGAAAACATTTTTCACCATGAAGATGGTCAATTTATGGAGCAAGCTGACTAGAGAGTTTGTGGGACTGCATCCTTGGAGATGTTCAAAGACCTGACTGGATAGAGCCCTGAGGAATGTGATGTAATTAGACATGTTTTGAGCATGAGATTGACCTTATGGTAATATCCAGAGGTCCAGCCTCAACTAATCAGTAGTTCTTTGATTCTGTAAAAACCCATTCTGTCTTCATTGTCTATAGAATCCTTCTGGAAAGTAAAGTACTGGAGATACTTTGAACATAAAAGAAATTAATTCCAGTTTTCTCAGTTAAAATTTATTAACAAAGATTTTCTTTCTGTAATTCAGAAGCCTGCAGTTTTACATAATCCTCTACAGTACATTAGTAATAATATGCACTTGTTATTTTGGTTGCTGATTTTTTCTAAATAGTACTCTTGCTGTAGGATCTAATTAAATTTTTTGGGCATAACATTATGAGATTTAGGATTATACAAGCTGAAGCATGTTTTTACATTTATGATTATGGTTTCCTGCTTGTTCTACTCTTCGGGGGAAAAAAAAAATGTATTAAATGGAAGCTTAAACAAACTGCTTAGAATGTGAGTAGTTCTGTTGATTTCAGCAGGATTACTCAAATGTTTCAGACTAAGCATGTGCCTGCATGTCTTCTGTAAAGAAAACAAAAAACAAACAAACAAAAAAGTTCTATGTAGTTGTTTTGTATTAAAACTATAACCTTCATGCACTCACTCATTCAGGCAGGTTCAGATTACATCCAATCTTAAAGCAATTTGTCTGGATTTCCACTTTTGCTAAGCTACAGGTGTGTATGTACAGGAACATACAGGTATGTTCTCCTTTGTTTACAGGTGTGTCGGTTTAAAAAAGTCATTGCTGGTAGCTGTGAAGCAAACAACCTAAAACGTCCCTGTTTCTGCCACTCAAGTGAGCTTTCTTTGGCCTTTTAAATTCAGGATTTCCCAAAGAGGCAGAATGTATGTAAAGTCTTACAGGGAGGATAAAACTAAGGGATGGAGATCAGGAAGAAGGCCTGGAGATCGGCTTCTCTGGTATATACAGCCACAACTCTTCAAAGTATTTCTGTCATTTTACTCAGATGAAATTCAAAGCTGTGGCCTCAGTGAACTAAACACCAGCATGAGCTGCTGTGAATTCCAGTTGTCCACAATGTCTTCATCCAAGCTGAGGTGTATTAATTGCCTTGCACTGGCTTACTGTCCAAACACGAGCAGACAGACATACCATGCTATTAGTGGATCATTTTGATCCCTGACATTATATGATAGGAATGGGCAGATAGGTTCCTCCTGTTATTTTCAAGGTGAGTTTTTTCCTACCTTGGACAAGCAGTTTGCTCTCACTAAGTATTTGATTCTCCGAAGTGTCAGGTCATATATTTTTTTATTAGTCATGCAAACACTTTCACATCAGCATTAAGGATGCATGCAAAGCTCTTTTTTACTTTATAGTAAACAATGGAGTTAAACAAAACCTTGAAAGTAAGCAAAAGCTAGCTTTTAACAGCCAAAGTCTTGTCTGCTGGATAGTTTTTTAAATCTGCAAAACATTTACATGAAACATTGTCTCTCCAATTTGGGAATACTTTATGTTCATTTACACATATGTCAACAACTGCACAATATTTAAAATGTGCTCAGAATATTTCATATTCCTATCAGCACAGCTGCGAGGAACCTCTGATCATCTCTAACTTTTTGGAAAAGGAAATGCAGTAGAATTAAAGGAACTTGCCCTCCAAACAGCACAGCTGGCTCAATGCTCCCAGGTAAAATTAGGGAAAGGAGAAAAGGCTATCCCCCTGAATTTGACTTAGAAGAACATTTTTTGTTAATTGGATAATAAAACAATATAGTCCTGGATTACTTAATCTGTTGGGTTGAAACATTTTTTTAAATTGATATGAGAATTGTGTAATAGATGTAGAGTAGCTTATCCACTGAGAATTTTAAAAGTCTATGTGTTGGATAATTGGAGCTTTAACGGCACAGCTAATATGGAAGTGATGTAAATGAACTGTCATTCTGACAGTGGTGCAAGTATCAAGTACACTGGGGGATACGTGGCCAAATGTACATTACGAGATAAGGTATTTTGGCACTTTTTCTAAAGCGTTACCTTAGACATCTGTCAGTAATTTTGTTCTGCTAAGCCAAACTAAACTGAAAGCCTATCAAGGAGACGGTATCACCAGCAAGGATTTGTTTTTGAACATTCTTTCTTGTATTTGACTAAATACATATTGTGAGGTTGCCTCTGAGGTTAAGTACAGGCCAAACAGCAGTAACAGAGTGTTTCTGAGCTTAAGCTACTCCTAGTATGAAATGATTTGGGCCCCTAAGGAAATCCCCTGTAACCATCTGTTGACTTGAAAGATCTGTATGTCCCTTTCAATTCCCTTCCCTTTGACTAGCAGGCCTGATGAAAAAACCACCTGCACTCCTGAGTCCCTGACTGCTGCTCCCAGAGCTCTATAATCCCTTTTCATACTCCTCAGACTGCTCCTGGCTGCATCACTGATGCCTAGCCAGAACAGCACAGCGGATAATACTCCTTAGGCTGTATGAGTCTTGTCAGCCTCTGGGTGACATCCCTGATATGAACCCCTGGTAAGCAACAGACTTTTCTCAAGAGGGGATCCAGTCATCAGATGGGCCTCCATACTTCTCAGAAGACAGTCTCCTACTACTATCACCTGTCACATTTTCTTAGTTGCACTGCTTGTTCCACACAGAACAGATCAGGCTGTCTTACTCAGCACCACCCCCCCTGCAACGGGTCTTTCCTTTCCAGACAGCAGAGGGGTGAAGCAGTTCTGTAAGGGCACTTGGGCTCTGAGGGTAGACTTCCTCTTGCTGACCTTCCTCCTGTTGGTCCTTGTTGTTGCCAGCTTCCACTCTCCTGTATCACTGGTCCCCTTCCCTTCTATCAGTGACAGTGACAGAGTTTCAGGCTGTTTGGCCATGGCCTGTGGGGCCCCTGTAGACTATGCTGCGAGCCGCAGACTTTCCCCTGAGACAAGCACCCACCATTCATTCTGCCTTGAAGATCAGGTATGGAGAGCACTGATGTCCTGCACAGATCTGGGTGTAGGGTCAAGGTGTACTTGGTGCCTCCTACTTGGCCAGTGGAACAGCCCTCCCTCATGGGGTGCCCTCTCTCATGGGGCAACCTCCCTCATGGGTCTCCTTCTGTGCAAACCGCCATGCCAGGCCATTTGTCCGCCCTGTTCATGGCACTCACCGGGGGCTCCTTATGGGACAATGGGCAGTGGCTGCTGTTACTGCTGGCCCTGCCAACACTCTTCATCTGCTCTTTCACCAGAAGCAGACCCTTGGCAGTCTCTGCTCTCCTGGGGCTTCCCCAGTTCAGGAAGGTCCTGGTAGTAGGCTACAGTACCCAGCTCTGCTGTGGTCTGCACCTGCCCAGAGCTGATCTCTTTGGAAAAAATCAAAATATATGGTCTTATTACCTATTTTCCAGTACATACAAAGTAATTTGATGTACAGTGATTTCCAGTGCATTATTTTATCGTCAAAGTAGAAGGGACCTGAGTGTACTGTACACAGTAATTAAGAGGATTATTTTCTCTATCCAGTACTGAACTTGAAAATTACATGTGATACTTCAGGAGGCCAGGCAAAAAGACATTTATAAAAAAAAAAAAAAAAAAAAAGAAGATGATGATGAAGAAGAAGAAAAAGGCTACCTTAATAGGTATAAGTTGAAATTTTTGTTTTTGTTTTCCCAAAACTAATTTGTAAAATATACATAGGAGTTAAGTCAGTCTAAGAGAAATAATGAAGGATTTTTCACTTTTTGATTGACAGTATCATATTCTTTAAATGTTTTATTTCCATATTTTTCTAGGATTTCTTTCAGAGGAAGGAAATAATAATGCAGTTATTGCCTTGAGATTGTCAAGAAAAGTTCTTATGTTATCTTTTTTTTTTTTTTTGGAACAAAGCAGAGGTTGATTTCCATGTGAAAAGTAAGTCTTCAAATGGATACAAGAATATGGGTTGACTTGCAAATGAAAGACTGTGACTTGAAACTAATCATGCTTAACCCAATTGTATATTTACTTGTTTAAGGTCAGGAATACAAGAGTTAAAACTCAATAACTCTATAGCAAATCAGAGACCCTAGCACCCACTTAAAAAGAGGTGGGGGGGGGGAGGATGGGGGAAGGAAATTAAATTTAACAATAATGGCTCAATTCAGAAAAATA
Source organism: Anas acuta (assembly GCF_963932015.1). Lineage (NCBI taxonomy): Eukaryota > Metazoa > Chordata > Aves > Anseriformes > Anatidae > Anas > Anas acuta. The sequence continues at coordinate 64,118,361 of NC_089017.1, read as the reverse complement.
TTAAAGAGGTTCTACAACTTTAAACAGGATCAGCCAACTTCTGAGATGTAAGGACACAAGTGCCATAATAAAGTAGGAATATTCTGATGATGAAGGGTATATTTATGAGCATAACTCATTCTAAATGTTATATCTGGTCCCGAAACAAGTGTCAATACTTCCTTTTAATCTGTGATGCAGTAAGGTAATTAAACTGGTGCTTAATGTCAAGGGAAAGTTTAAGCACGTTGTTAACCTGTGGCCATCAAAAAGAGTAGCGTACAAAAATTAAACAGATTGTTTTATCATCAACATCTTGATATTACAGTATTCATCACCAAAATGTAAAGGGACAAATCAAACAGGTATGTGTGTGATATTTGTGTAGTTAAAAATATTCAAATGGAAAGTTGGTTTTATGAGCTTCTACTGTTGACCTCATTGGCCTGTCATTCATCTTTCAAGGAAGTTTAAAGGTTGAGTAAGACTGCTGAAAATAAGTAACACCACTGAATACAGTAGAACCTATTTTGACTTATTCAAAAGTGGTAATTTTTACTTGGGATTCCATACTTAAATTATGGTCAATCCAATATCTACTAGAATACAAGTTAAAAAAATAGTGAAGATGAATCTAAAAGAACAAGTAATAAAACAGTTTGATTTATTATTCTTATTTGAAGACTACATACCTTTGTTTCTTATTTGTTATACTATATACAGTAGTTGCCATGGACAAGTCATGTTTGGATATTTATTGTTGGCTTGGCTTGGCATAGAATCTGTGATTCTATGATTCTGTGATTGTTCTATTGAATTTTACTCTCAAAACTCTGATTTCATGATGAAATTTGGACAGTGTGAATTTATACAATTGTTTGGCATTTTTAAAAGGTCAAGCACTTTTACAGCATAGTTAAGAGCAGCAAACATTAACAAATTTTATTAACAGTGTGATTCTATATAGCAGTTTCTTGTACCTCTTTATGTGTCTCCACATGATGTATCAGAGGGAGACAATATTTTGTGTAGTTTCACATACAATAGTAGTGGCTTAACAGAAGCTCAAGAAAGGTCATGAGGTAAAATGAACTGCCGTCTACAAGCCACATACCTGAAGCATTGCACTAACATAGTTTTTGTATATATGGATAGTGTAGATTTCTGCTACAGAAAGGGAACAGAGGTGCATGCTACTACTGCTATTCTCCCTACTGTCATCCAGGAGGAATGCAGGACCCTTTCTACAAGAGCCACTACTCAGCACATGGAGACTAGGTGAGTGCGAGACAGTAAAAAGAAAATGAATGGGAGAGTTATTCTGAAAAGTCACTCCATGTTTTTCCTACCTTTTTTTTTTGGGGGGGGGGGGGTGTTAAGTTTGGGTTGTACATAATAAATTCTGCTCATAATAAACTTTGCATCTTAGTGGAAAAGTGTAAGCAAATATCTGTCTATCTGTCTTCAGGCACTAGAATAATTTTCTGCAGTAAAGATATAAGCCTGCTCAAGCATTGGAAAAAAATAGCAACAAAGCCCTACCTTTACAGCAGATGGCACAAAGAGAGGGCAAAAGGATGAGGTCCACAGACAGCAGTCAAAATTAGATTCTAGGCTTGAAACATCATGATTAGGAACATATTTATTAGTAAGGCTAATACTAATTTTTTTGGGCTACCCAGCCCACCCAGTTGGATGACAGCGACAGGGAGCAGTATGAAGTCCCTATACTCCAATGGGAAACTCTATGTGACCTTCTACATCTTTTGAATGTTCATAAATCGAGGAGGTTGGGTAGGATTCATCCAAGGGTACTGAAAGAGCTGGTGGAATTTCCTGCCAAGATATTTTCAATAGTTTACCAGCAGTTCTGGCTAACCAGGGAGGTCCCAGCTGACTGAACTTTAAATAACATGACTCCAATCTACCAGAAGGGCAGAAAGTATGATCCAGAGAATTACAGGCCTGTCAATCTGATCTTGGTACCAGAGAAAGTTGTGAAGCAGATCATTTTTAGCACCATCACATGACATATACATGATGCTCAAATAATTAGAAGCTGCCAGCATGGGTTTATGAAGGGCAGATTCTGCCTGACTAGCCTGATCTCCTCCTCTGACAAGGTGATCTGATAAATATAGGTAAGGGTAAGGATATGGATGTTGTTTACGTTGATTTAAGTAAAGGATTTGACACCATCTTCATTTCTCAGGAAAAACTGGCTGCTCATGGATTGTATGGGTGGATGGTTCACAGAATCACAGAATCATAGAATTGTCTAGGTTGGAAGAGACCTTCAAGAACACCTAGTCCAACCTCAGACCTAACACTAACCAGTCCTCCACTAAACCATATCCCTAAGCTCTACATCTAAACATCTTTTAAAGACCTCCAAGGATGGTGACTCAACCACTTCCCTGGGCAGCCCATTCCAATGCCTAACAACCCTTTCGGTAAATAAGTTGTTCCTAATATCCAAACTAAACCTCCCCTGGTGCAACTTTAGCACATCCCCCCTTGTCCTGTTGCCAGGCATGTGGGAGGATATACCAACCCCACCTCTCTACAGCCTCCTTTAAGGTACCTATTGAGAGCAATAAGGTTGCCCCTGAACCTTGCCTCCTCTTCTCCAGGCTGAACAACCGCAGCTCCCTCAGCTGCTCCTTGTAAGACTTGTTCTCCAGACCCCTCACCAGCTTCATTGCCATAAACTTCCTACAAACACGAACAGCAAATGGCAATTTGCTGTTCGTGTTTGTAGGAAGAAAATTCGTGTGGCTAAAGCACACCTAGAGTTGAAGCTGGCTGTGTCTGTGAGAGATAATAAAAAGTTTTTTTTTAGATATGTGAATGGAAAAAGGAGAACTAAAGAATACATAGGGCCGCTCCTTGATAGGGAAGGTCTCCTCACAGACAATGACATAAGCAAAGCAGAGACACTTAACGCCTTCTTTGCCTCTGTCTTCAATGCCGATGATGGGCTTCGGGACCCAGGGTGCCCTGAGCTGGAGGACCGGGATGGTGGGGATGACAAACTCCCAACCGACCCTGACCGTGTGTGGGATTTGCTACTCCACCTGGATCCCTACAAGTCCATGGGTCCGGATGGGATTCATCCCCGGGTGCTGAAAGAGCTGGCGGACGTCATCACGGAACCTCTCTCAATTATTTTTCAATGATCCTGGGAATCTGGAGAGGTCCCGGTAGACTGGAAGCTGGCAAATGTTGTGCCGATTTTCAAGAAGGGTCAGAAAGAAGACCCTAGCAATTACAGGCCTGTCAGTCTCACGTCAGTGCCTGGTAAAATCATGAAGAAGATGGTTCTCGAACTTATTGAGGCGCACCTGGGGGACAAAGCAGTCATTGGTCCCAGCCAGCGTGGGTTTGTGAAGGGTAGGTCCTGCCTAACTAACCTGATTTCCTTTTATGATAAGATCACCCGTATGGTGGACCAAGGGAAACCAGCTGATGTGATTTTTTTGGACTTCAGCAAGGCTTTTGACACGGTTTCCCATAGGATCCTACTGGACAAAATGTCCAGCATACAGCTAAATAAAAACATCATACGATGGGTGAGCAATTGGCTAACGGGCAGGGCCCAAAGGGTTATGGTGAATGGGGCTGCGTCAGGCTAGCGGGTGGTCACCAGTGGGGTCCCTCAAGGCTCCATTTTAGGGCCGGTACTTTTCAATATTTTTATAAACGATCTGGATGTAGGAATAGAAGGTATTTTGAGCAAGTTTGCTGATGACACCAAACTTGGAGGAGTTGTGGACTCGAATGAGGGTGGAAAGGCCTTGCAGAGGGATCTGGATAGGTTGGAGAGCTGGGCGATCACCAACCGCATGAAGTTCAATAAGAGCAAGTGCCGGGTCCTGCACCTGGGACGGGGAAACCCTGGCTGCACGTACAGACTGGGCGATGAGACGCTGGAGAGCAGCCTAGAAGAGAGGGATCTGGGGGTCGTGGTAGACAGCAAGTTGAATATGAGCCAGCAGTGTGCCCTGGCAGCCAGGAGGGCCAACCGTGTCCTGGGGTGCATCAAGCACGGCATCGCTAGTAGGTTGAGGGAGGTGATTGTCCCGCTCTACTCTGCGCTGGTGCGGCCTCACCTCGAGTACTGTGTGCAGTTCTGGGCACCACAGTATAAAAAGGACATGAAACTGTTGGAGAGTGTCCAGAGGAGGGCTACGAAGATGGTGAAAGGCCTGGAGGGGAAGACGTACGAGGAACGGCTGAGGGCACTGGGCCTGTTCAGCCTGGAGAAGAGGAGGCTGAGGGGAGACCTCATCGCAGTCTACAACTTCCTCGTAAGGGGGTGTCGAGAGGCAGGAGACCTTTTCTCCATTAACACCAGCGACAGGACCCGCGGGAACGGGGTTAAGCTGAGGCAGGGGAAGTTTAGGCTTGACATCAGGAGGGGGTTCTTCACAGAGAGAGTGGTTTCACACTGGAACGGGCTCCCCAGGGAAGTGGTCACTGCACCGAGCCTGACTGAGTTTAAGAAGAGATTGGACTGTGCACTTAGTCACATGGTGTGAACTTTTGGGTAGACCTGTGCGGTGTCAAGAGTTGGACTTGATGATCCTTAAGGGTCCCTTCCAACTCAAGATATTCTATGATTCTATGATTCTATGAAACGAGTTCACCGAGTGAAGAACTATCCAGCTGTCTGAGCTCAAAGAGTGAGTGTATGTACCTCGATCTAGTTGACTGGTCACCAGTGGCATTCTTCAGGTCTCAATACAGGTGCCAGTTTTTTGTTTTTGTTTTGTTTTTTGTTTTTTTTTTTTAATTTTTATCAACAATCATGGTGAGTGTGCTGAGTGCACTATCAGTAAGCTTGCATTTGACACCAAGTTAGCTGGGACTGTCAATCTACTTAAGTGTAGGAAGGCTTTGTGGACAGATCTTGGTAGGCTAGATAGCATGTAACAAAACTCAATGCTGGGTTGTGCACTTTTTTCATAACAACTCTATGCATTGACACAGGCTTGGTGAAGAGTAGCTGGAAAGTTGTCCAGCAGAAAAGGAGCTGGGGGTGCTGGTCAACAGATAGCTGACCGTGAGCTAGCTGTGTGTCCAGGTGGTGAAGAAGGCCAACAGCATCATGGCCTGCATCAGAAAGAGTGTGGCCAGCAGGACTAGGGAAGTGATTGTCCCCTTATATGCAACACTGGGGAGTCTGTATGTCAAATAAGAGAAGGATATTGAGTTTCTCAAGTGGATGCAGAGAAGAGAAATGAAGGAGTAAAAAGACTTGAACAGAGTGGCTGAGGGAACTGGGGTTGTTTGGTGTGGGGAAGAGGAAGATGAGGGGAGACTTCTTTGCTCTCTGCAACTACCTGAAATGAGCAAGGAGGGTGCCAGTTTCATTTGTCAGGTGGCAAGTGATATGACATGAACAAAGTGTCTCAAAAAGGGAGACATTTAGATTGGACATTAGGAAGAATTTGTTTACGGAGAGGGTGGCCAAACATTGGAATGGGCCACCCAGAGAAGTGGTGGAGTCCCCATCTCTGGAGGTACTTAAGAGATAAGTGGGCATCGCAGTAAAGGACACGGTTTAGTGATGAGACTCCATAGATCAAGCTGATGGCTGGATCCTGACTGTTTCTTTCCAACCTAAATGATTCTATTATTCTATGATCTTGATTGTGCTGTACCACTCCAAGTTGCACATCTGGATGAAAAAACAACATTACAAAAAAATGTCAAGGCTAAGTTGTAGTCATGCTAAATGTCCATAAAGATGAAACAGTTCTAATAAACCCAGATAGAGGATTTAGACTATAAAGCTATTCCAAAAGAAATTCTCATATGCCTTCCAAGTTAGACATTGGTCAGAAAATTCTGTCTCAAACTCCTTTGCTAACAGGTCGTGACTGAAAAACACCACTGGAGGCTCTGAGAAAAATAACAGAAATATTGCTGCATGAACAGCAGCCCAGGAAGTGATTTCTAAAATATCCTTTGTAAAAACAAGAGCTAGAGATGGAAAATGACACAGCTCATCTGATAAATCACAGCTGGCTTACTAATGAATATGAAGCTAACTTTTCAGTTCCAATTGTTGCTCAATTTCAAAATATATATATATAAACAAAACAAAACAACACAAAAGCAATATAAAAGCCCTCATATGCCATTTAATCTATTAACAAGGAAGAATGATTAAGTTTGTTTATCTTGCTTACCTCTGCTAAAAATTAAATTCTTATGCAATCACATTTCAACTTATTTCCAGATTCAGGAGCACAAAAAAAAAAAAAAAAAAAAAAAAAATTCCACTGTAATCAGAATACCAAAACTGACATATTTTAAATATTCAAGAGTAATTCAACTTTTCAGCCCCCAGCTCTTATCTGTAATTGTAAATCCACATGCTTTCTATTCATGGGTCTTCAGGGAGTGTGCAGACAGTTCAAACATATGTTGACTCAAAGCCAGTCACTTAATTAATTAAAGTTATGTTACATAAATAATATATTTAAATTAAACCAACAAGATAATAACATTCTTATGCATATAGTAATCCCTCTGGATTAATGAAGGCTCACAACATACAATTCTGGGCTCAAAGCCACCTTAAGGATTGTTTTTTGTGGGGAGCTTCTTGGAGTATAGGAACCTGTATAGGACAAACTAACTATGGGTGAGTTAGTAAAATATTTCTACTACAGATCAGCAAAGTTTAGAAAGAGTAAAGTTTTTGACCACACATGCTTACTTTTACCATCACTCCTGCTACTACAGATTTCCAGAACCACTTATAACCACAAAATAAACTATGATTTCCTTTCTCTTTCTTAGCTGCTCGTCCTGATTTTAAGAGCTTCTTGTGAACAAAGATTGTGGGTTGACTCCACGTTTTGATAATTTATTCTCAGAAAAAAATATTTCCACACTAACAAAAGATGTTGTATATATATTTTATTTCTAAAAGGATCATCTCAGGGATTTGACTCTAGCTCCTATGCCAGCCACAGTGTTTTTGAAAAGAACTGCATGCAAACAATCAAAGTTTGAATTATAGATACAGTGAAAACATATTGAAAGGATTTCATGGCTTATATTAGAAAAAAAAGCATAAATAAATTCAGATCATAACACTTCCTGTGATTTCTTTTCCAAGACTATTCAGTGGAATCAAATAAAAAAAAAAAATAAAAAAAAAAAGCCAAAATTCTCACTTGTATGTATCAGAATAAAAAAAACTGCACAGTACAGAGCATGTTTTAGAATATACATTCCAATAATAATAATACAAAAATCTCGGAGATATTACAAGAACTTTATAAAAGAAGGTGTCATTTTAATGTATGAAACATTAACTGGGAAACAGTTTATGTACTGTATAAGTTTTGGTTTGGAGAGTTATCTTACTATTCATGTTCAGTAAATGACCAAACAATTTCCTTTGCCGAATACCGTAGTAAAGGCTATGCGAATCTGGAATTTAATTTACTAGAAAAGCCACTCATCATTTCATTAATGCAAGACATGGAAAGGTGGCAGAGCTCAAAAAACTTTACATTAAGTTATTTTTTAAACAGTATAGGAATCACAGGGTTGAAGAATACGGAGTCATACTACCAATGCCAGTTCCAACATGTCAGAACTGTGATACTCAGACAAAAGATATAAATTCCTCTACTGAGACAGATGCTTTTGATCTCAATACCACTGAGAAGGAAGGACGGAAGAGTATTTAACACAACTATTGTATGTATATTTCCAAAGTACAAAAATTACAAAAATAGAGCTGTACAGCTCTTACAGAACAGTGAAAATTTCCTCATCTACAACAATCTGCAAATAGTTAAATTTTCACAAGGGGAAGGTATCTACATTTTAGTTCCTTTTTTTTTTTTTTTTTTTTTTTTTTATTAACATTGCATGCATATACTACAATAAAATACTACAGCCTTTAAATCCCTATAGATTTGATGATTATTAAAGATTCAAAAATCTGTTAAAGAAATTAATACAAAGTGTTTCTCAACACTGTTGAGAAACTGATCTGATCTCCTTCCTGATCTCCTTCTATTACAAAGTGACGCGCTGGGTGGATGAGGGAAAGGCTGTGGATGTGGTCTACCTTGACTTCAGCAAGGGTTTGACACTGTTTCCCACAGCACTCTCCTCAAGAAACTGGCTGCTCTTGGATTGGACTGGCGCACGCTTCATTGGGTTAGAAACTGGCTGGATAGCCAGGCCCAAAGAGTCGTGGTAAATGGAGTCAAATCCAGTTGGAGGCCAGTCACTACTGACGTTCCCCAGGGCTCAGTGCTGGGGCCAGTCCTCTTTAATATCTTCATCAATGATCTGGACGAGGGCATTGAGTTCACCCTCAGTAAGTTTGCAGATGACACCAAGTTAGGTGCGTGTGTCGATCTGCTCGAGGGTAGGAAGGCTCTGCAGGAGGATCTGGATAGGCTGGACCGATGGGCTGAGGCCAAGTGTATGAAGTTCAATAAGGCCAAGTGCTGGGTCCTCCACCTGGGGCGCAATAACCCCAAGCAGAGCTACAGGCTGGGAGATGAGTGGTTGGAGAGCTGCCAGGCAGAGAAGGACCTGGGAGTGATGGTTGATAGTCGGCTGAATATGAGCCAGCAGTGTGCTCAGGTGGCCAAGAAGGCCAACGGCATCCTGGTTTGCATAAGAAACAGTGTGACCAGCAGGGCTAGGGAGGTGATCGTCCCCCTGTATTCGGCTCTGGTGAGGCCGCACCTCGAGTACTGTGTTCAGTGTTGGGCCCCTCGCTACAAGAAGGACATCGAGGTGCTTGAGCGAGTCCAGAGAAGGGCGACGAAGCTGGTGAGGGGTCTGGAGAACAAGTCCTACGAGGAGCGGCTGAAGGAGCTGGGCTTGTTCAGCCTGGAGAAGAGGAGGCTCAGGGGCGACCTTATTGCTCTCTACAGATACCTTAAAGGAGGCTGTAGTGAGGTGGGGGTAAGTCTGTTCTCCCACCTGCCTGGTGACAGGACGAGGGGGAATGGGCTAAAGTTGCGCCAGAGGAGTTTTAGGTTGGATCTTAGGAAGAACTTCTTTACCAAAAGGGTTGTTAGGCATTGGAACGGGCTGCCCAGGGAAGTGGTGGAGTCACCATCCCTGGAAGTCTTTAAAAGTTGTTTAGATGTAGAGCTTAGGGATATGGTTTAGTGGGGACTGTTAGTGTTAGGTCAGAGGTTGGACTCGATGATCTTGAAGGTCTCTTCCAACCTAGAAATTCTGTGATTCTGTGATTGTCTTTTAGGAGACTGATGTTTGCCGTATATTCCCACGTTACTACGCAGAAGTAGTTTGGCAAGGGACTCCTTGCCAAATCTAAAGGAGTTATCCAGGTCACCTCAAAGAACCTATTGGCTAATAGAATCAAAGATTCATAGAATGCTTTGGGTTGAATGGGACCTTAAAGGTCATCTAATTCCACTCTCCCTGCCATAGAGAACACCTTCCACTAGACTAGGTTGCTCAAAGCCCCATCCAACCTTGCCTTAAACACTTTCAGGTTATGCACAAATCCTCTAGATAACCTGTTGCAGTGCCTCACCACCCTCAATAAAAATAATTTATTCCTTACATTTAATGGCAATCTACTCCCTTTTAGCTTAAAAGCATTGAACCATTGACTGCAACTCTTCAAATGCAACCATCCAGCCAATTCCTTATCCACTGAGTGGTACATCTATCAAAACCATGTATCCAAGTTAGAGACAACGATATTGTACAGGAAAATATCAAATATTTTGCACAAGTCCATTTAGATGATGTCTGTTTCTCTTCCCCTATCCACCAATGCTGTTACCCCATTGTAGAAGGCCAGCAGATTGATCAGGCACGATTTGCCCTTGGTGAAGCCATGATGGCTGTTCTGGATAACCTCTTTGTCTTGTATGTGCCTTGCCATTGCTTCCAGGAGGATCTTTTCCATGATCTTGCCAGACACAGGCATGAGGCTCACTCCTCTGGAGTTCCCCAGATTCTTCTTTCTACCCTTTTTAAAAATGGGAGTCATGTTTCCCTTTTTCCAGTCACCAAGGTCTTCTCCTGACTGCCAGGACTTTTCAAATCTGATGGAGAGAGGCTTGGCAACTACATCAGACAATTTCTTTTGAACCCTGGGTTGCATATCATCAGGCCCCATAGACTTGTTCAGTTCCATCAGGTGGTCTTGAGCCTTCTCTTCACTTAGAGTGGGAGGAACTTTGCGCCTCCAGCCCTCATCTTCAGGTTCAGGGTCCCATTGCACACCAAGCTGAACATGAGTCAGTGATGTGTCCATGCTGCTAAGAAAGCTAATAGTATTCTTGACTACATTAGGCAAAGTATGGCTAGCAGGTCAAAGGAAGTGCACCTTGCACTCTCCTCAGTGCTGGTGAGCCTGCTCCTGGAGTGCTGGGTTCACTTCTGGGCTTCCCAGTACAGGAGAGACATGGACATACTGACCAACAAAGGGCCACCAAGATAATGAAGGCATCTCTTCTCTGAGGTAAGACTAAGAGAGCTGGGAGTGTTCACCCTAAGGAGGAGGAGATTCAGGAATCATGGCAATGTACATAAATGCCTGAAGGGAGGAAGCAAACAGGATGGAGCCAGTGCTGTCCAGTGACAGGAAACGAGGCAACAGGCACAAATTGAAACATGGGTCCTTCTCTTTAAATATCATGATATACTTCTTTGCTGTGATAGTGACTGAGCACTGGAACAGATTGCCCAGAGAGGTCTCCCTTTCTGCAGGTAGTCAAAAGCCATCTGGACATGGTGCTGAGCACCTAGTTCTAGATTTGAGCTGGGGACTTGGACCACATGACCTTCCAACCTCAACCATTCTGTGATTCTGTGAAGTTTTCTTCATTTAGAATATATCAGAAAGCATATTGATAAACCTTTTCTAGTCTGGAGGTCTTCTGCCTGTTTGTGGAGAGCTCACTAAAGGAAGAGAAGTCAATGTACTTCCACTTCACAGGTCTTGCCAGCTTTGGGTTTGGTCAATCCCTGTCCTTAAAATACTTGTGCATGTATCAGCTCTATCTTTTGCACACTCCAACATATATTCACAGAGTGGAACATCCAGTTCCCAAGCTTGAGTGAAGAAGAGGACAGTCCCAACATGATCAGCTTGCATTTATTGGTTCTTTACTAATTATAAGATAAACATAGGAAATCTTTTCTCGAATTAACTTGTAGGAATTATAATTGTGTAATTAGTATGCATTTCTGATTTCCAAAGACTTATCTTGCTTATTGATATCAATGAAAGAAAAATTGAACAAATTTAAATTCAAGCATCTTAGGCATCTTGGCTATCTGTAGTATTCTTGATAAATCTGAAAGCTGCTGGTGCTGTCAGCACTTCACAGATACTTCCAGAAGCTTTTTTTGTTTTTGTTTTTGGGTTTTTTTTTGGTCATAGCGACATGATACTGCATTTTATGTCAAGATGATGATAAACATAGGAGGTTGGGTTATGATTAAAAATTACTTTAAACCTTACTGAACTATGCTTTTTGGAAAACTAGCTCAACTCGTTTCATTGTTTTTATTTCATTTCTAATGTCTGTCTGACTGTTCTTTGACTCCTCCAATAACTCATTGACCAGTTTCAATAAAACTTGACAGTGAGATACAAATCTCGAAGATAAAAAGATTTTCTTATGTGAAAATAGCTGGCAAAATTGTGGAGAGAGAATTGCAAGAGCCCCTGAAGTCTCTCCAGTACTAGGAAAAAAGGCAATATGAATTCACACAGTTTAAATACAGGAAAAATCACACAGGAGAGAATCCACAAACACAGATAAAGCCTCAGTCAGAGCCAGTAATCATGAAACAGAAGTCTGTAGGAAAAAAAAAATAAAAATAAAAAATAAAAAATAAAAACTATATGTGTTTTGGTTCTCACAATTGCTTTTGGAGAACAAGATTGAGTCAAAATCCATCATTTTGCCCATTTTGCAAATAAATAAATAAATAAATAAATTACTGACCCTTTCTAATTTGGAAAACTGAAGACTTTTTTTTTTTTAATAGAAATTTGGATTTTGGCAGTCAAAATTATGCATATTTGGAAATGATTGCAGCAAATTTGCTGCAGGAGCACAGGAAATATCAGGGTAGAAGACAGCAGAAGCTGAACTGGGAGACAAGGAGTCTAGACACACAACAGTGGAGATGGGGACAGTGAGATGGACCTACATCCCATGGAAATCACCAGGAGAGAAAAGATGAAGTATACATGTATAAAAGGTTAAAGTAGACGTGAGTCAAAGAGGACTTGGCAAAAGGACAAGGGTGGAATCGGTAAAGCTGAATCACAAAATCTTATTTTTCAGGTGTTTGACTTCTTCCATTTCTTCATATTTTAATGTAACATTTGGGACTCTGGGAGATATGTTTGAGGCAAGGATGAGCAGAGGGCTAATTTGGTGTCTGTATGTAGTTCGTCGTATGGTCGTATATGTAAAAATAACACATTTCTAGAATGAAGTTTTAACCTGGCTACTAGAACAAGGAATTGAAATAGCATCACAGTGCTTTTTTTTTTTTTTTTTGGAGGGGGGGAAGGAGTGGGGAGCACTAAAGGTGTTTCAGGACACTGTAACACATTTTGTATTTGTGTACTGAACCAAAACATATTATTGCTTTTTCTCTTTTAAAGTATAAAAATATTATTTTCTTTTAATGTGAAAAAGTTTCCCTTTAAAATACACCTTTTTATATTTTAAGTGCAAAAATGAACATGTTTATACCAAACTCAAACATTCTGGGTGCTCAAAGCAAGCATTTTTTTTTCATAAAAGATCAGAGGTAGTTTTTTTCAGAAAAAAAAAAAAAAAGTCACAGAATCACACAGAATCACAGAATTTCTAGGTTGGAAGAGACCTCAAGATCATCGAGTCCAACCTCTGACCTAACACTAACAGTTCCCACTAAACCATATCCCTATTGAATTCCTTCACAATAATCAAAATTTGAAAAAAAAATAACTTTCTATCCAGTGTGAACCCTTTAAAGCAACATGGTTAAACATTAAATATATATATATATATATTATATATATATATATATATTGAATTGTCACTGCATGATTACTTTTCTTCAAAATATACTTCTTCAAAGTATATTAGGAAGTAAATTACATGTTCTGCTTACCTTGGAATGAAATATGTGTTAGCAAAGACTTGAGTCACTTTTTTGTATCACCTTAAAATGCGAGTAAGAGCTGATATATATATATATATTTATATAATTTTTTGAGGGGGTTAGGGGAGGTAGAAGGTGGTGGTAGGAGTGAGATATGCTGAAATAAGACCAGTGTTTCAAAAGCCAGAATTACATGCAGATCTAAGAAAAATAAACATGAAAAAAAAAAAAAAAAAGAGATGGGAAGACTTAGCAGCTTCCAGGTTTTCAGAGGTATGAGAATGGACTGCACATGACTTTCTGTTGGTTTATTCAATTGAAACATAAGTATTTGTTCCAAGATTGATATTTTGGTGCGGATTCCATGTGGTAAAATGTTTTGTCATGATTTTTTTTTTTTGGTGTTGCAGAGAAGCTTTATTTTAACATTGCTTCACTTTTGGAACAGCAGTCAATAACCCAGAAACCTGTGTCCACTCAACCTACTTAGCACTGGCAGGACGATTTCATGTGAACACCTCAACTGTCATGTCTAATGAGTGCCTCCACACAGAAGGCCATGTACAAGTCAGACACAGCATCCTTTTTATTATTATTTTTTCTTGTTGTTGTAGTTTTCCTTTTATTTTATTTTATTTTTTTATTTTTCATCATAAATCAGGGTTTTGTTTACACATTGAAAATAATAGCATAAAAGAATAACGTACAACACTAATATTCTTGCACCCTGCCAGTCCCAGTGAACTGAAGCAGGTCTTTTTTTTTTTTTTTTTACATTACTTCACTACTGTGGCAGAAAGATTTAGTCAAAACCATGAGGGATTTCTTTTTAAATATTAGTATTACTTTTTCAAGTCTGTTCTTCTGCTAACTTTTTTATGTTATCTTCCTCAGGCAATAAATATTAATGCTGTTTTAAACTATGATAAGAAAATCGATCCATGAGTTATTTTCTCAAGTGTTGCCTCCCAGGAGCTATTCAAAAAGTTAAAAGCTTTTTCTAGGACCTTTCTTTCTGGTGTGATTGACTAGAGAGATTAACGATTAACCAGATTGTTCAAGGCAAAACTCTGCAATTGATGTCTTATTTATATATGTCCAGAAATATTTGATATACTGTTTTTACCACAAGCATATTAAATTGCAAGCATCATGAACAATTTAATTCAAAATTTCACTCATCTATAAAACTAAATCTTGCTACTTGCTATTTATAAACATTTCTCCTTCCTGATTTTTTTTTTTCTGAAAACAATAATCATATTGCTGTATTACTGAATGATATTGATAATTAATTCAACTGATAATTGCTTTAAAAATGCTCTTAGTCCATGCTACAAGGATGATAATTCTGATTCTCTAACATATCCACCCTCAAAGACCATAAGCATAACGATCAAAAAATTGACCTGAAAGGTAGATCATGATGGTCATGCCACACCGGCCACAGCTGGTCTCTGGTGCTCTAGCTGCCAGGTAATCCTTGCAAGATATGCTCATTATGGCATCTCTGAACCTTCTCCTAAGGTGAGAAAGTATGGGTGCCATCACAGTAGAGTATTTGTACAAATGCTTTTTTAAGGAGGTGACCCAAGACATCCAGCATGGCTTCACTAAGGGCAGATTGTGCCTGACAAATCTGATGGCCTTCTACAATGGGGTAACAGCGTTGGTGGATGGGGGGAAGAGAAACAGACATCATCTAGCTGGACTTGAGCAAAATATTTTACATTTTCATTGACATATAATAGAGTGACTGCATCAGTTGACAAGGGAAGACTGACTGATATCATCTACCTGGACTTCTGTTAAGGCATGTGAAACAGTCCCATGTGACATCCTGGTCTCCAAATAAGAGAGCTATGGATTTGATGGGTGGACCACTCAGTGAATGAGGAGTTGGCTTGAAGGCCACACCCAGAGAGTTGGTGTCAATGGCTCTATGTCAAGGTGGAGGCTGGTGACAAGTGGTGTCCCTCAGGGGTCTGGCATGGGACCAGTGATGTTTAATATCTTTGTCAACAACATAGACAATGGGATCAAGCACACCCTCAACAAGTTTGCAGATGACACCAAGCTGAATGATGTAGTCAATACAACAGAAGGAAGGGATGCCATCCAAAGGGACGTGGACAAGCTTGAGAAGTGGGCCTAAGTGAACCTAATGAGTTTCAGCAAGTCAAAGTGCAAGGTGCTCCACCTGGGTCAGGGTAATTCCAGACAGCAGTACAGAAAGGGAGAAATCTTTGTGAGTAGCCCTGCAGAGAAAGACATGGGGGTTCTGTTGGACAACAAGTTTGACATTGAGTCAGCAGGGCACACTTGCAGCCCAGAAGGCCAACTGCATCCTGGGCTGCATCAAAAGAGGGGTGGCCAGCAAGTAGAGGGAGGAAATTGTCCCCCTCTACTCTGCCCCTTGTCCCATTTAGACTGCATACAGGTCTGGGGTCCCCAGCAAAAGAAGGATGTGGACCTGTTAGAGATGGTTCAGAGGTGGGCCATAAAGATGATCAGATGGTTGGAGTACCCCTCCTATGAAGAAAGGTTGAGAGAGCTGGGGCTGTTCGGCCTACAGTAGAGAAGGCTTTAGGGTGAACTTAATACAGCTTTTCAATACTTAAAAGGGGCTTACAAAAAAAGACGGAGAGCAACTTTTTGCTCAGGCAGGTTAATGACAGGACAAGGGGGAATTGTTTTAAACTAAAGGATGGGAGATTTAGATTATAGGTTAGGAGGAAATTCTTCACTTGGAGGGTGATGAGGTAACTGAAACAGGTTGCGCAGAGTGGTTGTGGATGTCCCATCCCTGGAGGTGTTCAAAACCAGGTGGGACCTGGACAACCTGATCTCATGACTGGGGTGCTGTAACTAAATGATCTTTAAGGTCCCAGGTCCCTTCCAACCCTAGCCATTCTGTGATTCTATGATTCTATGAACGTGGCTTTGAACACTTGCAGGAATGGGGCATTCACACCTTCTTTGGGCAACCTGGTCCAGTGCTTCACCATCCTCAGAACTTCTTTCTGATATCTAATCTAAATCTACCCTTTTTTAGTTTAAAAAACTCCATTACTCCTTCTCCTATCACTACAGGATATCTCCCAGGACCCTTCTCTTCTCCAGACCAAAGGATGCATACTCTCCTGTCTGTAGACATTTACTACCTATGTGCACTAAAATGCTAAGTATCAGTTGGTCCTTGGGGGGAGACAAGCATATGTGTTTGTTCGTCTGTAATCTGAATAACCTCATGAAAGCCAGCAATAGCCCATAAGATCTAGATCTAAAACCAAGATCTGGAGGTTCCAGAGTGTGTTAAAATGAAGAGTCCAAATGGCATGAGCAGGCAAGAAGTTGTTTAGCTGAGGGACAAACCTATCATGAAATATAGTAGCACAGACTTTGTATCCGACACAATATTGCATGGATTAATATTACAGACAATGTTATTTGGAATAATTAATGATGCATGATACATTCTAGAGCTGGCATAATACCTGCTATTAAAAATAAGGTAACACATCAAAATTACAGTACTGGTTTAGTATCATTTACTACAAAAAGACCCGTAGCTTTATTTCTCTTAATAACTATTCACTTTTAGGGAATATCTGCCTCTGGCAAATGTTGTTGACACTGAAGTTTCCTCTTAATGGGTGACTACTGAAGTTGGAAAGACTGTGCATGATTGGAGGCAGTATTCATAGTACTAACTACTCACAATCCTAAATCTTCAGTTACTCTGTAATGTAGCAGTTTAATAGCTTATTGCAATTTTGGTATAATGCTAGAGGCTGTGAGTATTTTTGCTAGGGATACACAAATCTACTATTACTACGTAACATTGTGCCTCAGCCATATTAAATCATAATCACTGAAGTGTGTGTTTTTGTTTTGTTTTGTTTTTTTGTTGTTTTTTTGTTTGTTTGTTTTGTTTTGTTTTGTTTTGTTTTCTGAAAGATTACTTGATCGGATACATCTGGCACATTAGGAGAGTGTGAAACTGAAAATAGTGAGGTAAAGAAGACCAGACATTTTTCTGTATACAGAACAGTCTGCTGCTGAGCCATCCTTGGTAAAGGAAAACAAATGAAGAACTCAGATGATGTGTGTGGCAAAATCCCACCCAAAGACTGAATGAAGAAATAAAACAGGATTGACTGCATTTATGGTTGTGATTAGAAGAAGCATTATACTTAAATTAATAGTTCTGATTTTTATTTTTATTTTTTTTAGAAACTGTTGTCTTCTGAGAAGGACAATTTCACGTTTGGTGATAATTATGGCTGGTTCTCTAATAAGCGGGAAAAGAAACAAGCTTTTATAAGCAAGCTATCTCCATATTGGGAAAGGAACCATTCAGGCAATGTAGAAAGGACTTTCCAGAAAAAGATATTCCTTGTTTTATTTCACCCTGATTGAAGGTCTGTAGTTGTGGCAATGCAATGCAGTGGCATGGATTCAAAGCTTTCATCTGTAGTTGTTACTGCTGTGATTAACAAGTGCACTACACTTAACAACTAAGTGTATGCCTGAGATTCTGAAATATCATCCAAAATTAGATCTAAGAAAAGCCATCACCTTGCAATCTTTAGATTATATTGTAAGACCTACTTCATCACTCAAGCTTTCCCAGAGGACCAGAGTGAAGGCAATAAAACAGGTTTATAAGACAACAGTCTTTCACTAAAATGAGAGCAGGAGCGCAGCCATCATTTTTCTCAGAAACGGGAGCTTATCAGTTTATCTGCTGTAAGAAGGACAATTAATTATCATTTCTGAAATATTTATGATGGTGTTTTAATTCTATACAAGGCTTAGACAGGGCTGTAACAAGTGTTTTGAAAATGATAATAGACTGAGTATACAGAGGGCTAGTATGTATGTGTTTTAGAGATACATTAATTTAATATATACGCAAATTACACATGTGGGGGTGTTTTGCTTAGGAGTACAGAAATGATTTATTAACTGGGCATAACTCCTCTATCATCTTGCTAGTTTTCTGCTGTCTAATTTGTCTTTGCTGGAGTTTATTTCACTATCTCAGACCTTTGAGAAGCTTGCTTTCCATGCAGAAATACGGAAATAGGAATCTTGGAACGTTTTCCATGTTTTGTTCATTTGTTTGTTTGTTTGTTTATTTGTTTTATTTTGTTTTGTTTGTTTTCCCCAACTCCTCTCTTTCCAAGTTATAACTGCCTGAAGCCTGTAGGGAACAAGAGTTGTTTTGCATTCTTTCATAGATTATTTCTGCATCTTAAAAAGCCAATCAAAATGGTATCTATATCTAAACAGTGTAATTATTAACAGTAAGGAAACATAACTCAATTAAAAAGGAGTTTCCCAATTAAGCTTAATATCAGAACTCATCTGTTTTCATCTTATAGATGTGTATTGGATCTGGCTGGGATGTTAACTTTCCCTGCAGCAGCCCATTCAGTGCTGTGATCTGCACTTGTAGCTAGAACAGCAGTGTTATCACACCAGTGTTGTGTCAGC
Organism: Anas acuta; assembly: GCF_963932015.1. Lineage (NCBI taxonomy): Eukaryota > Metazoa > Chordata > Aves > Anseriformes > Anatidae > Anas > Anas acuta. Next base: position 64,099,734 of record NC_089017.1, on the reverse strand, counting down.
TGCTGAGCAGTGCTGGCACAGCATCAGGACTCTCTCTAACCCTCCTAGGGTGTGGGCAAAGAGAGAAAAGAAATATCACCAGGGCAGCTGACCTAAACCAACCAAAGGGACATTCCATATCATATGAGGTCACACTCAGCAATAAAAGGTGGAAACAGGAAGAAGAGGGGAGGGGTGGGCTCTTGTGAAAATGTCAGTCCTCCTCCCAAACACTGGCTACATGCGTAGAGGCCTTGCATCGCTCATTTGTGGGAAACAGAGAGTAATTTCTTTCCTCTGCATTTCCACATAGCCTTTATTTGTGTGTTTTTTTTTGTTTGTTTGTTTGTTTTTTCCCTTTCCCCCTCCCTTTCCCCTTTACTTTTTTTCCCCATTTAGTTAAGTTGTTTAATTACTAATAATATTTCCTTAATAATTATTTTTCCCCTTTAATTAAATTATCCTTATCTCAACCCATGAGTTATTCTTTACTTTACTTCTTCCCCTGCTCATCTAAGGAAGGGGAGTGAGATAGCGGTTGTGTGTTTAGCTGCCTAGCACAGTAAAACCACCACAAGATGCAATTCACTTACTCTGAACAGTCTGCAACAAGACCTTCTCATCCCACCATTATTTAAGTCATGGTAACAAAAGGAATGCTACCAGACAGATGGAAAAGGGTCTTAATATTTGGAAGCTGACTGCTATCCTAACGCCTGGTTTACTCAGAAGCAGCCTGGAAAGGTTTACTCAGAAGCAGTCTGGAAACTGTGTTTAGTTAAAACAGATATAGCAGTCCTGAGACACAGCCATATGTAGCTAAGATGCTACAGGAGGAGGGCAGAAGAACGTATTTATCCACAAAGATGGAAAAGGAGCAGGCAGTGAGAAGGATGGATATTGTTTCTGACTCAATATGCAGTCTTTTGCAGACTTTAACTATAACATGCATCCTTCTGCTGAAGCTAACAGTCAGCCTTTCCTGGGATCGTTATTCCCTGTAAGTATGGGTGGAAATTTAAGCTGAACAGGAAGACAATTCCATGCTTCACCAGGGTGGAATGAGCTACAAGAAAAATAAATAAATAAATAAATAAATAAGGCTCTTTTAAGATCTACTTTGCCTTCTTCAGCAAACCATCCCCCACGTACTTCACTTGAATGTGTTAATATCTTCACACCACCTTCCCATCACTTTCACAGCATTTGGAAAACATTTGCCAAAGAAGGATTCCAAAATCCCTTTTTAATTTAATCATTTTCTCACCCTCACTGTTGTGCCTCTGTACTCTTGCTGACCTCTAACCTCAGTTAGCATCACTTTGTAATTTCCCTTTTAAACAAAATGTTAATGAGTTGCCCTACTGCAATGTGTACAACAACAAAGAGAAAAGAAAACATGCACATATTGCCTCCTTGAGTTATTTGTTTCACAACAGCTGGACAGGGAATCCCAAGAATATTTGCTTTATTTAAATGCATATCTGATGGTATCACCAACACTTCACCCGAAGGTCATACAAATCTCCACTGTTCAACCATGTTTTCTTGTATTTGTTGGCCTATCTGTCCCTTTACATCCCCAATTGTGCTGACTAGCACAAGTTATTACCCACATTAAAAACGAACAAAGAAACAAAAAACCTTTAGTATGTCTAAAGCTGTGTATGCCTCAAGCTGCATGATAAAGCTTTTTCTTCAAAAACAAAAATCCTCACACATTTCTGTGTATTCTACAATTTTGGAAAACACATGCACTAGGTCATCAGGCCACTTTGGACCCATAGTAGAAGGTGCTAATACTGGACATCCAGTATTTAACCTTTTTACTTCCTCGTTTAAATGAATTAAGTACAAGAGAAAAATAAAATGGAAACTTAATACAACTCTGGCCATAAATTCTGTCTTTTCAGATCAGTAAATGAGACAACAAATGCCAAGGGAATGTTTAACTACAGTTCATCAATATTTAGAACATGCTGCAACCTAGATAGTCCAACTAAGATTAGCCCTCTCCGGCAATCACCATTATAGGCCTAGCAAGAGACAAAATGTATGTACTGAGGTTAAAAACAGAAGCTGCAAGGGGAGTTGAGGGAAGGAAGTGTTATCTCCAGGACTAAAACTAAACATATATACAGCAAACATCTAAATAATGAACACTAACAATAACCTGAAAGAAGAACTAAATAAAGAAAGCGATAAAGAAAGATATGACTAGTCCAAAACCATACTCACAGAAAGCATATTAGTTGGCCAACTGGTAATCTGTGAAGATACAGTGCTACCACAAGATGGGGACTATTTTATGATATATTATCAGAGTGAGAGAAATAAATGTATAGTACAGGAAAATGTTTCATCAGGACTAGAATGAACACCTCTCATGACATATACAATGCATTAGCACTGAAAGGAATAATTCTGTTAATAGGCAAGGAATGTTTGCTGTTGTTGTTGTTTCCTGCCATCCCTTGTTATTTGCTTGAAATAAAAATTATGAATCATTATGCATTTTTAAACATATTTTTTCCAGAACAGTGCTTCCTTCTTGTGGATTTTTTTCAGCTCTCATTGAAACATATTTTGATCAGAATTAAAAAATAAATAAATCAATTTTTCAATTCATAGTGATATCTTAGGAAAGGTGTAGTGTGAGTGCCTCATACTCTTATCTGATGCAAATGGAGACACACCATACCAGAGCTTGTGAGTAAGACTGGGGAGAGGGGAGTGATGTTTTACTTTTCCCATAGAAAACTTCTATTTTTCAATCAAAGACAACAACAACAACAAAGCACTTCTTCCTACTAAAAATTCTATGTGAAAAATAAAAGGGAATTGTGTATGCAGTGTCTTCCTAGAGGCACATTTTAGGTGTTCCTGATCAGGTTTCTATGGGTTGGACTCACTGTTTGGAGTTCAATAGTACACCTGAGTCTCATTCTTTGTTGAATAATTAGGGCACATTTTGGAATTCTCAAATTACATTTTCTTTCAACCTACCTGAAAAAGTTGTATGTCTCGAAGGAAAAGAAAGGAGAGATATTACTTGAACTAAAACCAAGATGAAGTCAAGTCTATCAGGACAAAACTTATGATATTCTGAAATAGTTTTTCCTAAGACAGTAGGAGAAAGATATGAGATAATAATGTGTATTAGTTCTAAATTAAATACCATAGAAATTAAGGGATGGAAATGCTCAGCACTGCCAAAGAACACATGACAAGGGAACATCTGAGTTGTTATGTTGCTAAGGTGTACTAAGTGTGCTTCTTTGGTCCAGCTCAGCTTCGACTGAATCCAACAGAAGTGTTTAACTGATAATGTCATTTCATAGCTTTCAGACAGACTTTTAAGAAATCAAGCACAGAAATTTTCACAAATAAATAAAAACAAGGAAGATACGATACAAAAAAATATCATATGTTAGTGAGGGCATTAGATTACTGCTGCAGAGCACAGTTGAAGACAGTTGATAGGTGACACATTTGAAAGATGAAGATTGATATTTAGGCAAGCTCAACAGGAACAGATGACTAGTATGCACATCTCAAATACTACTTATAATTCATTAATTTATACCCATATGTTTTCTTGAAATACAGCATTTCAAAATAAAACTCAAACTGGAAGAGGTGGAAACGATGTGTATTTTAAAAGGCACTGATTTACTGGTCCACAGGTAAACGAAGGAAAGATTTTCTGGAACAGATTCAAGATGGTTGAATGGAAACATTTCATGAAGAAGCTAAACTGAAGAAAACAGCATTATAGAACCTAAGTAGGGTTGGTATCAGTGGCTGGAGCCTGACATGCATAGCCTACTGAAATATGTTGCATGTTTAATATTGCTGCACTGGAATATTCAAAATATGGAGACTTGAACCAGAAAGAAATAGTTCAGAAATGATACATCGTTTTAATAAAGCCAATTAATATTCCAATATCAATCTCCTTCTGAGGAAAAACAGAAGGTTCTCCCATGTACTTCATATGTACTTCAGATCAGTGAAAGTATTTGAGAAACTTGTGTGTGATTAGCTTCAAAAGTAAGATAGGTAACAACTATAATTTGAAATGCATATAGTGCTAATTGGTTTAATCTGATTTTTATTTAGCCAGTATTACATGGTAATGCAATGTCATCTGCTCAGTGCAGCATCTATATTTCCAGATCTAAGAACAGTAAAATAACCTTATGTCAGCTTCTTGAATAGGATTTTTTTTTCATTCATTGTATTTTCAGAGTATGCCCATCCTTTCCTGATGGCTAAAGTGAGTTTAGCTGAGATACAACACAATGCTCTTTCACTTCTGCTTTTCAACAGAACATGGAGGGAAAAAAAAAAAAAAAAAAAAAAAACCACAAGTCTTAATGGATGAAATGACAGGAAGACTATACCCTGATTTCCATCATTGGCAAAACAGATGACAGAAATTAATGTAATTTATTGCCTATCACTAGCAGACAAGAGCAGTGAGAAACTGAAAGCAAACTAGCAAACTACAAACACCTTCCCACCATCACCTACCCTCTTCTACCTCCTCCCCGCAAGCAGCACAGGGGAACAGGGAATGGGGGCTGCAGTCAGTCCCCAATGGTCGTCTCCACCACTCCTTCATGAGCACTCTCTGCCTCTGCTCCACTTGGCGTAGTTCCTGAACTGAGCCTGTGGGGGCTGCCCACAGGCAGTAGCTGATGTGTGCCATGACTGTGTTTAGCATTTTATTTCAATGCACTGGTGGATATATGTTGACATTTATGAAATTATGGCACATACAGTCACGGCCAAACAGATGTCAAGTTCTAAATGAAGAATGGACTGAATTCTTCTTTGGTGCCTAAAGCTATACATACACAAGTGTGGCAACAGAGGAATTCTGAATTTTTTTTCTTTGATTTTAAACAAGTTTTTGATTTTTTTGGTAGACTACTTTATGTTTTAAGTGTCACAGGTTTATTGATAACCTATGCTTTTCAGCATCCAAATAGAAGTATTGCACAAGCGTATTCAAAGAGAGATGTGGTTGTGGTGTGTTTTTTTGTTTGTTTGTTTGTTTTGTGTTTTTGGGTTTTTTTTGCAGGGAAGGTGAGGGAGAGGGCAGAATTATGGTGCATATTTTGATAGGTCTTAGTAGTCTGTTCTATTTCTTCCTCTTTAATGAACTGATAGAATCATAGGTATCTTTTGTCATAAAGCTTGAACCTAACTCTAAGATGTCTGCATCATCTTGACAGAGGAAATGTTTTCACTATGCCATTTCAGGCTCATCACGACTTGCTCCTTCCCTCTGTGATCTCATCTGCAATGAAAATGGCATTTATCCTAGGAATTCTGACATTCCATTCTCTCCCTCCTTTTCTTTAAAATGTGTTAACAGCCTTTGTGGTCTTTATCTTCTAATCTAATGTGCCAACTTGACAGCTGTCTTGTGGTTTTACTGTTCTAATGTTTTTAATGTGCTTTTTTACTGACCTAGGCTTCTGTTACTTTTTAATGTTCTCTCCTGTGTTCATATTTTCCTTAATTCTAATTACTGAAACCAGCAAGAATGTCTGGGACTATGCCCTTTACTACCATCTTTACGTTTCATTTTTAAGAGTTTGTGCTTAGCCACATTGCAAAGCTCTCTTGTTATGCCAGCAACAGAGGTGACATGTCTTGCAGGACTGAAAACCTACATGTACCTAAGAAGGAGAAGGAATTTACCAGGCAGGAATTAAAGGAACCATTGAAATAAAGGAACACAATGAAATTTTAATATGAAACTCTAAAGGGATATCTGTACTCTTCATGCACAGGTTATTGTTGCAGTAAGAGTTGTAATATTTCTATGTCTCTAGTATGTATATCTGAAGATGCATACTCAGTTCTAAAAAAAAAAATTAAAAAAAATTGTTCATACTTTTTTTTTGGTGTTGATTTCTTCCCTTTCAGACGTACCAGACAGAGACAAAAGCTTCAGTTCCTTGATTTCTTTCCGTGCAAAAAACAAAACCTTGTGCACATTAGTATAATTCATAGGCCTCATATTACAAGAGAGACCTCACTAAGATCATCCTGTGTTTGAATTATATTTATAAATAATGTTTTTTGTTTTTGTTTTTGTTTGTTTGTTGTTGTTGTTGTTTTGTTGTTTTTTTTTGTTTTTTTCCTGTTGTTTGTTTCTTTGTTTTGGTGGGGGAAAAGGGTAATTTATATCAGTTATATCAAATCCCATAGATTTACTTTTTTTTTTAATCTAAAAAAATCTTCCTTATCTAAAATGGTGTGAGGGTGGAATAATTTAGTCTAAAAGTAAAATATAAATATAAATAGAATTAAAGGTAAAAACAAATTTTAAACAAACAACAACAACAAAAAACAATGAAAATACCAGAGAGTGACTGAAATTAAGCAGTGTTTGCTTTTGATTTCCCGGCTGAAAGTCTCTGCTTCACCATTTGTGCTTCTATCTGGTGGTAAAAGGTCTAATTTTCCTTAAGGAATGACTAGTCTAATGCAACTTTTTCACAAGTCATGGGGCTGCATGAGTCAGGTCCAGAAGTCAAGGGTGAAGAAGGAACAAACACATAATCAACCCCTTTTTGCCACATGTATGATATCACTTTTTTTTATTATTATTATTATTATTTATTTATTTATTTTATTTCTAGGTTGTTGGGTTTTTTCCTTCTTTATATTTTGGTACCATTAGCAGAACTGCCCACACCTTGGGCAATATAACTCAAGACTAGTCAAAATGTTTTTGACTTCAGAGACTTATATACTGTGTTGGACTTCTCAGCATTGCAAGATTTCACTTATGATAGTCACTACTCTTTTTTTTTAATCCCTCTCAGAACAGTTTTGTCTGGTTTCTTTATTGGTCATTGAAGCATTGCTAGTCCAATCTGATGAGACTATTACAGTGTTCATTGCATGCCTCAAATTTCAAATAACTTGCTTTATATTCATCAGAAAAGTTTTTGTTTGTTTGTTTGTTTGTTTTTAAATCAACTATAGTCAAGAATACAAGAATCAAGAATGCAAGAACAGCTATTTTGTATTCTACTGATATTAAGAGGGGTAACAGAGAGAATCATGACAAAGAAAAGAACAGAATCTTGGAATCATAGAGTCATTTGTGTGGGAAAAGACCTTCGAGATCATCATGTCCAACTGCCAACCTGACCCACCAAGTCCCAAACACATATTTTGAATCTTCTAATAACCACTGGTAATGTTTGTTCCTTTAAATAGTGCATTTGCAGTATGTCCCTTGCAAAGTGAGTATTGTTAGTTTTGGGCTAACATACATTATGTATAAATTATTTTAGAAAGCATCGCTTGCTTCTATTAAAAAATATTAGAGCAATGAAACTTGATAAATTACAGTAGAAAAACTAATTTTTGCAAACAGATAAAGTGCTTGTTAAATATTTTTATGTGCTGAGTTTCTTCCTAATGCTTCTGTAGTCAAGCTACAGAGCCAAATCATCTCTGTTATAATCTGTGTGAGGTTAATGGAGAGGTTTTATGAGTGAATTGGTGAATGAAGCATGCAGCTGCTATATTCATCTACTAAGAGAAGCAAAACTAAAATATAAGATCTGTTCCACATACCTCTATGGATTTTTGTATAACACCTATTCCATCCCCATTCAACATCTTTACCTCTTTCTGGTCTACATTTTCCAGAGTATGGTTGAGTTGATTCTTGGACACGAGAGATGAATTGCTGGAAAAACGAGGAATTATTGTAAAAATGCATGGATTTGAGAACAGAGATATTTGTTGATAGACTAGATAAAGTATCTAGTCTAAGAAGACTTAGTTAACATCATTAAGGGATGCTGTGAATTGTTGTCTAAAAAGAAAAAAAAAAAAAGAGTGTTGTTCATGCTACAGCTTTATAAAGTAAGTCATATAATGGAGTTATCTAATTTCCTATCCCTCACTCTCTCCTCCTTCTTTTCCTCCTTCCCCTTCCTTCTTCTTGTATCTTTTGGGTTTATTTCTCCTTGTCTCCTGTTGGCATGGAAATGACAAAATTGCTTGTGTTATTAGATCAAGTTGTGTTGTGTATGTGTTTGTTTTAATTACATAAATTTTAGTGGAATATTGATGGAATCAAAGGTCAAAGTGGTAGGGATACAACATTTTAAAAAGATCTTACTGACTAGTTATGGAAGAGACAGTAAGGTAGTTTGTTTCATATGAAGGGCTTAAATATGTATAGGAAAACTTTATGAAGTTACTTTTTTTTTTTTTTTTTCATTTATCTCTCTGTAGAAAGTAGAGAGTACTTACCCTGCTCATTTCATGCTGGGCTTTTGGCGTTTATCTTCAGTGAATGACGATGGGGCTCTTCTGCTTATGCAATTTAGGAAAAAAAAACAGACAAAATAGGGAAAGATTCGCAGATGAGGTTGTGCTTCAACAAAGGTTGAGAGTGAAACAAAGTATATGTAGAATTATAGATAACTCCAAAGATGAAAAAAAGTTCAAACAAGACTTTGGCCACAGTGGTACAAATGCCTGGGGAAACAGGCTTAACTTTCAGCAACTGGCTGGATGTACTTAAATGTTGGCAGGATGTGGTGTTTTATTTGGCACAGGATGTGCTACAAGTTTGTGTAAAATATATATGAAAGTCACTTCCAATTTACAGTTGCACTTAAGAGTCTAAAATGGGTATGAGAGATCAGAGAAAAAGAGTGGCCCCAGAAGATAGCTCAGGCTTGATGCCCAGATTCTTGTATAAAGCTTTTACACCAAATACAAATCCTTTTAAGATAATTCAGAAAATCAATGAAGATTTGCCAAAATAGAACCAAGCAGAAAATATAAATACATTTTGAAAACTGCAGCCATATGAAAATACACAGGTATAAAGTTGTACAGGGCTTACACCATCAGTTTTGAATAGCAGGGGACTGCAGGGATGGCAGAGCCCAGCAGCTGCCCCATGTCAGAGCAGAGCCAGCTCCAACTGCTCCAAAAGGGACCCGCTGCTGGCCAGAGCTGAGCCATAAGTGATGCTGGGTGGGCCTCTTGGAGAGCAAAGTTAAGGAAGGGAAAGAAGTGCTGGGCGACAGCAGCTGGGAGAGAGGGGTGAGAGCCAGCCCTGCAGCCCCCACGGGCAGTGCCGCACGAGGGCAGGAGGTGCTGCAGGCAGGCAGCAGCAGTTCCCCTGCAGCCTGTGCAGGGAGAAGCCCCTGGTGGAGCAGGCTGTCCCCCTACAGCCCATGGGTCCCACATGGAGCAGATCTCCACGCTGCAGCCCCCCCATGGGTGGAGGAGCCCCCAGTGGAGCAGGTGGATGTGGCCTGGAGGAGGCTGCGGCCCATGGAGAGCCTCCGCAGGAGCAGGCCCCCGGCCAGAGCTGCAGCCCGTGGAGAGGAGCCCACGCAGGAGCAGGGGGTCTGGGGGGAGCTGCCACCCACCCGTGGGGGACCCGTGCTGGAGCAGTTTGCTCCTGGGGGATGAATGGACCCCATGGTATGGAGCCATGTGGGAGCAGTGCTTGAAGAGCTGCTACCTGTGGGCAGCCCCCGCAGACTCAGTTCGGGAAGGACCCCACGTGGAGCAGGGGCAGAGAGTGCTCATGAAGGAGTGGTAGAGACGAAGCACTGGGGACTGACTGCAGCCCATATTCCCCATTCCCCTGCACTGCTCGGGAGAAGGAGGTAGAAGAGGGTGGATGGCGGGAAGGTGTTTGTAGTTTCTTTTTTTTCTCACTACTCTAGTCTGTTATTAGTAAGTAATAAAAATAAATAAATAAATAAATAAAAACTATCCTGTTCTGTTAAGGTGCAGGAATGAGTGTGGCATAGTGAAGCTGAGTTACCTTCCAATTTGAAAGCACCACAAATATTTCTTTCAAAATTATTATAATTTAAAGCTTAAAGAAATAAAAATATTTTCAACACAGTATGTCATTAACTCTTTGGTAATCTGGTAATTTTTAGCTATGTGCAGATAACAGATATGTATGACTGCTTTACAGTGCTTGTGGTCCATTGTGGATTTTAACATCTATGTAAGAGCTCTAGCAAATATTTTGTCATCATCATACAATGGATGGTTTAAGATTTTATTGGTTTTCATTTTTATTTGTTATATTTTACTCTTTTCAAGAAGAGTTGATAATGTAAGTCAGCTTAAACCCTCAGTTAAAGGAGAATATACTTTGATTGGATTGGGTTGCTAGTCCTAAATGTTACACTGTGGGAATGTCCCATTTCCTGCACTTGTAGATCAGAATGTGACTGCAGCTAAGAGGGGCTCAGTAGAGGGTAACTGTTTAAATATTTAGTTATCTAGCTTCTTTACTGTGTTTTGAACTTACAAAGTTCTGCTTTAGATGTTTTACCTCAGCTAGCTGCACCATGATCACTGTAGGCAAAAGCAGAAGGTCCCAGTGACTTCTCCTGTCAAAATGTAGATATTTTCACTTACAAGAAAAATAAGAAAATTCTTACTCATCCCTTTCTACATGGATATTATTTGAAGATAGCAGCAATTAATTTTCTAAACACTTAAGATGATAACGGCATGTTCCAGTTGAAGAGGCAGAAAATAACATCCTTGATGAAAGAGAAAGATTTCACTGCCTAACTTTGCATTTTTAGGTTAGGTCTTAGGGCCTGTGTTTTTTGAAATGTAGGCTTCAGTCTTTTGTACAAAAGCAAACGCACTTACTTGCTTCATGATTTTTTCAATGACTAAATTTTCATTGTGAGAGGAGGACAGAAGATGGAATACTTTGATGCCTCTTCTTTAATTAAATTAATTTATCATAAAAGGGAAAAGAATGTTCTGTCATTGTGAAATCATATAAGATCAAATGAAGATCCAACTTTCTACATGTTCTTATGTGATAAACAAATGTAAAATAAATTTTGTATTCTTTATCAAGAGACATCTCAGGAGAAGATACAGCCAGACCTATGTTGCAGTATAATAAGCTGCAACATTAAAAAACACCCTATATTACAAAAGAAAGGAAAATAAATATTTTCCTAGTATTAACTGTTCTGTTTCCACTGTAATACTTTTTCTCAGGTCTTTTCCAGTAAAATTAATTATGGAAATATTTTACTAGAATGGTACCCTCCCAACTCTTACAAAATGTTTTATCTGTACTCACCAAGCACCAAGATAATAATCAAAGAAAGCATTAGCATTGTACTTTTTTCAGAAGGACAAAATGATTTCTCCGAAGTGTCCAGTAGTCCACAAGCAGAACTGAGATACAGCTTCCCAGGTTTCAAGCGAGAAGGCTACAGGATTTTCCTAGCACAAGTGGGTGGTGTGTTGTCTTACTGATAGCTTCCCTTTTGCACAGGACAGACAAAGGAAATAAACAAATCATCTCTGTAAGCAGAAGAAGGACCTACATTAGCATGAATGATTGGTCTGTAGAAAAGGCTGCAGAAAGAAAGCATATCCTTTGTGAATGACATACTCTAAACTCACTCCCTGGTATACTATATAGAGACTAAACCAGCAGCATTTAGCAGCACAGGTTGAAACAAACACCAGGACTAATCTCAAGGCATGTCTGGAAATGGCACAATTTATAAGCCTTGAAATTTTCCTCATGGAAAATGCAAGTGTGGATCCTAGGCCTCGGCTCAGGCCAGGTCACTTGTGGGACACCAGCTCCCTGGTGTTATGCATCACTGTCTGAAGACTCAGAAAAGCAACTGCAAGGGGACAGCATGGTCACTTCAGCCCTGGCATGGCTCCTGAGCTCCATAGCTGCAGAGGTCTCCGCTACTGAGGAAGCTGGAGATTACTGGCAGCTTCACAATGCCCACAAATTGCAGACATCTCTACTTACACAGGCTCACAATCAAGCATGTATACCAATGCCTCATCTTTGTCTTTGGCATGTGTTTTGCCTGGTAGAGATGTGAATAACAAAAAACTTAAATCAATTCCAATATTAATTACACTAATTACACTAATTAAGCATATTATGAACAATATGTATTTCAAAAGTTTGATTCAAACCTGCTTGTGAAGGGGAGGATGATCCATTTGCTCATTCTTTAATATAACACAGTAACTTTCCTTTTGCTGTGATCCCTCTGCTGGTATTTAAGCTATGGGAATTAAATGTCATCATTTCACTTTTTAAATTATACCCCCATAGTATCTTCCACATAGAGGGTATTGTGTAAATATTAAATACAGTACCCATGGTTGTAATCATTAAGCTTATTTAATCCAATTAACATTAGATGACTTTCTGAGAATGAGAAAAATAGACAAAGTCATGTTGTAGGTTTACTTTTTGGGGGGAGGGGACATGTGTATGTATAAACTTCAGATTTTACAAGAAGATGACAAACAGTTTTGATGTACACACAAAGGGCCTAGAAAGCTGAAAAGTTACTCACCTTAGGGTGATCATAACAAGTTCTAAACAAATTCAAATATTATTTATTTATTTGTTTGTTTGTTTGTTTGTTTTTGCTATTCTTCTCCATCTTACCTTGCATCAGGAAGATATTTTGTAACTATGGAAGAAACTATATTGAGGCCTATTATAGCTGTTCTGTTTGATTTGCCTTATATAAATGTAATTGCTATGTTCAGTGTCTCAAGAAACAATATAGAAGAACAATAGTTTAGTTGAGCAGTTGTACCTCTTTCTCTGATTTAAACAAAATAAAACCAAAATGTCACTACAAAAGCCTGCTTTCCTGACAGTCCTGGTCACTGGTCACTCTTAACAGTTTTCTTTTCTGCACTGACTAGATCATGTGTAAACTGTAGTTGCTGGAATGTTTAGAAGAATAGGAATGAAGAGAGCATTTTCTTTTATTGCAGTCCTGTCAATGTCCTTGCTTTATAAAAGAGTTCTGTTTGTATTTAAGACTGTCAATACTGAAGGCTCAGCTTCCTGTATGTGATAATAAATACCAGTGATCTTTCTACATACTCAAAATTAAAATACCAATTAAAAAAAAAAAAAAGTGTAGATCTGTAGAAAATTCAGGCTCAGTGGCTCAGTTTTGGTCCAAGAGAGTCCTTTAGCAACTACAAGAATATGAAAATATCCCTTTAAAATTAATTCATAAAAGGAAATACAGATGATGACAAGATCTAATCTTTAAGCATGTCAGCCAGACTGGTATTCTGTATTTTGAAAAAGACAACAAGAAGACTTTTCCTGGAATTTCATATGTAAGTGAATAGACATTGCTTTGGTTTTGATATTTGCCCATTTTTCTTTGTATTGAGCTACTATCTTTAACAATCTAAAGAGCACTCAGCAGCTTTGTCAGGCACATTCAAAGAAAGCTAAGTTTCTCCTAAATAACCATGACTATAAGTTTCAGAAATCACTTTTTAGGGACTCTGAAAAATTCATTAATATGAGACTGAAGAAGTTACAGAAAACCAGATCCAAATGTATAGATACACAAAACAGCTGGGAATGGTGAGGATTTCCCCTTCATTTTCTGAATACAATTTTGCCAGTTGTCACAAATCTACAGAGTTCAGAGCAAGAATCAGTCTTCTTCCAGTACTGAAGGATTATCCTGGACTGATGATGACACGTTTTGGATCCTACTCACCTAGCCCTGTGGAGCAGGACAGTCTGGAATTCTAGCTTGGGTGAAGCCCCTTTGTCCAACAAAGCGTATTTCACCAGTTCTGGAAACATCCTGGCATCTTCAGTCCTTGCAGCCAGGCCTGTCAGATGTATCTTCCATGGTATCCAGCATCAGTGTCACAACTATGCAGGGTTCTGGAAAGGAAAAGGGCAAGAGGTGAATGGGTGGAGTGTGAAGGTGGAAGAACATTTTCTTTCACTACAGAAATCTTGTACTTACTTATTACATGGAGATTTTGTACTTATTTATTTCTAACTGTAGAACATTTAATGGGAGTTTATTGTGTTTACATTACAACAGGAAAATAGAATATGGATAAATTTCCATCTCTTATTGCCAAAGGGGAAATTGGAATAAACTTCCTTCAAAAGCACCCACTATACTGTTTCATTATACCTAGAGAAACTACATGAATGTTATCATAGCTGGCCTCTGGCCTTTTCTCTGACAGGGTTACATTAATTACTCTTGTGTAAGTATAGGAAAAATCTATTAATTTGATGAAAGTAGAGCAGACTTATACCAAAGTGAGATAAGAGCATAGTCCATTGTATAAAGTGGAGGGAGTACTATCAGGATGTCATTTACTCTTTTCTAGGTACAAATGAGATCTTCATTTCTAAATGTGAACAAAAGTCAATAATTTGCTATGTTACAATGAAAATTAGGAGGAACATCAGCCTTCCTGCCATGAATAGTTCTTAATTAACTGAACAATTTCAGTGCCATTAAACACTTCTTGTGCAGGAAGCAAGACATACTTTTTGCCTTGAGTGGCCACTAACGAGTCCTTCTGGGACAGCACATGGCATTTACAACACTCCAAAGCACATGTACTGTGTGCACAGAGCCTTCCCCTGTGGGTCTGATGCATCCCTCTTCCATGTCTTTTGTAGTACTTTGTAGCATCCCTCTAGAACCAGAGACCACTTACCATTGCGTTTGAGTCTTACCATTGGGTTTGAGTTTTTCTTCACCTTCACCACTTCAGCATCGGTTCTGCAGCTTTCTTATGTCATTACTGAAGCTCAGATCTCAAACATTGCAGCAACAATTTAATCCATTTTCTTGGACAAGGCTTTGCTGCTTCGTGTTGTTTCGGTGTACTTTACCCTGTGTTCTTGAATTCTGCCTTTGCTTCACTCAAAGATCAGAAGACATAAAAATCACTTCCTGTTTAAAAAAGTCTGTGAAAATTGTTTAGAAAATCCATTTTAACCTCTCAGTGATGTCTCAGTGTTCCACACACTATCAGTCTTCATAAATACAATTAAGAAATATGAAGGAATAGATCATTTTTATGGAGCTAGAAGGGGTTTAGCACATTCTAAAGCCGTTAACCAAAACATGACTGCAGGTCTACAGAGGATCCTAGTATTTTATAATTAGACAGGGAAGTATAAGAAAAGTTAAAAAACAAAAAGTGGAAATATTAAACAGGTATGTGGAATTTGAATCTTAAGCAAATTCACAATTTAACTCAGAGTTTGGGGATAATGATTAAGTTAGAACAAGTACTTGGACTAAGACTCTGTATCTCCCACTCAATTCAAGCCATACTAGGAAGTCAACTTTTTGCTCTGAAATGTTTGCATGGCCATGGCCTGGAGAGCATTCCCTCATACTTGAAAAATGTCAGATGATTCTGTTTTCAGGGGCACCTTACTGTGAAAATATACCCCTCTTGTTAGGTTTGAAATGAAGCTTGGCAAATAACACAAATGATTGAGGATCAGATCCTCCTAAAAGTAATTTGTAGAGTCTTCATTTGTCCTGTATACAGAATACAAAATACTCTGGAAGCTCAGAAAATATATATTTTTTGAGCATGTTTTCAAAGAATTCATGAAAGGAAAGTTTTTCTTTTGTTGTAGCCATGAATATAAACATAATTCCCAATACTGAAGAAACAAAACCTACACAGCACATGCAAATACAAAAACAAACAAAACCAGGAAAACATTATGGTTTTGTGTATAGTTCATATGCCTAAGACATAAACCAAGCTGAAGTATGAAAAATGAAAAATATGCAGGCCTTCAATCCTTCAATAAGCATAAAGTTTAATGTTTAATGAAGCTTGTTTTGGTAAAAAAAAAAAAATGCACACTACTTTTTGTGCTAATTCTACTAATTCCAAGTTTTTGATGACTGAAAACAATGCAGTTTATGCTCTTCATCTGCTTATTTCAGTTCAATTGGACTGCAGCATCATAAGCTTCACAGACATACTATTCTGATGGCTTCCTGTCCACAGAGTAGTAATACATGTAGCAATTACGTAACTAGTGCAATGAGCCTTCAGTCTGTTTTCTCTGGTCCATCTCGTATGGAAACAAAAAAAATGAAACTTTACAATTATTTTTTCATAAAGTTTACTTACTTTTTGCCTGATCTTGTTTATCTGCATCCTTAGTCCGGACAATATTTAATTTCATTGCTGATAAGCAGGGACAAAATGACATGAATATTATTCAGTCTGACAAGTTATTATGCTAAATTAAACCTCATTACGATGTGCAATAGGTTCATCTATGAACCGAACAGACTGGATGGTGACTGTAGAATCATTTTTGAATTCTGGAGCAGAAAAGGGCATAGAGCTGTTAGATTTCATGAAAAGAGACTGACTTACATTTAGTCAGTGGTACCAGAAACACAGTGAAATGTTAGAAATATATCAAAAACAACAAAGCCAGACACAGAACTGTTTATCTTCCTTGAGAATTGCCAAGATTGCTCACAGTAACTCTTCAGCTCAGCTACTTATTAGCTGTAATAGTATGCAAATTTTGATTATTTTTCTACCATCTAAAACACAGTTATAAAGGAACTCTCAAACCAGTATCCCTGAACTTCCTTTATAGAATTTGTACTCTGCTTCCTCTCATATTAGGAATTAAACAAGTTATATTCATGTTTTTCACATCCTCCTGCAATACTGCTATTGCAACTTGACATTACTGCATAAACCCACTTCATATATACAAATGTATTCCCAGAATTCAGTGTGAGAACCAGATGGCAAAAATAGTCTATTTTGTTCTATAATATTAGTGCTTTAAGAAAAAATAATCGAACTACTGGCTCATGTGTTTTCTTGACATAAGCCTTTCCAAAATACTATAAATGAACTGGTACAATCTTTGCTGAGATTAAATATTCATGAAACAGGTTTATTGCTTTTAATTAGAGGTGAGTAAATAAATTGTAAGGGACAACTTATTTGGTCAGGTTAACCTCCTTTCTCTTATCGCACTTATCTCTGAATGCATCAATAATTCAAAATTATTCACCAAATAATTTCAGAGAAAATTCTTTGTTTATTACTCATTTGCAGGCTATTTGATCAGAATATTAAATGCTTCAATTTAAATGGTTTTAAGTGGCCATATGCTACAGTTCTTTTTCTGCACTGGTTGTATTTCAGTTACCAAATCAAGTTGTAATTATTAATTATGAAATTACATTGATTTCTGAATTTGTTTTACATTGCATTTTTTCTGACAGTGTAGCATAGAATCCCAAGGAAGCAAATTCAAATACGACATAAACATTCACATTAGTCATTGGATCAATTCTTGATGACTAAAGGGAGGTGTATCCATCCAAATTCTGGTTTTAATTTAATATAAACATTTGAATAGAAGAATGCTGAATGAAGAACATGACTGAAAAATATATGTGTATGGACAGAAAGTAGCCATGTATTAAATATCCTTTACTTTCTGTCTGAGTGGAATGAGAAAACTTTATGTGATCAAGTTATTCATTTCATAGTGTTCTGAGCAACAACTTTAAAAGGTATTAAACTAGAAATTAAAGTGATGTCATTATCAATAATTTAAAATGCAGAAGACCCTGAAAGCCATTACAATAACAGATAGCTCCATCATTCAAGCTCTGAAGCTGGCAGTGCTATCCCACCTTTGCAGAAGAGGTCACCATGTGCTGCATTCTTGCCCTAGCAAAAGTAGTACCGCACTGCAGAAGCACATAGAGGACTTCTTGCACAGGCTGGCAGCACCTGTCAGAGCAAGAGAAAAGCAAGGAAATCACATTCACACCATGCAAGTGGCACAGAACAGCAGAAAACATCACAGAATTACAGTAATGGTTCAAGGCAAGGGGAACAGGACCCAACATGTTGCAGCTTAGAGAGCTGAAGGAACTGGATGGTGTCTTCACAAGGTTGTTCTCTAGCATTACTGGAAGGTTGTGGTGATCTCGTGATCATAGGAGGTTCCTAAAGACTAGAGAAAGGCAAATGTTGTACACATCTTAAAAATAATAATAATAAAATGAAATAAAATTAATAATAATAATAATAATCTTACTAGGGTGGGTCTAGTGAATTACAGACTGGTTAGACTCCTTTCAGCAGGTGGGCAAATCATGGGAAGAGTCCTCCTTAAGCACAGCTCTACTGCATAAGGGAGAAGAATGTGGAAGGAAATAGCCAGCACAGATTGACCATGAGTGAATCATGCCAGTCCCAGATGGTAGTTTTCTGTGGTGAAATGGCTGGATTTGTGGACAAGAGAGGAACTGTGGGTGTCCTGTACCTTGACTTTAGCACAGTTTTTGACACTGTCTCCCAGGATATTCTTCTAATTTGGGATAGTATGGAGGAGTGGAGTGCATCTGGAGGGATGCACAACTGGATGGGTGAAAAAACAACAAGTTGGATAGCTAGACACAGAAGGTGATGATTGATATGTTATGCTTTGCCTGACGGCTGGGAACAAGTGGTTATCTGCAGGATCCTCTCATCAATGACATAGGGAGGTAACAATGCACACACGCATCAGGTTTGCAGGTAATCCCAAACTGTGAAGAGACCAGTTGATATACACAAGGGCAGAGACACTGAAGAGGAACTGTGACCAGAGAAGGATGAGATAAGAGGTCCCCACATGCACTTGGAGCAGGAGCAACCTGTGCAGACATAGTCCCAGCAGTAATGCTGGTAGGGCTGGGAGAAGCTCTGGGGAGAAGGGCCACTACCCTCATGGGTGGCAAGCAGAGCCAAGAAATTCTAGAAGGTCTAGAGAGAATAAAGAGAAGAGAAAGCTTTTCCACCATGAGGATGACCAAAATGGACAAGACACAGGGAGGTGGCTCTGTCTCCGTCCTTTTGAAGTGTTTTCATTGCCCATGAGATAAAACTCTGAGCAACCTTGTCTGACCCCATCTCTGAGCCTGGTCAGGGCAGGGGGGGTGGCCTGGAGAACTCTCAGGTTCCTGCTGGTCTGCATATTGTGTCTGTGGTGTTTTTATACTTGCTCTGCTATCTGGTAATAGCCACATCCTATGATTCTGTTCCTGAGTTAGCATGCACTTTGAGTACAGGAAAGCTCTGAAAATCGCAACTCCGAACAGATATTTCTGTACCAAATTATAATTCTCTGCACTCTGAAATGAAACTCACCTCTGTACCAACCATCTTCAGAGGATTCATCACCTGTGTTAGCTCTGTTCTCAACACTAATCTGGTGACTCCACACCACACTGGCCATCTACAAAATGTCATCTTCCAAGCCATTTGCTTTTGTGGATGTCATTCCTACGACTATGCGATACTCCCTTTTTAGTGGTTCACTCTGTGTGAACTAATTTTCTAACTTTGCGAAGATAAATCTAAACAGTGTAAAAATATTAATATTGTATCACTAATAGTAGTTTCTGAATATAATATGGTGTAGAGTTTTTCCAGGCAAGCTTCGATAATACAATTTACTATCCTGCTCTTAAAATTGAAAACTCAACAGTTGCAGATTTCATTCAAAGACAATTAAAATATTATATTTTGTATTCAATTAATAAAAATATTTTTCTTGTGTTGTGATGTGAGAGAAGAATAAAGGTAATTTTTTTCTTAGATGAAATGTTTATCTTCTAAAACAGAATATCTAATACTAATTCATGCTATCGTTCATCTTGCAAATAGATATGTAAAAGCTAAATAAAGCTACTGACTAACTCCTGACATCTGCAAGTTACTGTTGCTTGGATATAAGCTTCTTGTTAAAATTTTATGCCTGATGTCATCTTTGGCATTACAGGTAAATAACAAGGGTGTTTTTTAACGATCCTTAGTCAGGAGAAAAGTGAATGTCAACAAGGAGATGGAAAAGTTTCTTAGCTGTACTGAAACAATAAATAAATAAATAAATAAATAAAACACCAATCTTATGGTTCATACACCTATTTCCATAATACATATTTCCAAAGACCTAAAATCACATTGATTCTAGTAGGTTTTGTGTCTGAGCAGCAGAAAATGTGCTCCCTCTTTTCTTCTTCAAAGGTGGTGGGGAGGAGTTGGTATTTTTAAAGCAAGATAATTCCAGGAAATCATAGAATCATAGAATATCCTGAGTTGGAAGGGACCCTTAAGGATCATCAAGTCCAACTCTTGACACCGCACAGGTCTACCCAAGTTCAGACCATGTGACTAAGTGCACAGTCCAATCTCTTCTTAAATTCAGACAGGCTCAGTGCAGTGACCACTTCCCTGGGGAGCCTGTTCCAGTGTGCAACCACTCTCTCTGTGAAGAACCCCTTCCTGATGTCCAGCCTAAACTTCCCCTGCCTTAGCTTAACTCCGTTCCCACGGGTCCTGTCGCTGGTGTTAATGGAGAAAAGGTCTCCTGCCTCTCGACACCCCCTTATGAGGAAGTTGTAGACTGCGATGAGGTCTCCCCTTAGCCTCCTCTTCTCCAGGCTGAACAGGCCCAGTGACCTCAGCCGTTCCTCGTACGTCTTCCCCTCCAGGCCTTTCACCATCTTCGTAGCCCTCCTCTGGACACTCTCCAACAGTTTCATGTCCTTTTTATACTGTGGTGCCCAGAACTGCACACAGTACTCGAGGTGAGGCCGCACCAGCGCAGAGTAGAGCGGGACAATCACCTCCCTCGACCTACTAGCGATGCCGTGCTTGATGCACCCCAGGACACGGTTGGCCCTCCTGGCTGCCAGGGCACACTGCCGGCTCATATTCAACTTGTTGTCTACCACGACCCCCAGATCCCTCTCTTCTAGGCTGCTCTCCAGCGTCTCGTCGCCCAGTCTAAAGGTCAGGGCTTAATCTAAATCTAGCTGAAGAAGCTGGAAAAAGTAATACTGAGTTCACTTTGCCAGAAGGTTTAGGAGAAAGATTTTGGTAGCCTTATGAAGTCAGTAGCAATGTGTCAGATTTTGCAGACAAGTACAATCCATATGCTTTCACGATATGTCTAGTCATCAAACATTAGTTTCTGGCTTTTCCAGAAAAACGTATCTTCCTTTTCCTTTAGTTTTACTCTAGCTGCTCTAAAAACAGGTGTCAGCTTGCCACTGTGTACGGTGCTGACATGCATTAAATATTACACATTGGGGTCCTATAAACTAAGTTATAAGGAGTATTTCTGTCAACTTCACCCAGCTTTGGATCTTTCCTAACAGAAAGAATCACAAAGTCCCAGAGAGTTAAAGTGGGGTTTTTCAACTTCTCAAAAAATAAAATGTTTGCTTTTAAATGTATTTTATTTTCCTTCACTTTCTAGCTTATATAATTGTTCTATGTATAAATTTTTATACAAAACCAGTCCAAATAGTAGCTAGACAGGCATCCAACCCAGTTTTCTTTTGCAAGAATTGTGTTTCCAACACTGGTAACAATCTCAGCTGGAGCATTAAAGCCTTCATGGTTTAGAAAATTTTGAAATTACTATCTCTTGCCTATCACACACTTAACTTTTTGTAAGCTTGTGTTGGTATGTGAAATTCAGTTTAGGTGAAGGAATAAAAGGTCCTTGTAGCTTCTGATTTATAATTTGCTTATTTTCCAAGGCACTGGTATTCATCAGTGACCACCAGATCTGTGATTTCTAAACATTTTTCACAGCCAATTCCTCCTCTGACTGGCAAGTTCCCAATTACATGTATTTGAAGTGTTCCTTGCACATACAGAAGAACAGGCTACAGTATACTTCCCTTTGCTATTTCAAGTATGAGCCTCCCAATCTCAGTACTTTTTTTGTCATCGTTTCTCTCCAGTGTCCACATCAAACAGTTCACAGTACGGGAAAGGAATGAAAGGGGCGATAGCAGCTGCTTTCTGCTCAGATTCTGTGACAAAGCAGCTTACTGCTGCTGTATCCATAAACAGGCCGTCAAAGCCAACTGCACAGACATAATGTCAAGATTGTGTTTACCATCACTAGAGCAAAGCTTCTGAAGTGCTGTTGGCTTTAACAGGAGCCATAGCTTTCAAGATAAGTTTCTCAGACCAGCCAGTTTGCAGTAACTTTTTTTATCAGGGTTTGTTCCACATCTGAGTTTTCACTACACTTTGATTGAGTTTAAAATTGTCTTGTCTACAAAACTCTTCAAAACAAGAAGAAGGTTGTTACTTCTGACTGACTCAGTGACATTTGGACTCACTGACATTCCTAATTTATATTTAAGCACAAGGTGCTTTTGAGGATAGCATTGAGAGTTCAAAATGATCTTTTGTGCAAACAGAAATAAGACCACTTCACCAATATCAACTACCCAGTGATCCTGAGTGATTTCTCTATTAATGATTCAGTGTATGCCACTGAATTTTGAACATTTTTTGCACCATTTGAATGCTTATTATCCATGTCATATACTTCCTTTCTCCTGTATTAATTTAAAATTTATGCTTTCTCGTGGTTTTCTGGTGGTGATGTTTTGTTGTTGTTGTTTGTTTTCTTTGTTTTTATTGCCCCTTCCCTTCCCTTCCCTTCCCTTCCCTTCCCTTCCCTTCCCTTCCCTTCCCTTCCCTTCCCTTCCCTTCCCTTCCCTTCCCTTCCCTTCCCTTCCCTTCCCTTCCCTTCCCTTCCCTTCCCTTCCCTTCCCTTCCCTTCCCTTCCCTTCCCTTCCCTTCCCTTCCCTTCCCTTCCCTTCCCTTCCCTTCCCTTCCCCTCCAAATTCTTGTTTGGATTCTACCTGAAACCGAGGGACTTCTTCGCTCAGTCAGATACAGTTATGGTGCCTCCCAAGTTTAAGGATACACTGCATCATGTTTGTCCACTAGTTGTGTCCTCCAGCCATGTTTTCCAGCCAGGTTCCTCTCAGTTTTCACTCACCGAGACTGGGAAAACATCAACATCTAAGACACAAGGTGGGCAAATTGCACTCATTTTCACTCTGGAAGTATTCATGCAATAAAAATAAAAAGTGTACAGAGATGGAGAGTTGTCTATGACTTGTTTTTGTCATGAAAACCAAACCAAACCAAACCAAAGCCATATCCCTGGAAAGGGAAGGCATGTAATAGGTTATCTGTAGTGCTGCCAATTGGCACACAGATACCAGCCATGCACCCTTCTTCTGGAAGCTAAAGAATTGAATCTCACCTTAAGGACAGCAACTGGCTTACTAGCCAGGTCTGTCATACTTCTTCCACTGCCCAGCTTCAGTAAGGAACTTCACAGGGATTTATGCTGTTAACTCTTCTAGATGAGGGACAACAAGTTCCTGGGGGCCTAGGTGCCAAGCACAGAGTGCTGACAGAAATATCCTACATTTTGAGCAGCAGCTAAGCTCTTCTAGAAGCTGGGGGTGTGCTCTAAAGTGAAGAATGCACAGGGAAACAGCTGTGCTTCAATGCACTTATCTATAAAGGTACTTGAATTCATCTGTAAAACAGAAAATATTAGAGTGAAAAGGCTAGCCAGCAAGAGCTCTGAAATTCAGGCTAAGCCTAATTTCTCAATATCTGATTATTTTAATTATGTGATCTGTCAACATTTTATTATATTTTAATTCTTTTTAAAAATGTTCATTTTAATTCAAAGGTATTTGTGTGGTGAATTGCTGTGCTATTTGGAGGGGAAAAGATCTACTTAGAATTTGGGTGGGAGGGGGTCAGCATTTAGAAAGCCTTACAACATACAGGAGTAGTAAAATTAGTTGGTGAAAAGGGATTTATCTGATTCCAGTGAAATAATAATTGGCCTACAGACCAAATAAAAAACTAAGCATACAGATTTTATTATTTTATTATATAAACTGTTGGAATAGACAATGTCTTCAGCAGACTCACAGCATTAGAGAGCTTGGTCCTACCTGATGAAACACAGTTAAAAATGTTAATTCCCAACTAACTGGATTGTATCTGCAAAGTCTTAATTGTATTTAAATCAAAGGTAAAGATTTCTAAACTCTTGCCTTTGAAAAGACAAAAAGATGGCTAAAGGACTTCTAAAGAAATAAAACTGATACATCAGCTTCTCAAACTGTTTATCAATATGTTTACAGATTTCTATCTGCTGCTAATCTGAAATAGTTGTAAACTATCAATAGGATATTCAGCTTTGCAAACGTATTAGTCTATATACAGTACTAAACAAAATTAAAAATTGCCAATATAAATGCATCTGAAATAGTGTTCTGGCTGGGAAACTTCTCATCTTGCTAGAAATTCAGGTAACTCAAAGGTTACATTTTCAAAGGGCTGAATAAAAAGGCTTTGGGGATTTTCTGAGTTAAGACCATGGCATCTGAAAGATATTTGCTATTTCAGATATATCAGTTCAGGGGGTTTTCAGTGATGAAATGAAGAATGAGAAATACCTCCTCAGCATACAACCACCGAATTGTTGTCATGAAGCTTTCAGTAAGTTGTTCATCCCAAAGCATATTAACTTGCCAAACTATCTCTGTAATGGAAGTGTGTCTTTCACATGGCTCAGAGCTAGGATTTAAAATTATAACTTTGGAAACACTGAGATATCAAAATGTCCAAACAAGGAAAAGTTTTTTTCTTGTTGTTGTTGTTGTGGGTTTTTTTTGATCCCTTATGAATGCGGTGTTGCATATCCACCCCTGAACGGACTAAATGGACTACAATGTACAGTTTCAACTTTTTGGAATTTGGGGAATGAACAGCACAGCAAAGTGTATTTGCAGTCCTACCTGAGGGTGAACTGATTTGGACATCCACCTGCTCCACCAGGGGCTCTTCCACCCATGGGGGGGCTGCAGCGTGGAGATCTGCTCCATGGGGGACCCATGGGCTGCAGGGGGACAGCCTGCTCCACCAGGGGCCTCTCCCTGCACAGCCCGCAGGGGAACTGCTGCTGCCTGACTGCAGCACCTCCTGCCCTCCTGCTGCACTGCCCGTGGGGGCTGCAGGGCTGGCCCTCACCCCTCTCTCCCAGCTGCTGTTGCCCAGCACTTCTTTCCCTTCCTTAGATGCTCTCCTAGATGCCCACCCAGCATCACTCATGGCTCAGCTCTGGTCAGTGGCAGGTCCGTTTTGGAGCAGCTGGAAGTGGTTCTTACCTATCTTGAGGCAGCTTCTGGGCTCTTCTCACAGAGGCTACCCTGCTACCAAAACCTTGCTACATAAAATTAAGATGGATGCAGAGACTGATGAAGTCTAAAGGATAAATTATTACCTTAAAACAGAGGTAACTGTTGAAAAGGTCTTGTGCTAGCTCTCTGCTGCTAACAAGTGCCCCTGTAACTCTCAAAATAAACCAGAGCCTTTCTTCTGGATATCTCTACAGTACTGTAAGCATGCATTACTGCATTGGTTCAACATCCAAGACACCTGAATATCAAAGCTTATTCCTAACAACTGGTTTTAAGTGAATCTGGAAGACCTCCTTGATGTAAATAAACATATAGAGTGAATTTAAGAAATTGCTTTCTGTAGCTGAGAAACAACCATAATTTATTTAGTATTCATTTAAAAACAAATATTTAAAAGTTGTATGCAAGAAACAAACAGCAGTTCATCTTCTTACTTGAATACCAAGAGTAAACATCTTACAAGATCATCATTCATGATGCAATTACCAGTGCAGATAATCATATTGTTGTTGTCTTGATGTGAATTTTCTGGTTAAAAATTTTTTTGCTTACACCAATGTTCAAAAGAGATTTCATTTATAATATGATACTTTTTCTTCAGAAAAACTAGCTCAGAATTTTTGGTTATGTTATTCAACTCCTGATTTCTGAATAGGTCTGGTATAAAAGTAAAAATAAAAAATACATTTTGTGTCTGAAAAATTAGACCTGTATCTTGGGAACAGAACTTTTAATCACAGTTATATGATAAATTACTTGATTGCCTGATTTTTGTTTCTGGAACACAAATTAAGATTTCATATAGAGTGTAACAGATGCTTCATGTTAAACACTCATTAAACAGGGATTTATTGTAATAAATTCGTAGTCAAGAAACATCCTTAATGCTGTGCTTAGCCTAACATCATTGTCACGTATCACTTACCAGCAAAAATCAAAGTGGAACATAACCCTATTGCCACATGGAAACCTCTCTTGGTCTTGTGGAGCACTGAGCCTGAAGAGAAAACCTTATACAAACTCAGAAGGTCACTGCAGTCAGCAATGCTCTGCATGTTTGCCAGCAGAGCCTATTGCCACTGAAGCAATAAGTTAGCAGTATGGATTAGTTTAAGAGTAACATTCTTCTAAAGCCTTGTCTCTCAGTAGAACTTAATGCTTTAAGGTCTCGGTAGGACCAACAACTTAACAAGAACATTTTAAGCAGAAGCAACCTGAATAACAACACATTGGTTCTGTTTAGTTTTCCGTCCTGTTTGTGTTTTCCTTTTTACACTTTAACTTGTTAACATACTATTTTTCATGAGGCTCAGAAAGAAAGCCTCCATCATCAGAATATACAGAGGAAGTATTTTCCTTGATCTGTCCTGATTTACTTTTGTTATGGCAGTGCATGAAAACCTGTGACTACACTCTCTGATGCTACCATACTACATGTAATGTGCAGAAGCTTTCTTGAAGAATGTATGAAAAATAAAAACCAACCATGTCTTCAATTAACATAAAACTTCAAGAATTCTTATTTTGTTGCATTGTCTATAAGAATGCATATGTATACTATTCTTGCTTTTCAAGTGCTGAAGAAATTATCAGGTATCATAAGCAATGTCTGTGTCCAACCACTAATGACTGCAGAGTTGCTTATTCAAGCAAAGAACATTTACATGCAGACTGCAGGAGCTGAGCAAGACTTTGTTACTTCTCTGATTAAAGGAATTGATTTGACTGTAAGAAGACTGACTTTAATTAGCTGTGCAAATGCCATTAATTCCAATTAATCTTCTCACAGTGTCAAGACCAGAATCCAGGGAGAAAATAAATTGCAGTAAATCAATATAACTCTTGTTTTTACCAGGAGCAGGTGCTTTCAGAAAGAGGAAGGTCTTTTATAGTCATCTGCGTTGAGAAGTATTTAAACATGACACTAATTCAATATACCATACCTTTCGATGATTCTTTATATGCTTTTTATATATCTTTTTGATTGCTTTTTATTTTATAGCAAGTATTTAACTTAGTATTTTTTAGCAATATTCCAGTAAGATGTTTGCTTAAAACACCCACAAGTATAACCAGGTTTTATTTTGCAGAGAAACCTGAGATTTACAAGATAATTGGTTCTATTTACCAAACTCTGTTAAGCACCAGCTACACTAAGTTTTCATGGAGCAGATAAAACACCCTGACCAGCTAACTGACTCTCCTGTGTAACTTTAAGACCCACCTATCTCTAAAAGAATGCTCTGGGTTTGTTTCAGGTCAGCTCACTGAGAACCATGACCATGCCATTTTAATCCTTGAAGATTTCCATGCTGCTAGTAGCAATGTGTCAGATCCCTCACAGCCTCTCAGATTTTGAGTCATGTCTCAAAAAGAGCACTAGCTAGAGCCTAAAGGAAATTGAAATAAATCAAACAAATCACCTCAGAGATGTGCCACTGAAAAGAACTGACAAAATTGGTCTATGATGTCAGGCAAGCACAAAACACCTTCCATGTGTGAGAAATGTTGTGGCTACCCTCTTGCAATACCTTATTCTACAATAGTTTTTTCATATCACAATGTAAAACTGTGTTTTGAATGAAGGAAGGAAGATACCAAGGAGTGTACAGCTCTAGAATAAGGTGAAAATTGGAAAGAATAGCTTTAAACAAAGAAAGAATCCCAGATATCTTCTTTAAAGACAGAAAGATTTTTTAATTTTTTTTTACAAGATTACAGACATTTCATCCTGGGGAAAAAAAAAAAAAAAAGTATAAATAACCTAGCTAACTGAGCTACAAAAAAAGTAAAGTTTCACAATGTATGCTAATAAAAGTCACCACAATATAGATTGTCCCTCAGCCTTTACGTATCTTCATGCAGAAGTTTCCCACTTGCCAGACTGGACACACACCAGTGTCAGAAATTACAACCACAGATTTCCGAGTTACAAAATGCCTCAGGCCGCTGACATATTCAAGTGTGCTTTCTCCTATTAAGACCAATTTATTAAGTCACTGAGAGGGTGTGTTGGAGGAAAATGGGCCAAAAGTACATTCAGGTAGCATCTCTCAGGAACTGGAAGGAACGGATGGACTTCACTGCCCCTGTCCCCTGGGAGGTGCCTGATTCCCTGGGCTGACAGCCAAGGCGTCTGCAGCTGCTTGCCTGCCTGATGCTCCTGGTGCCCAGGAGCCCTGGCAGTAGGAGGGCACTGGCCAGAAGCACAAGCCATAGCTCAGCCAGCTGGTTTTCTCCTACCCCCTTTCTCTAATAATGCCTAGAGGAATCCCTGGCAGCTGTGTCCCAGAATATTAGTTTGCAAAGAGAACATCTAAAGCCCAAAGTACACTGACTGTCCTCAAAAGAACAAAGTTCAGGAGCTAGGCAGAACACCTAGTGTGCTATGAGAAGCTTCAGCAGGGATATGACAGCTATTTTCCAATCCTTTTTGAGCTGTATGAGGATAGCGAAGGATTGAACCCATGCACAGAACTGAGCTTTTCAGTTATGAGCTGCCACTCATATAAATCATTTGGGCAAAATACAGAAGAATGGACAGCCTGTGTCCTTATAGTGTGTACCAAAACATAAGTAGAGCCCTCTAAAACACTGGTCTGTATGAAATGGGTTTATATTAAATGTATTTAATAAACATTGTACTGTATTAAAAGGTGCTTCTTCCTCCAACAGCAAATATACCACCCTCTTTAGATATGTATCTTTAGTAATGTAATATCACATAATCAAGATGAATGTTCCTGTATGAAAAGGACAAAATTGAAACTTTTGCACCAGAATTTACAATAGTTTCTTAGCAAGATTATCTCTTACACTTTGTTTTCCCTTAATAAAAATCTTCCTCAACTCCAAATAGGTTTCTGGTATCCATTATTGCTCCATCTTGACCTCTCCCATTTTCAACATATGATTTAGTATCTTCTGTTCCTTTTATTATTGAGCAATAACAACACTGCTCAGTGATATTCTAAGGTTTTATGATGACATCAATCACCATACTTTCTGTTTACTGGGCGGCAGTTTTTATTTTTATTTTTTATGTTTTTAAGAAAAGAAACCAAACAACTCCTTGCATTCATTCAACTCAAGGGAAAATAATAGTAATAATAAATAAATTAATAAATAAATAAATGAAAACATTTCACTGGTCTCAGAATGACTCCTAAAAAGGTGTCAATATGATTACTCTTTCATTTCAGGAATAAGGCTCACAAATAAGTGACTGTTCAAGGTCAGCAAATTAGTGTCTGAAATGGAATTTAGCAGTCATGAGGTCCAAGTCATCTGCCTGATTTTTAGTCCCTGATTGTCTAAGAATTTCAGTTACCTAAATTATATTATAAAGATTTGCCACTGCAACTTTGCAAAGACACTGGAAATTTAAGAACTTAAAAGGAAGAAAGACGCACATTCTGAAAAATGCAGAATCTAACAGGCAGGCTAGAAAATGAAAAAGGACAATTCATTTCAGAAAATGAGTGGATGATTCTTCACCAAAGCTAAACCTGTTTTTCAAAGTATTTCATTAATAATTTATTTTATAAATATCTCCTCTGTACACTAAGTCTGCAATATCCCCAGGGAGTATCCAAAGGAATTAGTCCTGACTAGTTAGAAATATTAGAAAAATTTTCATGCTCCCTCTTTGGCTTAAATGACTTAACCAATAAAAACAATAAATAAATGAATAAATATCATTTTGAAAATGGCATACAGTTCACAACTGCAATGATATCTGAGAATAACAAAAATAGCTTAGTTTGGTAATATCTGCAATTAGCAATTATTTCCAGGTTTAAGGAATGAGATGAGAACTTTAGTAACTATTCACAGTTGTTACTTATTACAGCAGAATTGCTTATACAATAGGATTGAAAATCTTCCACACTGGTCTCACAAAATCATTGTATGGAAAGAAAGACCTAAGCCTAATCAGTATTTGCAACCTGAGGATTAGTCTCACTGAACGAGTTACTGCTTTTAATTTTTTTTTGTTAATAACCTTATGGCAGTTTGAATGATTCTTAGTTAGATTTTTATTTCTTCCTCTGCTTTCTTCATGTTTTTTACTAGTTTTATTATATTGGAGTTTCTCAGTATGAGACAGGAAAATGCAGATGTGCTAAGTAGATGCATATAGCATAGACTTCAATAGCATTTCCCTCCCAGAGTGTGTAACAGCCCAGAGACCTTACATCCGTAATTCATTTTCCTTTATCGCAACTTGGAGAAGCACCAATAAATAAATAAATAAATAAATAAAGATCAGACAGATAGAGTGATTGAGGAGAAGCTCTGATATATGTTTCTAAAAGACACTGAGGTAATCAGGTTTTGGGTATGTGTTAATTGTGGAAGAGGACAGAATCAAAAGGAGATAAAAATACTCATAACCTCAGCACGGTATTTCTACCTAAAATTTGTGGTTATTCCACAATTTGTAACATCAGCTTAACTTTGAACTGGCTAATAACTACTAACTCTCATCAACTATTATGTCCTTTTATAATAAACTGAAGTTAAAACCTCATCTACAGGGTTTATACTATATAAAATCACCTCTCGAAATATCACATGTTGTACCAGGTTACTCAGCTCAGCAAATATGCATTCAAACATTTTCCATCAATAGATCCAATAAAACTGGTGTTCTGCTCCCTCATGGTGGAAACCCGCACAAGTCTAGGAGTGCTCAGAATAAATAAATAAATAAATAAATAAATAAATAAATAAATAAATAAATAAATAAACAAATGAATAAACAAATGAATAAAGATAAATATGTATATATAAATCAATGTCCTTAAATGATTATAAACCTGTGTTTTCCCAGTGAGCATTTCATAAATCAGAACTCGATAGTTTTGCAAAACTCTAGTTTTGACCTTCATAAACCTATCTAAGTTCATTACTTCAGTAGGATTTCTCCCACTTGAAACTCAGCTGATTTATTTTCATGTCCATCATCCTCTCTGCGGATATCACAGCAGGATACATTCTAGCAAAGCACACATCTTCACTGAAGGTTCAGATCTTGACTTAGCACAGGAAAACTCAGCTGATCTCAATGTGGCAAAAATTATATGCTTTAGAAATTTTGACAACAATCATAGGAAAATAACAGCTTTTTAATAACAGTAACACCATTCTGCTTGTTAGTTGTTGGATGATAATGTTATCATACATACAAAAAAGTTATAGAGGCGTTTTGCAAGTCATAAGCAATACACATTACTACTTAAACTGATATAAATGATCCTCTTGTGGGAAAACACTCTTTCTATACTATTTAAAATAATAATAATAATAATACTTGTTTTATTATTCTTCGCTTACTGTAGTTAAAAAAATAAAAAACAAGCATCCAAGGCCCTTCCCAAAATAGCCTGAATATTTAGTTAGAGCTAATTCTCATTCAATATCTTGAATTGTTTTTATTTGCCATAATGAATTACAGTCTTACCTTTTGCAACACTTTGCTCTTAAAAGTCTTCATCCAATAGCTGTCCTAGAGTTGTCATTAATCTACTCCTTATTCTTCTCCACTCCGTCTCTGGGGTTCATGATACATTTCTTCTCTCTCCACATCCTCTCTGTGCATTATTAAGCCTGTGATCTAAGCACAAAATTCACTCTCAATTCCCATGGTTTGCTACTGCTATTGCTATCGCACCATTAGAAAATACAGCTTAATATCAAACTGATTCTGCATCACTAGTCTATATTTTTCTGAAATCATATTTAACAGCACCTAATTCTGTGATGCATTCAATCATTTTCTTTTGTTTTCTCAGTATTCAAGAGGAAAACAACTGATATGGATAAACATTTTGGAAAGTTTTATTAAATCTAGGCATCTAGTGAAAGTTCTGTGATTTCCTCAGGAAATTCACCGGATTAAAAAAAAAAAAAAAAAGCATGTTTTAGAAAGGTAGTGCAAGACAACCAAGACAACTGCTACCATAATAAATTCTTTGCAAGAAATATATTGCTATCCATTTCTCTTCAAACCTTAACAATGTCACCAGATTATACATCTTCTAGAGCACACTATAAATCACCTTGAGTCTTAAAGCTGTTCAAGTTAAGCTGAGTCTCCCAGAGCCTCAAAAGGGTATAAGAAAAAAGAAAGAAAGAAAGAAAGAAAGAAAGAAAGAAAGAAAGAAAGAAAGAAAGAAAGAAAGAAAGAAAGAGAAAGAGAAAGAGAAAGAAAGAAAGAAAGAAAGAAAGAAAGAAAGAAAGAAAGAAAGAAAGAAAAGAAAGAAAGAAAGAAAGAAAGAAAGAAAGAAAGAAAGAAAGAAAGAAAGAAAGAAAGAAAGAAAGAAAGAAAAGAAAGAAATTGAGCATGATGGCAGATCTGCTATGTATTTTATGTAATCTACAGAAGGCAATGCTTCCATATGGATATAGATACCATACAATACCATATGATACCAGTAAGATACCATGATTAGTTAAAACATATAGTGTATCTATGCTGCTCTATCAGGATTAATGTGCCTTTAGGAATGGCCATAGGATTAGTGCCTCCTAACATTCTTTCAACCTTGCTTTTCTCTGATTATGTAATTATTATTGTTATGTACATGAAGGCCAATACATTTTAAAGCAAATCCCTTTAAAGGATATTTTTCAGGGCTCTCTTGTTGCATTATATAGACAAGTTTAATAACATTTTCCATTACATTTTAAAAACGAGTATTTCCTTTAATTTATGTTCCTTGTTATTTTAAAAATGAATATTTCCTTTAATTTATGTTCCTTGTTTTTTTCAAAGGAAACCACAAAAAAGAACTAAACCTACTTGCTTGCTTTCTTCCCTAAAACTCATTATTGAGTATGATTTTAAAAGGATGTGACTAAAAAGGGTCATTTAAGCCAATTTTCATTGTTGCTGTTTTTCTCTTCAAAGTGTCTTTATATACTCTGATCACTGTAAAACCATTTTATCAATATGGTATTAAATTAACAATCCAAGTAACAACATAGATGATTTACATCTATAATAGAGTAATCTATATAGATTACTCTATATATTTATATATATATATATATACTCTAGTCTTAGCTAATATTTGGCTGACATATTTGGGCAGATATTTTCATTTTGTTCATGCTATTTTAAAGTTATTATACATATATATATATATTTACAACAAAAATGGTACATTTCTGAAAATCATATTGTTTTTTCTTGGAAATTAAATACTTTTTTTCCAAAATTATTTCATGTTTCATATGAGGCTACTAGTATTACCTCAACCACAGGAAATGAGAAAATCAATTTCTTACAGGAAAATATGCCAGTCAGAAAGCTGACTTCGCTTGGTTTCTGTGCTAAGTGTGACTCTGGTTTTCCAGCTGAAGATTGTGCCCTGTATGTGGAGATTCATTTGAGATGCAATTAGGTGTTAGGTATGTGTCTGAATACACACTGCATATTTATAGCATTTTCTTTGCATGGCCACAAAGAAATTAAAGACATCATTTATAAAAAAGATATTTTCAATAGGATGAAGGGTAATTTAGTACTGCTTTCTATTTATGCAGCAGCATGAATACATTATGTCTATCCCGCAACTTAAATGCCAGGTTTTCTTTATTGTAATACCAAATGAATAAATAAATAAAATAAAATAATTAAAAAAAAAAAAGCAGTTTCAGAAAAGTATTCGCTAGTTGCAAAGAAAATTTGGGTCAGAGAAGGTTTGAACTTAAGTAACAGAACAATGTGACCTTGCATAACCTAAATGCAGTTGGAGACCAGTCACTAGTAGAGACCCCAGGCCTCAGTACTAGGGCCAGTTCTCTTTAATATCTTTAGCAACACCAAGTTAGGTGCATGTGTTGATCTGCTTGAGGGTAGGAAGGCTGTGTGGGAGGATATGGATAGGCTGGACCGATGGGTTGAGGCCAAGTGTATGAAGTTCAACAAGGCCAAGTGCCGGGTCCTGCACTTGGGGTGCAACAACCCCAAGCAGCGCTACAGGCTGGGAGATGAGTGGTTATAAAGCTGCCAGGCAGAGAAGGACCTGGGAGTATTGGTTGATAGTCAGCTGAATATGAGCCAGCAGTGTGCTCAGGTGGCCAAGAAGGCCAACACCATCTTGGCTTGTGCAAGAAACAGTATGGCCAGCAGGTCTAGGGAAGTGATCATCCCCCTGTACTCGGCTCTGGTGAGGCCGTACCTCGAGTACTATGTTCAGTTTTGGGCCCCTCACTTCAGGAAGTAGTGAGGTAGAAGGGCAACGAAGCTAGTGAGGGTCTGGAGAACAAGTCTTATGAGGAGCGGCTGAGGGAGCTGGGGTTGTTCAGCCTGGGGAAGGCCTCCAATATCTCTGTTACCCTCCTCATGGTACCACGTGGTTTAACGTGGCCACCAGCTAAGCACCACATAGTCATTCACTCACCCTTCCCCCTCCCTCTGTGGGGTGGGGAAGAGAATCGGGAAAAAAAATGAGCGTCTGTGGGTTGAGATAAAGACAGAAAAGAAAGAAAAATGATTAAAAGAAATATTAATAATAATAATGATACTACTACCACTACTACTACTAATGTGTACAGATAAGTGATGCACAACACAATTGCTCACCACCCTCTGACCGATGCCCAGCCTATCCCTGAACAGCCGGTTACCCCCACCCCGGCCAGCCTCCCCCCATATTAATTGTTTAGCATGACCCCATATGGTATATCCCTTTGGCCAGTTTGGATCAGCTGTCCTAAGTCTGTCTCCTCTCAGCTCCTGCTGCACCCCTAGCCTGCCCGCTGACAGGACAGAGCGAGAAGCTGAAAAGTCTTTGGCTTGGTGTAAGCACTGCTCTGCAACAATTACAGCATCAATGTGTTATCAACATTATTCACTTCCTAAATCCAAAACACAGAACCATGCCAGCTACTAGGAGGAAAATTAACTCTGTTATGCCTGAAACCAGAACGCACCACTACAAATAAGAAGGAATTTGCACAAGTCAAGATATGAGTAATGAGGAAAACCAATTGCAGAAGGTTTATCAGTGAACAAAAAGCATTATCCAGAAGAAAAAGCCTCATAAAATGATTACACTTATGAGGTATGGCCAATAATTCTTTAGACCTGAAGAATCATGTAATAAATTCCAACAAATTATTGATAAACTAAGAAATAATAAATTAGACTACATATCATCTGTGAAGTATTACCCCATAAAATAAATGCCAAAAGTAGCTTTGCATTTGTACATCTTGACCAAAATTAATAATGCAATTTTAACACAGAATGTCCACACCTGATGTGATACCTGTAGTTCATAGTGACTATGTCATTACTAAAATCATACCTAAATACCTAAATGCAAAAGCATTTAGACTATTGTAATGTCACACATGGGAGAAAAAATAAATAAATAAATAAATAAAGTATAAACTGAGCACTAGTAGGCAGTGGGAAAAAGGGAGAGCTGGAGGAAAGAGGAATGTCTGCACCTGAACTTCTAAATTCTCCAGCAAAAGCCTGCTACTTGCTAGACACAGCTGGTACAAGTGGTTGTAAATTTTGTGGTGGTTTTACCGTGCTGGGCAGCTAAACCCCACAACTGCTCTCTCACTCCCCCTCGTTTAGATGAGGAAGGGGAGAAGTAAAGCAAAGAACAACTCACGGGTTGAGATAAGGATAATTTAATTAAAGGGAAATAATTATAATAATTAAATAAAGACTACCATGAACTAAACAATTTAACTAAGGGGAAATAAAAAGGGAAAGGGGAAAAGGGAAAATAGAAGGGAGGAAAACAAACAAACAAAATAAATAAAAGCTATATGGAAGTGCAGAGGAAAGAAATTACTCTCTACTTCCCACAAATGAGCAATGATTGACCACGTCCTTGAAGCAAGGCCTCAACACACGCAGCCGGTGTTCGAGAGGAGGACCGACGTCTTCCAAACGAGAGCCCACCCCTCCCCTCTTCTTCCTGTTTCCACCTTTTATTGCTGAGTGTGACATCACATGGTATGGAATATCCCTTTGATTGGTTTAGGTCAGCTGCCCTAGTGATGTTTCTCTCCCCACTTTTTGCCCACCCCCTAGGAGGGTTAGAGAAAGGCCTAATACTGTGCCACTGCTGCTCAGCAGTAGACACAACACTGGTGTGATAACACTGCTGTTCCAGCTACAAGTGCAGAGTACGGCACTGTATGGGCTGCTGCCGGGAAAGTTAACATTCCAGCCAGACCCAGTACAATAACATCTGAACTAAACAGAAGTGACATATTCTGCATGCTCCAATTAATGAAAGAGACACAAAACAGAACCTCTCCTTCTGCGTGTTCAGTATTTAGATTGGGAAAAACAGCACTTAGGTTTCTTAAAAGAAAAGTGGGGCAAGATTAATGGTTCCCCAAACCCTTTTACCAGTAATATAACTAATAACATAATATAGAATCATAGAATCATAGAATATCCTGAGTTGGAAGGGACCCTTAAGGATCATCAAGTCCAACTCTTGACACCGCACAGGTCTACCCAAAAGTTCACACCATGTGACTAAGTGCACAGTCCAATCTCTTCTTAAATTCAGACAGGCTTGGTGCAGTGACCACTTCCCTGGGGAGCCTGTTAGTGTGCAACCACCCTCTCTGTGAAGAACCCCCTCATGATGTCAAGCCTAAATTTCCCCTGCCTCAGCTTAACCCCGTTCCCGCAGGTCCTGTCACTGGTGTTAATGGAGAAAAGGTCTCCTGCCTCTCGACACCCCCTTACGAGGAAGTTGTAGACTGTGATGAGGTCTCCCTTCAGCCTCCTCTTCTCCAGGCTGAACAGGCCCAGTGACCTCAGCCGTTCCTCGTACGTCTTCCCCTCCAGGCCTTTCACCATCTTCGTGGCCCTCCTCTGGACACTCTCCAACAGTTTCATGTCCTTTTTGTACTGTGGTGCTCAGAACTGCACACAGTACTCGAGGTGAGGCTGCACCAGCGCAGAGTAGAGCGGGACAATCACCTCCCTCGACCTGCTAGCGATGCCGTGCTTGATGCACCCCAGGACACGGTTGGCCCTCCTGGCTGCCAGGGCACACTGCTGGCTCATATTCAACTTGCTGTCTACCACGACCCCCAGATCCCTCTCTTCTAGGCTGCTCTCCAGCGTCTCATCGCCCAGTCTGTACGTGCAGCCAGGGTTTCCCCGTCCCAGGTGCAGGACCCGGCACTTGCTCTTATTGAACTTCATGCGGTTGGTGATCGCCCAGCTCTCCAACCTATCCAGATCCCTCTGCAAGGCCTTTCCACCCTCAACAGAGTCCACAACTCCTCCAAGTTTGGTGTCATCAGCAAACTTGCTCAAAATACCTTCTATTCCTACATCCAGATCGTTTATAAAAATATTGAAAAGTACCGGCCCTAAAATGGAGCCTTGAGGGACCCCACTGGTGACCGCCCGCCAGCCTGATGCAGCCCCATTTACCATAACCCTTTGGGCCCTGCCCGTTAGCCAATTGCTCACCCATCGTATGATGTTTTTATTTAGCTGTATGGTGGATGGACATTTTGTCCAGTAGGATCCTATGGGAAACCATGTCAAAAACCTTGCTGAAGTCCAAAAAAATCACATCAGCTGGTTTCCCTTGGTCCACCATATGGGTGATCTTATCATAAAAGGAAATCAGGTTAGTTAGGCAGGACCTACCCTTCACAAACCCATGCTGGCTGGGACCAATGGCTGCTTTGTCCCCCAGGTGCGCCTCAATAAGTTCGAGAACCATCTTCTTCATGATTTTA
The DNA here is from genome assembly GCF_963932015.1 of Anas acuta. Lineage (NCBI taxonomy): Eukaryota > Metazoa > Chordata > Aves > Anseriformes > Anatidae > Anas > Anas acuta. The sequence continues at coordinate 64,062,049 of NC_089017.1, read as the reverse complement.
CCAGGCACTGACGTGAGACTGACAGGCCTGTAATTGCTAGGGTCTTCTTTCTGACCCTTCTTGAAAATCGGCACAACATTTGCCAGCTTCCAGTCTACCGGGACCTCTCCAGATTCCCAGGATCATTGAAAAATAATTGAGAGAGGTTCCGCGATGACATCCGCCAGCTCTTTTAGCACCCGGGGATGAATCCCATCCGGACCCATGGACTTGTAGGGATCCAGGTGGAGTAGCAAATCCCGCACACGTTCAGGGTGAGTTGGGAGTTTGTCATCCCCACTGAACCAGTCCTCCAGCTCAGGGCACCCTGGGTCCCGAAGCCCATCATTGGCATTGAAGACAGAGGCAAAGAAGGCGTTAAGCGTCTCTGCTTTGCCTATGTCATTGTCTGTGAGGAGACCTTCCCTATCAAGGAGCGGCTCTATGCATTCTTTAGTTCTCCTTTTTCCATTCAGATATCTAAAAAAATACCTTTTTATTTTCTCTCACAGACACAGCCAGCTTCAACTCTAGGTGTGCTTTGGCCACACTAATTTTCTCCCTACAAACACGAACAGCATCCCTGTATTCTTTCCATGACACCTGGCCCTCCTTCCAGTAGCGAAACACTCTCTGTTTCCGCCTAATCTCCATTAGAATGTTCCTGGTCAGCCACGCCGGCCTCCTGCCCCGCCTGCCTGACTTGCAATATTTAGGAATTGCCTGATCTTGTGCTTCTAGGAGGCATCGCTTAAAGAATGACCAGCACTGGTGGACATCGAGGCCTTCAAGAGCAGTTTCCCAGGGGACCTTGCTGACTAGTTCCCTGAGCAGCCTGAAGTCTGCTTTCCCCATATCTAGGGATGAGGTTTTGGTGGCACTTTTCCTTCTGTATATGATTTACAGGTCTCAATGTATGCTTTTCTTATTGGAATCACACAATTTCCAGTGAATGCAGAACCCGTTTAAAATTGTGTCTCTGAGAAGAGAATGACGAAAAAGTTTCCAGACTACAAGTTAGATCTGAAAACCCCTCTTTTTAAATTATTTTTTTATTTATTTATGGCATTGTTTTATTTTGGTTGGTTGGTTGGTTGTTTTTGTGTTTTGTTGCTGTTGTATGTTTTTTGTTGTTGTTGCTTTCAGATGATCCAGAGACACCTGCAGATACTTTGTACATTTCTGGCAAAATGAGCTAATAAAAATCCCACAATGGATGTTTCAAGCCCTGGGAAATGTTTATTGGAAGGTGCTACCTCAGGCAATGCTTCTTATGTTCTGGCTGTAAAGAAATTCTTCAGATCACTGATACTTGCACACTCCAAAGAGAAAAATATATATATCTACTGTATTTGGTGGAATCTGATGTTAAAATGCACTAACATAAAAAACATCTAAAACTGCAAAATTTTACTCCTATGTACAAGGAACAGGAAAAAAATATTGAAAAATCAGTGGTCACAAACAAAACCTATTCTTTTATAGTCTTAGATTGCAAAAATAACACTCAAAGTACATACATTTCACATGTGTTCAAAACACTTTGGTCAGGACAAAGTACAGATATAAGACAGAAATTAAACGGGTAGGATATTTTCATGAAATAAATATCACAACTTTTATAACAACTTGCTCTGTGCTGAATAAACCCAGGGACCTCAGCTGCTCCTCATACATCTTCCCCTCCAGACCCTTCTCCATCTTCATAGCCCTCCTTTAGACACTCTCTAATTGTTTGCATCTTTCCTGTGTTGTGGCACCCCAAACTGCCCACAGTACTCAAGATGAGGCGGCACTAGCACAGAGCAAAGTGGGACAATCACTTCCTTCATCCAGCTGGCAGTACTGTGCCTGATGAATCCCAATTTTGTGCCTTACCCTGATGCCTTACAGAGGTCTCCTGGCGGAGGGAGGTGAGGTGGAGGGAACAGACAGCATGGCCCGACCCTGGCCACCTCCCCACCAGGCTGCCTTTTGCCTTAGCTGGTGAAATGGCAGTAGTGATAAGGGAGAGGAGAGCTGGGCCTGTGGTCTCACTTTGGCAAGGTGATGACACTACCTTCATACAGGAGGCTTTCATCCAAGTCGGGAAGTGATGGTCTTGACGAGCAGGCATTCTGAAAAAGCGGTGCCTGGCTGGGTGGTCAGGCTCAGAGCAAGAGGCTGCTGGGTTGTGTCTGCCCCGACACAGGTGCCCCATAGCATCCCACAGCGCCTGTCCTGATGCATACCTCCAGCAGTAACCTGGCCCTGAAAACCTCTCAGCTTTATTGTTCTGCATGATGCCAATTGCTATGGGGAATCTCTTTGGCCAGCTGGGGTCAGCTGTCCTGGATGTGTCCCCTCACAGCTCTTTGTGCAACACCAGCCTCCGCACTGCTGGGACAGCATGAAAAGCTGGAAAGGCCTTGGCTTTGTATAAGCACTGCTCTGCAACAACTAAAACATTGATGTACTACCATTGTTCTTATCCCAAATCCAGAACACAGCACTATATCAGCTCCCATGAAGAAAATTAACTCTGTCCCAGCCTAAATTAGGTTAATATCCACCCTTATTCCATACCATCTATGTCCCACACTTTCCAATAAACTCAGTCCCACACTTTCCAGTACATCCCAATTAATCACCACCTTTCCTGTCTGATATATATAGGCAAAGAGATCTTTATCCTAGTTTATGGGCTATGCTTCTGAAATGTCCACAGAGTTGGTGTAGTTTATGACTTTGGGCTCCATCATAGCAGTCCTCTGGGGCAGGAGAGACAGTGTGTGCTGTTGGAGTGCTTCTTGCCAAATCCAGCTTTGGTTCCATCACTGCTGCCCTTGTCCTGATTCTAGCAAAGCACACATCTTCACTAAAGGTTATTGGCTATTCTCACCCAACATCAAAGGCCATTGAGGTTCACATTGGTCTTCCCCATCCTTCTGCATTACTCACCAAGTGCATCCAGACCCTTGAGCTAAAGCAATCCCATGAATGTGTTTCCCTTTGCCTGAGGTGGGAATAACCTGGACTGCCTTCCCTGGTGTGTTTAAGTGCACTACAGGGACTATATGCCCTTCTACAGTATATAAGAGTTTCGACTGTGGGCAGGGCCAGCTTGGTTAGCAGATCCCCTAGTGTTGACTAACCAAGTGGCTTTTGCTAAATGTGTATCCTGAAGTTTCCATGTCCCAGCACCCACAGGGGATGTGAAATACCCACTCAACATCATGTTCTTTGGCCAAGGTGTCTGTAAGTTTGTTTTGGAACTGGGTCCCACTGTCTGTTTTTTTCTGGGGTGCCATTTGCCGTCAGAATTGCTTTTCAAGGTCCAGGATAGTGCCTTCGGTGTTGTCATGGGGCAGGGGATATGTTTCCAGCCATCTGGTAGTTGCTTCCAGCATTGTAAGCACGTAGTGCTTGCTGTGGCATAAGATGGCAGAAAACACCATGATTATCCACCAAACTGTTTTCATGGAGGTACCCAGGTTGTTTTTCCTCTTCCAGGCAATTGACGAATCATAGAAACATTAAGGTAGGAAAAGACCTCAAAGATCATCTGGTCCAAATGTCCCCCTACCATCAGTATCACCCACTAAACCACATCCCTAAGTACTACATCAATCCTTTCATTAAAAACTCCCAGGGATGGCAACTCTACCACCTCTCTGGGCAACCCATTCCAATGTCTACCTACTCTTTCTGAGAAGAAACATCTCCTAATTTCAAACCTAAACATCCCCTAGTGCAACTTGAGGCCATTCCCTCTGGTCCTATCACTAGCTATCTGTGAGAAGAGGCCAGCCTTCAGCTCCCCACAACTTCCTTTCAGGTAGTTGTAGAGAGCAATAAGGTCTTCCTTGAGCCTCCTCTTCTCTTGACTAAACAACCCCAGTGCCTTCACCCACCCCTCATAGGACTTGTGTTCCAGGCCCTTCACCAGCTTCATGGCCCTTCTCTGGATTTGGTCCAGGGCCTCAAAAAAAATAAAATAAAATAAAAATAAAATAAAAATTAACAAATATATAAGAATTAAATATTATTAATATAATAACAACAATACAAAATATTATAATACGTTAAATATATAAATATATACAATTAATATTGATGTATAATATATATCTAATATGATATGATATATATGATTCAAATATAATAATATGATTACACATGTATAATTATATATAAGTATATATATAAATAATATAAATAATTATATGTAATAACATAATGCGATGAATAATATATAATTAAATATATATAATGAATATATATGACATAATAATATGTAATATATAATATAATACATAATATATAAGAATATAAGAATATATAATAAATATATAATAAAAATATGACAACATAAATATTAATATAAGTATATATAAAATATATAAATATATCAAAATTAATAAATATTTATAAAAATAAAATTTAAAAAATAGAGAATAAAATTAGAAATAAATAAATAAAAAGGAAATGTGAGTTAAAGCAGAAGTCAATCAGACAGCAATGCATTCTTGGAACATTTCCTGTCTGATTTGCACATCAAGACTGTTCACAAAGTCTCGTTCACTCTGCAGACTCACACACAGACTGTTCACTCTGCACTATCAGATAGTTGGAGACTTTGTTACTTTTGCAAATTTCATAACAGTTGAGAAGTTCATAACACTTAGAGAAAAGGACTCTGTGCAGGCATGCATAGCTGGCTGCACTGGGCCAGCGTCACGCGAAGGCCCCAGGCAGGAGAGATGCTGACAAACCCTGGCAGTTGGGGGAGGTCCTTGGGTGTCAGGGCTGGAGTATTCACACCACCAGCAGGGGCAGCAGGTCCCCTGTGGGGACCTGGCTTTGGCTTTGGCTTCCTTCTTCCTCTCTCTTCTTGCTTTCTGCCTTGCTGGATTCTCTTTGGAGGCCATGCCCGCTCCACCTTGGGACCGGAGAATGGTACAGTTCAGACTCCATCAATTTGGTGAGCTATGCAGGTTTTCCACTGCCAAGCAAGAACAAGCCCTCAGGCTTGTCACTTTTGGCTGCAGGCCTTGGTTTTCAAAAGTAAACCAAAGAGAGAAACAAGCAGCAGATCTCTCCCCCGCAGTGTCCCCGTAAACACTTAGAAAGGTTCAGGAGAGATGGAAGGCTGCACCATGATGGCAGTGGCATTTCTATGAGGCAAACTTACATCAGGAAACCCTGGACACATCCGTGACAAGCATTGCTCTTGCCCCAAGTATCTCCCAGGATGTCCATGACAGGTCTCAGCACAGTTCACAGCCCCCCACAGAGAGCTTCTAACACACCTTGCTCACACCAGCAGGTAGTTTCCAGTGACCACCACCTTGACTAAATCCACAGGCATCTAAGGAGGACTTCGGTGGAACATTTCCAGTTTGTGCTGGGGGAAATGAAGCTCAGGAGCTTATGCCTCTGCTCCTTCCAGGATCCAAGCCTCTTCACAGATTAAATGGTTTGGTAGATTGTAGCATTAGAAAGAACTCTTAGAGAAATAAATAATAAGCCTTGTTTATGTACAATAGAGCCCTTTGTGCACAACAAATTAAGGGGTGAAAGGGTATAATAAATGAAATTTCAAGGTGATATGTATCTGAAAGGTCACTGCTGGACAGACTATGTATTGCTTAAATTGCTTGGTCAGTGTTTGGTCATATTTAAGACAGAAAAGTGACTAGATAGTGATACTTATAGCTAAAGAAATCATGTAATGCTTGCATTGTGCAAATCAGTATCAGGAGCCCTCTTTATTTCAGTAATCAACTTCACAGCCAGGTAAGTACAAGAATTTGCTCTGTAAAAGGTTTTAAACCCAGACTTCTCTGCTTCTTCTTACAACCTACATTTACATTTCCTTGCTTCACCCACTTAGAATGAAGAAAATCTTTTGCAATGATTTTGGACAATGAATGTTACTTGTACTAGTATTAGTACGTTTCATGACTTTCATCTGAAGAAAAAACATAAAATAAAACAACAACAAAAAACTAGTATATGGAGTTGGAAACAATGATCCAATAAATCTTTTTAATTGTGTTAATAAACAATCGTTTACTTCTGTATTTTATACATAATAAAAAAACAAAATAATTTAATATGAAGGGACCCTTTAATTTTCACTGAAAAGTATAAACTGCATTGTTAATAATTCCTTCTCTGCAGAGAAGAATATGGTAAAATATGAACTGTTGATGCTCTTTGCTTTTTTATTCAACAATTTTATTCTAAGAGAACAAAATCAGGAAAAAAAATGTCACAGACAAGATAATTTCTTTGAGCAAAAGCTTTCATAATACCAGAATAATGAACCCTTAGAAATTCCATGGATGAAACAGAAGAGAAACTCACATGGTTGAAAAATATTTAGGCCATCTAAATAGGCTTTCAAATTAAAGGAAAGGTAATTTACACAAACCTTGAGGAGAGTTTGCATAATCCCTTGCAGAAATCATTAAATCTGTTAATTAATCTGATTCATTTATGCCCATTTACTTCCAGTGCCACAATACAGTTTACCTACATTTAAATTAATTTGTCTTGTACTACATACAGTACAATAGTAGCTACTGCAAGCATAAGGAGGCACCTGAATGCTGACACCTCTCCCACACCTCAAAACCTTCCATGCATCTGGTTTATCAACCCACTTCCTCATAGTCTCATACAGTAAGGGTTTCCACAAATTCTGTTGGCAAGGTGTTCTGGTTTTATGCTGATCCACGCACTTCTCTAGAAAAAGATCCATATCTAGTGTTCAGAATAAGCTGCAGTCGTCCTGTTGTTGTAACCATTTGCAGTTCTACCAAGACATTTTCTGTTATTTGCTGTTTTGGATATGTAATATCTTTTAATATATTTTTTCTTTTTTTCTTTTTTTCTTTTTTTTTTCGAATAATTCCTCATTTGAGTAATGAGGATATGGAGGTACACATGTTACTGTAGGACTAGTCTATACATTTTCTCTAAAAAAAAAAAAAAAAAAAGCAAGTTAGCAAGTTGTAGTGTACAAACCAAATACTGTTTCACAATGTCACTGCACAAAAATCTAGATTATTTTCATTATTATGTATTTCTCGTACTGAAAGAATTTACAGGCATTTGATGGACATAAAAGAAAGGACAGTCTTTATTTCAAGAGTCTCTCAGGTCAAATGTAGAGAAGTACACCAAGCTGATTTTCTTTACATATTAACTCATGTTACTATAACCCTGATGGAAGAAATAGTTATATTCAAATGTCTTCACTGAGAGAAATTAGAGATGTCTGAGTAATAACAGCAACTACATGAGGAAGCCAGATAGATAAGAGGTCTGTGAAAGGGAACATATACTGAAAAACTGGGAAGCCAGGACCAGTTTTATGAAAAAAATAGAAGAAGAAGAAAAAGAAAGAAGAAGAAGAAGGAGGAGAAGAAGAAGAAGAAGAAGAAGAAGGAGAAGGAGAAGGAGAAGGAGAAGGAGAAGGAGAAGGAGAAGGAGAAGGAGAAGGAGAAGGAGAAGGAGAAGGAGAAGGAGAAGGAGAAGGAGAAGGAGAAGGAGAAGGAGAAGGAGAAGGAGAAGGAGAAGGAGAAGGAGAAGGAGAAGGAGAAGGAGAAGGAGAAGGAGAAGGAGAAGGAGAAGGAGAAGGAGAAGAAGGAGAAGAAAGAAGAAAAGAAGAAGAAGAAGAAGAAGAAGAAGAAGAAGAAGGAGAAGGAGAAGGAGAAGGAGAAGAAGAAGAAGAAGAAGAAGAAGAAGAAGAAGAAGAAGAAGAAGAAGAAGAAGAAAGAAAAAAAAGAAAGAAAAAGAAAGAAAGAAAGAGAAAGAGAGGAAGAAAGAGAGAAAAAAAAGAGAGAAAGAGAGAAAGAGAGAAAGAGAGAGAGAGAGAGAGGGAGAAAGAAAGAAAGAAAGAAAGAAAGAAAGAAAGAAAGAAAGAAAGAAAGAAAGAAAGAAAGAAAGAAAGAAAGAAAGAAAGAAAGAAAGAAAGAAAGAAAGAAAGAAAAAGGAAGAAAGGAAGAAAGGAAGAAAGGAAGGAAGGAAGGAAGGAAGGAAGGAAGGAAGGAAGGAAGGAAGGAAGGAAGGAAGGAAGAAAGAAAGAAAGAAAGAAAGAAAGAAAGAAAGAAAGAAAGAAAGAAAGAAAGAAAGAAAGAAAGAAAGAAAGAAAGAAAGAAAAAGGAAGAAAGAAAGAACAAGCAAACAAACAAAAACTTTTTAAAGCCAGTTAGAAGAGTGGATATATAAATAGCTTAAACTAGATCTGTGCATATAATCTCATTTGTCCACAGTAGCATTGTTGACTAATATTTGGGGTCAAACCTCAGTAAAGCATCCTGGTTATCAAAAACTTTTTAGGAAAAGGACTTTTTCCCAAGAACATCAGCAGGAGACAAAAGTCAGTCCTTGTTTCAGTGATGGAATTTAAATTTCTTTCTAGAAGGCAAAGCGGGGACAGATTTACTTGATTTGTCACTCACTTTAGATTGGAAAATATTAAAAGGAAAAAAAAAAAAAAAAAGCATGACAATTTATGTCCAGCAAATGCCCAAATGCCTACACAAGTTTTTTGTCAAAATCTCAAAATCTTGTAATAAGCACAGGTGATGACTTAGCCAGCAATGCGTATATATGCATATATAACAAATTTCAGACATCCATGTTTATATTTTGAAAACTGGTCATTTCAGTATTACTGAAGTATATTACTTCTGTATTTTCATCACCACATTCTGTACTGTAAATCAATGTTCTGTACTAAAATCAAGGAAAGATATTTTAAACAAAGAAAATCTAATCACTAAGATGGTAATGGAGAATGCCTCAGGCTGTAGGAATGCTGGTAAGAAATATAAAGTATCTTTTCATTCTTTGTATTCTCTGTCATATTTTCAGAAACATGAAAAAGAATTTCTAACTTAGAAGCCTTTCTTATTTTTTTTTTCAAGGTTTTCAGAGATTTTGGATGTCTGAGGTCATAAATATGGAATATGGTATTTTGATGCAGTTATATAGAGGAAATAAAAGTTCTCTCAAATGATTATTACTTCTGAACAGGGATTTATTAACGTAGTATTTATTTGTTGGATTGGTTTGAGGAGGACGAAGTGATGTATCATTTAGAGAACATTGCATTAGCAGCATAAAGAACAATCATTTCAGGATGTCACCCACCTACAACTGTCTAGCACAATGAGAATGTCAGTCATATTGAAATTTTGCTGTGATAGCCTAATGAACTAGCACCCATTGCTCAATTCTTAATGTAAGTCGTGATCTTCTGCTTCTTCACTGATATCAAACATAAAATAGTATTGTAAAAATTTCATTTTACTGTGCATCTAGGTAAATAAAACCGAGAAAAAGCCAAGACAGCTTTCTGAATGTTTAGCCTATGACTTTCCTGGCTGGTTCTATCTTTTCTCCCATGGGCAACAGTTGGAAAATTTTTCTGAAGTCAGATGTAGACAATATAGAGTGAATGTACCTGTCAAAAAGAAAAAATAAAATAAAATTGAACAATAGTTTTATTCTTCAATAGCTCTGCCTGTCCATTCATTCAAAAGTACAGACATCCTCAAGTGTAATATTCCTTCCCTGTAATCTTCCATCCATTTTTTTCCTCTATCTTCATTGTTATCTTAACAATGCTCATACGGCTAAAATGACTGTCGAGGTCATAAATCTGTTTGCTGAGAGTTCAAGGCTGCTGAGTAGTGAAACAGTTTGCAAACTGCATTAGACTGAGTAAACTCTCTTCTACAAAGATGATAAATAAGTCCAGGTCATATAGCAATACTTGAACTGGATATACATAACTTAAATGTGGTGATAGCAATATGTTTCAAAGCACCCATGAGAATAAAAGAACTCCAATACCATCTAGTGTCAGCTAGGTACAGTGTCCTTAAGTGAACATAGAGTCAAAATGGTGGAAGAAAATGTTGGGGAGGGAATGGGAGAAAGAATCCCTCAAATATGTCAAAGGAAATGCAAGACATACCTTAGAAATATCTTCCTAAGGTGAAACGAGTTAGGAGAAACATCTGTTGTGACAACATATGCAACAGATCTTGCTTTTGGGAACATTTCCCATAAAATTTAGCTTTTTCTTAACCTTTACCTTTTTCTTAAATTTTCTTAACCAGCAAGATAATGCTGAAGGCCCAAGTTGTCTTGGAGGCTAAAATGTAAATATAATTAAATCACTGTTTTGGGATCCAAAAGCCCTGGGCTCAATCATTTATCAACATTTATCAACAGTCCTGGCTATCAGGGGAGGTCCCAGTTGACTGGCGGCTAGCAAATGTGACGGCCATCTACAAGAAGGGCCGGAGGGCAGACCTGGGGAACTACAGGCCTGTCAGATTCACCTCAGTGCCAGGGAAGCTCATGGAGCAGATTATCTTGAGAGTCATCACGCAGCACTTGCAGGGCAAGCAGGCGATCAGGCCCAGTCAGCATGGGTTTATGAAAGGCAGGTCCTGCTTGACAAACCTGATCTCCTTCTATGACAAAGTGATGCGCTGGGTGGATGAGGGAAAGGCTGTGGATGTGGTCTACCTTGACTTCAGCAAGGCTTTTGACACTGTTTCCCACAGCATTCTCCTCAAGAAACTGGCTGCTCTTGGATTGGACTGGCGCACGCTTCGTTGGGTCAGAAACTGGCTGGATAGCCAGGCCCAAAGAGTTGTGGTAAATGGAGTCAAGTCCAGCTAGAGGCCAGTCACTAGTGGTGTTCCCCAGGGCTTGGTGCTGGGGCCGGTCCTCTTTAATATCTTCATCAATGATCTGGATGAGGGCATTGAGTTCACCCTCAGTAAGTTTGCAGATGACACCAAGCTAGGTGAGATTGTTCAGTCTGGAGAAGAGGAGGCTCAGGGGCGACCTTATCGCTCTCTACAGGTACCTTAAAGGAGGCTGTAGTGAGGTGGGGGTTGTTCTGTTCTCCCACGTGCCTGGTGACAGGACAAGGGGGAATGGGCTTGCGCCAGGGGAGTTTTAGGTTGGATCTTAGGAAGTACTTCTTTACCGAAAGGGTTGTTAGGCATTGGAGCGGGCTGCCCAGGGAAGTGGTGGAGTCACCATCACTGGAAGTCTTTTAGTTTAGTGGGGACTGTTATTGTTAGGTCAGAGGTTGGACTCGATGATCTTGAAGGTCTCTTCCAACCTAGAAATTCTGTGATTCTGTGAATTTCCATTTACACTGTAACCAAATTCCTCCCTACGACAGTGATGAGGCACTGGAACAGGTTGATCAGAGAAGCTGTGGATGCCCCATCCCTGGAAGTGTTTAAGGCCAGGTTAGATGGAGCTTCAGGCAACCTGGTCTGGTGGGAGGTGTCCCTGCCCATGGCATCGAATTTGGAACTGGATAATCTGTAAGGTCCCTTCCAACCCAAATCATTCTATGATTCTATCTGTGCAATCTTGAACAAGTCAATTCATTGTGAAAATAAATAAATAAATAAATAAATAAATAAAAATGCAACACTTAAAAAAAATTGTTCTTTTCCTTTCCACTGTGCCAGTGCAATCTTGGTGGAAAAAACATTCAACCTTATTCTTTTAGGTAACATGACACTCTGTAAGCATTCAGGATTCCAGGAACTTCTGGAGCAAAGCAAAATATCTACCTCCTTATGAAGGTATCTGCCTGATATTAGTTAGAATTTGCTATATTATCAATATGTTTGTGAGGTTCTTGCTAACCAAACACTTTATATCCAAACCCCCTTGTAGGCCTTATGCAATTCTACATTCACTATTCTCTCTTTTAAATAAATATATTGCTTATTTTTCTACTGTGTACCTTATTAGATACTGCAGACATTTCAATCCTATAAAAAGAAACAAACCCAGAGATGGAAGGGGTCACAAAACACTCCCCTCACTCTAAATGGGAAATAGATAGCTGTGCTGACTGGTGTAATTTGGTTCAGCTGGTTCTCATTCTAGCAGTCTCCATTCTTGCTTTCTCAAGCTTTCTCTTTCTCCTTCTAATTCAGGATCTTGCTATCCCTTATAATTGGGTTGTGTCCTTGTTATCCATATTCCTAATTCTACCCGTGTGGATAGTGTGGATAAAACTTCCATCATGGCTCTAAATCTCCCATTTTTCTTTACTGGGAAAAAAAAAAAAAAAAAAAAAAAAGTTCACATCCTATTCTTCTAACCAACACTTTCCTACTATGAAGGAAACAAGCACTGAAACAACCAAATCACAGCATCTCACAGCAACTCACAGAATCTGGTAGGTATTCCTGTTCTCCTCTATTCCTCAACTCCCAAAATATAAGTGACCCTGTTGTAAGACTGGCCTGGCTTCAAGGTCCTGTACAAAGGGCTCTGCTATTGGAGTAACTATTTCAAAGTGAAGAGCAGGACACAAGCAGAAGGGGAAATGCAGTTTAATATGAAAGGTTGGACCTTGGGCTTAGGGGCATGGTTTAGTGAATGACATTGGTAGTAAGGTGATGGTTGGACAAGATGATCTTGAAGGTCTTTTCCAACCTTAATGATTCTATGATTAATTGATATATTCAAAATAATACTAATCTTTTAAAAAAAAAATAAAATCCTCATTCATTATGCACAGCATGAGAAGAAAACAATTTAAATGCAGAAGAAATGTTAGACAATTGGAAAACTTCCACACTCTCAGGATAGGCAAGCTCTGGGAAGTTCTTGGTGACTGCCTAGAATTGCCCATGATGGATTGATTTAAAAGCAGGATAAACGAAGAGCACTAGGAAAAAAAATAATGTAGCACAGACAGGTAATCTTTCCTTTAGGGATATCTCAAGGTACCATAACAAACAAACATGTTTCTATGTTTCTGGAGTTCCCCTATAGCCCTATTATTCTTTGACTCTATGAAGCCATTTCTATGTTAAAGTGTCCAAGTGTGATGAAAGAATAATAATTATCAATCCAATAGTACATCAACTACCTGGCAGGCACACAGAGAAGATTAACATCTAGATGTTTCAAGCTCCATTAGAAACTAATCAAAATCAAGCCATTTCAAAGTTATTTTAAGGTAAATTATCAAGGTTAATGACCTGCATAAAATATTCATATTTTAATGTATTAACAGTTCTTTGGATGACATTTTTAAGTAATCCATTGTGCTCTTATTGTATTCTGGACCTATAAATTTGTAACAGTAATAGCTATTACTGTAACAGAGGAAATACTCTTTCTCCATTCTTGTATTATTAGATTCTTTTAATAGTTGACAATTTCATTTAAATGGATAATTTAAGGTAAAAAATACAAATTAAAAAAAATAAAATAAAAATTATAACCAGCATAACCAGCATAGGCTTCTCCTTAATCAATATATACGAACTCTTATTGCCAGTAAGATAGCTTCAAATTCTTTGTAGGAAAAAAAAAAAAATATTGAGGTAACAAAACCAAACAAATAGTCATCCACAGCAAAAATGATATAGACCTTCCCATAGATCTGCCAGAATACTTTTTTGTTGGTGACTGAAATGATGAGGCTTTAACATCACATCTGCTCTACAAAAATTGGAAGGGCAAATCCAGTCTGAGGAACAAACAGACCTCTAAAGCCCGTGCTCTTTTGTCACAACCTGCAGATCTTCATCTCTGTTGGCTCCAGCTGCAGCAGCATCCCACAGCAAGACAGGTGTCTTCTGTGCTGGCCAGAAACACTCAGGCTCATGCTGGAGCCAGGAGAGAAAGAACAAAAAGGAGCAGGAGAATGCAGCAAAATGTCACTTCATCAGTGGTCTGAGCTCACAGCCCCCTGGTGTTAATGCAGAAAAAAACCACTGACATTGCAAGCTAACCCTGGTGGCTGTGGAGGGTTGAAGATGAAGGACGATCAGGCATCCACCTTTGCTGTTCTCGCAGATGGCTGGTGGAGGTGACTTCATTTTCAGTGCTGCTACTAAAACTGGCAGCACCTGTCTGTCGGAGGCCTCACTTAGTCCAACTGTAGCCTCGTTCTAGACTTTAGAGGGTAAAAAAAAAAAGTGAATCTAAGTGTGTCACTTATTATGATGTACAATAGCTTGTTTTCACACTGAGTTTACAGATGTACAGCTGCCCAAAATGGCTTATATGTAAAACACATTTTTACAAAATATTTATTGTAAACAAAACAAAACAAAAAGAGAGAAAAGAAAAACAACCACAGCAAAAGCAATGATTTGCAAAAACTTCAAGCTTAAAAATGAGAAAGACATTTTCATTTCATGAATAAAAATTTAAAATAAATATACTATGTTTTCTTCCATTGCTTTTAACTCACAGCAAAAGCCTGCTGGAAGACAACTCATAGCAGTTTGTAAACATAAGTTCTGCAGCCAAAAGGAGACTGATAGAGTTACTTTAGTACTGGCAAATTGTTATTTTAGTGATACTCCAAGTAAAAAAAAAAAAAAAAAAAAAAAAACACCATAAAATAAAATAAAAAAAAATAGAAACCCTTCTTTTTTTTTTTTTTTATTAAATATGATGTTTATGTAAGTTTATGATGTTTATGTACGTTATTGGTTCAGGGCCACCTGTTCCACCGTGGTCTCCTCCACGGGTTGCAGCGTGGAACTCTGCTCCACCGTGGTACTCCATGGGCTGCAGGGGGACATCCTGCTTCACCATGGTCCTCACCACAGGCCGCTGGGGACTTCTGCTCCGGCACCTGGAGCACCTCTCCCCCTCCTTCTTCACTGACCTTGGCACCTGCAAGGCTGTTTCTCACTCCCTTGACTCTCCCGGCTGCTGTGTGGCGCAGCGTTTTTTCCCTGTCTTAAATATGCTCTCACAGAGGCGCAAAACAACATCGCTTATTGGCTCAGCTCTGGAAAACAATGGGGCCCTTCCCAAACATGGGGCAGCTTCTAGATCTTTCTCACAGAAACCACCCCTATGGCCCCCTGCTACCAAAACCTTGCCACGTAAACCCACTACAATGACCTAGAGGCAATAAAGAGAAAAGGTGAAGAGACAGAGGAAGAGCATAATGATTAAACATTGGTGGCAACAGAGATCCAGAAGAAGCAAGAAGCAGCAGAGGTTCAGGGCAGCAAAAACAAGGGAAAAGAGTATCTGGGACACCAGGTTAAAAGCACTACCAGAAATCCTCAGGGTGTGCAGATGAAAGGCTGTGATGTTTTAAGAAAACAGGTGGGCTAGAGTCTTGCAAAGAGAAGTCCCATAGCGCTACAAAGGCTAAGGCACCAAAAGCACTGTGCAACAGACGGGTTCAGCAGTCTCTGCTGGAAATGAACTTTCTACCACACACACGTGCACATGCATGTAAATATTTTTTTGTGTGTTTCCATGATGAAGAAGACAGAAATCACTTGAGATCACCACTGGAAAAGATACTGTGAAACTTCTGAAAGAAAATGAAATACTGAGAAAGACAACAACAACAACAAACAACAACAAAGATGATATTAATGCCATAAGACCTTGACTCAAAACCAGCATCTAGTGGGAATACCTGTGATGTGTGCACACAGTGAAGGAAATAAGCCTTTACCCCAAGCCACAGCACCCCAGTGCACCACCTAACAGAAAAGATGGAAAGTCAGACAAGAAAGTCAATTCAGAGCAAAGCTGTCTATCAGTGGTAGATGGAAATAAACCTTCTGCTTTTGGCCTGATCCATATCACTGTAAATGTCTTCCTCTTACTTGACAAAAGTTTGCACTCCAGCTGCACGGCTGCCAAATGTGACAGCATTTAGATTTGATATTCCTTGATATAACAGAAAAGGAAAGTATCAGAAGCAAACATTTCACCAGCAGAATATTTTTCTTTGAACATCTTTCACTTCCAAGGAGAAATAACAAGGTGTCTCTTTGTGGCAGATTGCAAAGGTAACTTCATAAGAGTTATGGTAAAAGGGAGGTGGCTTTCAGGAGCTGGTCAATTGGTTGTGAGTTTTCCAAGTGACATCAGAGAACAATCCATTTTCCCTCTTGCCACACTCCACTTCCACTTTTCCTTCCCCTCCCTTCCCTTTCTACAAGACTGGTCATATTTCCCTCACCTACATTATTTTGCTGCAAACAATTAAGTGAAGTTGTTAGATGGATCTCAGAAGGCAGTGGAATTTTTGTGTGGACATGATAACAATAGATGAGTTATAGACATGCAGAGGGGTGGATTTCTTCAACTCTTCTAAAGTCTTTTCTTTTTCTTTTATTTATTTATTTATATTTTTTCATTTCTTTTTATTGTGGAGCTATCTGCAGAAATCTAAGAATAATTGAAATCTAATTGGGGAATAATTGAAACTTCTCACACCAAACAACAAACCACTACTTACTTTCACTGGATTTGGTTTTCTTTTCTATCATTAAACTTGGCATTTATTTTTAGGAGTGGATTTGGCAACTTAAAATTATTTTAAATACTTCCTTTAGTTGAACAAATCTCAGATTACTGATAAGAGATGTTTCCTCCCTGAAGAAGATGTTTCCTCCTTGAAGAAAACTCCATGCCTAATCCCTATTCAGCAGTTCTGTCCAATCACTCACTTTTGTTGAAACTCCCCATAATCAATTTTTTGCTAATAGGTAAAAGCATGTTCTAGCTTAGCCCCATGAGGCAGCACAGACCCACCCAACGAATTGATCACTCTTCCCAGGTGGAACGGGGGAATCAGAAATGTAGAAGTGTGAGAAATCATAGTTTGAGATGAAGACACTTTACTAGGTAAAGCACAAGCTGTACATCAAACAAAGCAAAATAAGGAATTAATTTGCTGCTTCCCACTGGCAAGCAGATGTTCAGTCACTCCAAGAAGAGCAGGGCTCATCATATGTAATGGTTCCTTGGGCAGACAAACACCATCACTCTTTATGTCCCTCCTTTTTCTTTCTTTCCCCCACCTTCTATTGCTGAGAATGATACCCCATGGTAGGGGACATCCCCATGGTCCATTTGGGCCAGCTGTCCTGGCTGTGTCCCCTACCAGCTCCTGGTACACCCCCAGCCTCCTCACTGGTTAGACAGCATGAGAAACTGAAAGGTCCTTGGCACAGTTCAAGCATGTCTCTGCAACAGCTGAAACATCAGTTTGTTATCACAACTATTTCCATCAAAATTACAAAACACAGCACTGTGTGAGCCTCTGTGAAGAAAATTAACTCTATTCCAGATGAAACCATGACGAAGCAGTAACCAAGGAAATATACAGGACCCCTTTTTGTATTCCAAGATTTTCTTGGAAATGAAGATTCAAAAACTCTTTTTAAAAGAAAGCATTAAGACACACACTTTGCTTTAATATATCAGATGTTAAAACCCACAGTCAATATCCGTTGCCTGTACAATTATAGAAAATTGTAAAATTTCCTGAAAGTTAGAAATCTGTAGTGCTATAACTAACTAAAAGCCTGCACTCATGATAGCTATTTTTCTATTAGGCTTATATTAATTTTCTTTCATTAGTTCTGAAGCCTCCATAATTTATAATAAGTCTCTTGCTCAGGAAGAAACTTGTATTGTGCACCAACTTTTTGCCAGGGTTACAAAAACTCGGGAAAATGAACCATTATATTTTGTTATTAGAGCAAGATCTAATGCAACTGTCAACAGAGCCTTTTTCACTGACTCATTAACAGTCCACATATAATAGGAATATAAGTAAAACACAGTCTGATTCTGCTGCCTATTAACATAATAATTCTTACACCAAAAGGTCCTGAAAACACTAAGAAAATGTTCACAAACCTCTGAGTGACCAGAGAACGTGAAAGTGCTCTCTTAGTGATTAAACTCCTAGGAGACTAGCAGAGCTAAGCTAGCATTTATGTCAAATCAGACATTAATAAGCTCAGTTCAGCAGAGCATACTGTTGACTTTGCACAAGAAGAAGTATTAGCCATGAAATTTCTTCAGAATTTAATGTGCCTTTTCTGGATAAGGATACCCATTAAGTCAATCAGCACACGGTTTAAAACTCCGAGTGAGGACATGATAGAGTAGTAGAACTAAACAGCAGCAAATGAGTGAGCTAATCATGTAATGAAGTGGGATTAAAAATGAGGTTGTATTCTGAATAAGGAAAATGATCACAAAATCCTCATAAGAATAGAGAAAGTGTATTGCCTAAGCATATGTAATGCTTTCAGCACAACAGCAACCACAGGACTCCAGAAATATCAAACTTAACCATAGTTTTTAAACTGTGGTCTATTCCACCTTTGCATTCTTCTGTCTGCCTCCAAAAGAACCAACAAAGTTAGAGAAAAAACAAGGACCATTATATGTCATTTGTAGCCGTGCCATTAGCATCCTTGTGACACTGAGCAAAAACAGGGGTGGCTACAGCCATAGAAGCAGAGCAACGGGCAGTGCAAAGGTAAGCCTACCTGGGCTTCTGCATTGTGGCAAGACTTCCGTACCCAAATGGAAAATATCAACGTAAAATTATGTCATGTAGATGTTCACAATCCTGAGAATTGTGCCACCGAATAACATCAGAATAATGAACAGGGGAACCAAGCTTCAAACATTGAAGTGGCTCAGGTAGACCTAAACTGGGGACATAAGGTTGAGTTGTTTGTA
Organism: Anas acuta; assembly: GCF_963932015.1. Classification (NCBI taxonomy): domain Eukaryota; kingdom Metazoa; phylum Chordata; class Aves; order Anseriformes; family Anatidae; genus Anas; species Anas acuta. Next base: position 64,043,536 of record NC_089017.1, on the reverse strand, counting down.
TTTCAATGGGACAATGAAACATCAGGATGTCTATATCTGGGGAGGGATGCCACATAAACATGGGCGTTGAGGGGTGGACCTGAAAGTTGAGGCCAACATTCAGGTTACTTGTGAGTGTGAAACCTGTTGTGAGGTCAAGTGAGCCATGAGGGTAAAGCCTCTCTGGAATATGGTGAGGCCTGGCAAATTGACTGTATCAGACCACACCCACAAACACTACATGCTCACCCATAGTAGAAGAAACTGCTAGATGGCTGGAAACATATCCATTAAACAATGCCACTGCCCAGAACAACATCTTGGTACTGGAAAGGCAAGTGCTGGGGTGTCATGGTGCACCAAAGAGAATTGTGCTGGATGATGTAAGTCATTTCCAAAACAACCTTGTAATCAAGGCCAAGAAGCATGGCATTGAATGGGTATTTCACATCCCCTATCACCCACAAGCCATTGGAAATGTTGAGCGATACAATGGACAGTTACAGACCATGTTATGACCATTGGGTGCTGGGACATGGAAACCCTGGGACGTTAATTAAGCTTAAGCTACTTGGCTAGTTAACACCAGAGGATTTGACAACCAAGCTGATCCTGCTGAAACACAGTCCCTACACACTCTATGAGGAGCTAACATCCCTGTAGTGCAGGTAGGGAAGTGGGGAGGCAGTGTGGGATGCTCCTGCCTTGGGAAAAGGCAAACCCACTCATGGGGTTATCTTCACCCAAGCACCTGGGTGTAACTGGGTGATGTGAAAGAATCAGGTGTGTGGCTCAAGAAGATTTAACTATTGGAAGAAAATAATCTGTAATCTAAATTATGTGTTGTATGAAGACACTGCAGAACCAATAGGTCAACTTCACAAGGAAACAAGTGCAGCAGAGACTCAAGCTAAGCTGGTGCTGGCATCCAGAAATCCATGCTTCTCCTGTCCTGAGTGACCACCTTGGCAGGTGATGTCTAAGTCATTGACAGATCTTATGGATATTTTGGGAGAGGTCCACAGAATGGAAAAGAGTACCTATTTATCCGTTAAAAGACAGAGAACAGTGGTATTGAGGATACAAGTATACTAAAGTATGTGGAACATGAATGTGATACAAATTTGAATGGAGGTTGGTGGAGGTAGTACTGGGTCTGACTGTGATGGAGTTAACTTTCCCTGCAGCAGCTCATGTGCTGCTGTGCTCTGCACCTGTTGTGCTCTGCACCTGTAGCCAGAACAGCACTGGTATCACAGCAGTGTTTTGTCTATTGCTGAGCAGTGCTGACACAGTATCAGGATTCTCCCAACCCCTCAGAGCCAGTAGGCCTGGGGGGTGGGAAAGAGGTGAGGAAAGAACACCATCAAAACCTAAACCTAAACTGACCAAAAGGATATTCCATACAAAATGGTATCACACTCATCAATAAAAGCTGGGAAAGGGTAAGGAAAGGGGGACTCTCATTATGAAGATGTCTGTCCTCCCAGAAAGCTGCTATTTGTACTGAGACCCTGCTTTCTGGGATGTGGCTGAGCATCACTTATCAATGGGAAGTAGAAAACAATATTTTTTTTCTCTCTCTCTGTGCTTCTTCACGGCCTTTGTTTGTTTTTACTTTCTTCCTTTTCCCTTTAATTAAATTATCCTTATCTCAACCTGTACGCTTTGCTTTGTTTTCTCCCTCTCAGAATACCTTCTTCTCTCTCTTTTCTTCTGAGTGGGAGTGAGAGAGCAGCTGTGGTGGACTTTGGCTGCCTAGGTGGGTAAAACCTTCAAACCAGAGGTTTCCTCCAGTCCTGAAATCTCCCTGGCCTGAGTATGAGTTGAGGATGTCTGGTATCTTTTGTAACTGTGCCCCTGTCAACATCTGGATCCCAATAATTCATACCCAGGACTAGTGTAGTGCCCATTGCATTGGTTTCCATGCCTTTCAGTAGGCACACAGCATAACTGTAATGGCATGCAATACACTTTCACAGGCAGAACATGAAATAAGCTGTATTTAGACCTCATTTTGTCATCTTGATTCCTAACTATACAATCTGTGTAAATTTAGAAGGAAAAAATTGTCCAATAATTGTCATCTTTGCACTTGCTCAGTGATGGGACCAGGCAGGTCTGGGGACATGGAGAGAACCTCTCTCAGTCCCTTCATTTCTGCCCAACAGAAGACAGTTACTATATCAAGTTTGCTCTGTGCTGTGCTATTCATTGTAAACCTAGCACCCAGTAAAAAGGGCTAGTTGCCTTTTTATATGGATAGACATGTTGACAACTGACTGTTTTCCCTAACGATATGTGTCATCTATAAATAAGTGCCAAAATGTCAGATTATTTGGAGTTCAATGAAGTTGCCCACAGCTTGAAGAGCTATGCAACGTTTTTACATTTTTGTCATATTACAACTTCTAAATATAATAGGGAATGCTCAAGTCTTATAGTAAAGTTTATTAAACAGATGACAGAAGTGTGAATAATAAATGTCTTTCTCTCTACAGGTGTTTTTATCATTTTCAAAAACAACAGAAGTGCAAAATGAAGCCTGTCTCATTGTACTGGGTCTGGCTGGAATGTTAACTTTCCCGGCAGCAGCCCATACAGTGCCGTACTCTGCACTTGTAGCTGGAACAGCAGTGTTATCACACCAGTGTTGTGTCTACTGCTGAGCAGCAGTGGCACAGTATTAGGCCTTTCTCTAACCCTCCTAGGGGATGGGCAAAAGGTGAGGAGAGAAACATCACTAGGGCAGCTGACCTAAACCAATCAAAGGGATATTCCATACCATGTGATGTCACACTCAGCAATAAAAGGTGGAAACAGGAAGAAGAGGGGAGGGGTGGGCTCTCGTTTGGAAGACGTCGGTCCACCTCTCGAACACCGGCTGCGTGCGTTGAGGCCTTGCTTCAAGGACGTGGTCAATCATCGCTCATTTGTGGGAAGTAGAGAGTAATTTCTTTCCTCTGCACTTCCATATAGCTTTTATTTATTTTGTTTGTTTGTTTTCCTCCCTTCTTTTTATTTTCCCTTTCCCCCTCCCTTTTCCCCTTTCCCTTTTTATTTCCCCTTAGTTAAATTGTTTAGTTCATGGTAATCTTTATTTAATTATTATAATTATTTCCCTTTAATTAAATTATCCTTATCTCAACCCGTGAGTTGTTCTTTGCTTTACTTCTCCCCCTCCTCATCTAAAGGAGGGGGAGTGAGAGAGCGGTTGTGGGGTTTAGCTGCCCAGCACGGTAAAACCACCACAGTATCTTCAGACTATTTTAGTTACTATAACTGTAATTATTAATTAATATAATTATATTAATTAATAAAACCTGTAATTCATAATCCCATTCAATCACCTTTGGCTTGATTTTGGACTGCTTGTTTTAACTGGATACTAATGTATAGAGCTGTCTCCTCCCAGTCCTGTCTTGAATGCTAACCTGATATATATTAAGATAACTACCATGCATGAATTTTCCATCTCTACCATTAAAACAAAGCTATTTAAACTGGTGAAATAAAGTACCTCTACTTCTCCCATAAATATACCAGAAGTTTATTATACACATTCTCAAATGCAGGTATCACCTTTGCCAAAGCACCCCGTGTCTCAGAAAATCAGGCAGATTATATTTCAATCACTTGACTTTTATAGCATCTCCCACCCAAGTCAGTCAAAGAGAGGCAGTAACAATGAGCTCACCTTTATAGCACAGGACATAATGATAAATTGATACTCATGCTAGGTCAGAAGGAGTGTGTAGGAAGGACACCAACTGATTTGTTCAAGATTTTTTACGTACTGCTTGGTAATCTAAAAAGTAATTAGCTTAGTGCTGCACTGAAGATGTCAAAGACATATGTCTGAATGATAGCTGAAAATAGTTTTGTTGTTGGATTTTATTTTTTTCAAATTGTTATAACTGGGAACGAGCTGATCCAGAGCCAAATCTCATTGCTGAGTCAAGTGACAACTGTTATTGACTCAAAAAAAAAGACATATTCATTTTCTTCTTTTCACCATAACTCAGTGAACAAAATGATCTTGCTCATGTAAGCATTGAGGCCAGACTGACTTAAATGGCAGTGGGAACCAGAAGCATAAATTCTGTTTATCAGCAAGTGAATCCATACATTTGGATCTTTGATGTTTACCTGAGCTCCAGTGATGAGGTGTGTTTGAACTGAAAATACAGTGAAATGGATAACTCTCTTCAAAGATTCAAGTGCTCTTAAGCTAATCATATATATAATACACTGAAGCAGAAACTCAGCAGTGTAGTTTTAAGTTTACAGTTTGTCTTAGAGAAAAATTAGTTGAGAGAGTGTTCTGGGTAGCTCGTCTTGCTTGCAGTATGCATAACTAAGTGAAAAGTTAAATACAGAGACAGAGGTAAAGCATAAATAATTTTGAATTTTTTGCACATTGAAAATCATTTAGACCTTATTCCCACATAGTACAAGTGTGGTTGTGGTGCTGTGAGATAGAGAATATACTATCCTTTTCAAAACAACCAGAAGTAAGGGAGAAGATGTCCTAGATTAAGATGTCTATATGCCTACCAGAAGATGTTTATAAATTTATTTAAATATAAACATTTTTTTTTGTTATGACATTTATTTATTTTTTGTTTCTCTCCCAGCATTTAATCACTTAGTCTTTGATTTCATTGGCCTATATTTTCTCTTAGAAAGCAAGTGAGATATCCAGATGGTGAGACTAAGTTTGCTTTGTGAAAAAGGTCAGCTCCAAGAGGCTCATTTGTTACAGGAACCAAAATGTCAGTGACAAAACTGTAAAAAAATGTGATATATCCATGTATAAAAGGCCGTACCTCCAGAGAGTACAAATTGGCCCAGCTCTACTGGAGTAAATAAATTTATATCAGTGTGTATCATTCACCTTATAGGAGCTTAGTTGTCATGTAAGATGGAAGAAAACAAAGTAGAAAGACAGTAGCTGATAACAGACTATCAGTAATCTGACAACAGATTGTTAAAAGGGGCTTATATGCAAAAGCACATGCAACCTTACCGCAGCCCATAGTCATTTGCCCTGGACTCTAGATGGGAACAATAGCCAGGAGCTCCAGTCCTCGCTGCACTCTTTCTCACCTGTATCCTTCTCTACAACGAAAACTCACATTTTATAGGAAATACTTTTTCTTACATAAAAGCACAGACCCTCCAGACTCTGATTCAGTCATGGAGAAAATAATTGCTCCTGTTATTACAAGGTTTGAGTGTGGATAATGACAAGTGAATTGTTTAACTACGTTTCTTCCTTGCGATTACACTTCATTAAGCTAAGTGACTAACCTTTTAAGGTTCAAAGGGTGAAGTAAAAATTAACTGTGAGCAACTGAAAATGAAACATGGTATGGACCAAGGTTTGTCTTCCATTTGCATGACACAATTTTCCTTTGCTTGGCGCAGAACTGAAATAATTTATGCCCCTGACCTTCAAGGACAAGCCTCAAACTGCTGATCCAAACCTGCCAGGTGGTGATCATCTGCCAGCTGTGAATATCCAGGGGCACAGGAGACAGATTTTCAGTAGTACACCAGAAGTCATCTACAAGCTATCCAGATTCAAGATTTCTGCAAAATAAACGGTAAAATAAAGATCCACGCTTAGAAAGAAACTAAGATTCATAAGGGCCTTACCTTACACAAAAAACCTGCACCACTGAGAAAACTAATCAATGAAGCAAAATTTAATGTTGATTTGCACACTGGGGGACCAAGGTTGAAAAAAAAAAAAAAGAGAGAGAGAGAGAAATAGAGAGACAGAAAGAAAGCAAGCAGCCCTGGTGATAATATCATGTACAGTTTGCTTAGCTTTCCAAGAAGTTCCTTAATCTAATTGGCCAGAAATTGTTGTTCTATTATTATTATTATTATCATTATTATTATTGTTTTCTGTTGGTTGTTGTTTTTTTGATTTAATTGTCTTCTTCTAGCAAACAAAAAAAATTAGAACTTCTAGAAATACATGGACATCAGAAATTCAGACAGAAGAAATGAAGACAGAGAGAGATCTTCAAACAGAGAATATTTTGTGGATGACTCACAGGAGCACACCAGGAACCTTGGGTGGCACGTTGGGAACCACTCTGATCAACAGTGTACACTGCAAGGTGAGATACACATTGTAGAAAGGACCACTATCCCATATTTTATCATCAGAGTTATCTTCCAAACATTTGTTAATTTGTTTGTATGTTTTGTGTTTTGTTTTTGTTTTTTTTTTTTTAATGCAGAATTGAAATAAACAGTTTGAAAACACTACAATACTGTGATAAAAACAGAATCTTTACTGTTTTACTTCCAGTTGTTCTAGCTCAGCTGGAGGCATATGAATACAGTTAATGGTTTCTTACATGAGAGAACAGATTTTGATCAAAAAAGCAAAGGCAACATTGCCACTGAGAAAAAGTAATTTTAGACAGAAACTGCAAGTACTCCAGCTAGGATGCTGTCTCAGATCCCTTGTGAGAGAACAGATTTCTTTGCACCCCTGCAGAATTGCAGTGAACCAGTGAGTCTCACACTGACGGGAAACTTACTCTTTAAGCATCTTCTTCACTGAGCTATCACCCTCCAGAGAGCTGCTCTGAGATACCTGGAATTTTTTAAAATGGATATTCAAGACAGGTGCTTCCCTGGGGCATATTCCTCCTCTCCTCCCCTTTAGAAACTTTCAGAAATGTGCTCATGGATGCCTCTTCTATTAAGGAGAAAAGAAAAAAAAAAAAAAAAAAAAAGGAGAAATTAAAAAAAAAAAGCTTACGAGTGATGCTATTCTTCATTAACCTGAGAATTCCAAAGTCCCATACACTTAAAAATTAATACTCATAAGTAATAACATTAATAGACACTATGTGTATACATTTTAAAATCCATTTACTATAATGTAGAGCATCTAATGTTTTTAAAATTAAACTTGAACAAAATGTTTATCATTGCATTTATTAAACTTAAACAGCAAAATCAGAGCAATTAGTTTCACAGTATTGTGCAACCATTAACCAGGAATGAAATCAAATAAAGTGAACAGAAATGCAGTACAGTTCAGTAGAAATTAAGCACAAACAGCAGAACATAATGGGAAACAGATCCTCCCTTTTTCTTACTAACCTCACAGCTGTACCAAATATACATCTGTCACATTCTGTGTTTATTCTCCTAACAATAGGTGTTAAGATTACCTCTTCCAACTCTCCATTTTAGTTGGAAGTATTCAGTAACACACAGGCAAAATAATAATATATAATTATAGGCAAAAATAATAGGCAAAATAATAGGCAAAACAGAAGCTGGAATCTACAATTGCTGAATCTTTCTGGTGTTGATTCCTATATCTGATCCCTAAAAAGTTCATATTGTGCTATAGGTTTTCACTGGTATGGAACTATGTTCGTGCTATGCATAAAAAGTCTTGGTAGTATTTATATATAAAAAATAATCAAATAAACAAAAAAAAACAACAAGGTGTCTTGGTGTCTTTCTATTTCAGGGAAACACAAAATACCAGGTTCTGCCCTCTCTTTCATCATATCTCAGTCAATAACAACTTCAGTGTCCTCAACAGGATTTCACCATTATGAAATGGACTGAAAGCAGTGACAAGTCTAGAATACAAAATGAAGGTATTTTTTATTTAATCCCCACTGGCATTTAGCATTTACTTTCAACAATAAACATTGATAAATCTCACCATTTTATCCTCAGTAGAAGTACTACATATTCAACTTATGTAAATGCATCCCTTTCCCTCCAGCATAGGTACCTACTTAGTACCTATGAGGAAAAAAGCTAAAAGGGGAAAAACATATTATCACTTTATGCTGCAAGACATCACCCATTACCTGGTAGGATATGACCTTTTCTTCACTAAAAATGGGTTGCAGCCAGCCTCCTCTGATGGCCAGGATGGTTAGCCAGGATGAGCCTTGACTTGGGCCAGGTCTACCTTGTGTGGCAGAGTACAGCCCAGAGTACTCTGAGCCAGGCTGGAGAGGTCTGGCATGCTTCTGTGGAGCAGTACAACACTGTGCTGAGAGCCATGCTGGCCCTGGCTCCCAAATCAAAATGCAGTATTAGTGCAGGGCTGTCCTGATCTTCCAAGTCCTGCTTTTTCCTAAGATTAATTAGCTTTGTGGAAATTAGCTCCATGGTAGCAGTTCTTTCTTTTTTAGCAAACCACGGTGGGGAGTTAGTAGTGTGTACCACCATTAACCATACACTTGTACAGTGCAAGAACACTTTTTAACAGTTCCAGTATGGTCCCTTATGTAGCAGAAAGATTAGGTAAAAATGTCTCTGAAATGTCGAGAATTAGCTAAGAATCATGAGCACTAATCTGACTCACAATGGAGTTAATTAAAAATTGTAAAGGCTAAACAGCCCAGCTTGGTTCAGTTGCAAATGTAACAAGCCTTCTCCCAACCTGCCACCCCCACCCCTTCAGTGCTTGCTCAGCAATTTGACAGATACGCATTTACACAGCATCCATAATGCACCACGAGCTGAAATGTTTCAAGCACACTCAGAAGAGCAGAGTGGCTTGGTGAAGGTAGTGCATTAAAGATTTTATAGCAGAACCATTATATACACATTTGTAACTGCTTGCCTGTAATGCTTATTCTGTTCACTACACACGCTGCATGCATCATTATCTTGACACAGTCACTGGTATGCAAGAAGAAAGGATGGTGTCTCTCAGTTGTCACGTGCCAGATTTTGCTAGCACAGAAAGACAATTTCATAATAGAAAAGCGTATATTCTATATACACCCTCTGAAACTATCTAGAGAAAGGTACATCAGGAGACTTCTGTGCATAGCAGACACACAAAACTGTAAGAATTCCAATTTGGGGGCAATTTAGCTGGTGACTGGCTGCAATACCATTGGAAGCAAATCCATTGCTTCCATTGCCACCAGTCTGAGTGGACAAACTTCTCAGGAGAGTTAAAGAGTTAGACTGCTCTGGAGCCAGCCAAGCAATGATTTCAAAATTGCTGTAGGTAGCTTCTGAGCTATGATTTGCCATCTGGATCATTTTTCAAAGAAGGTTTTGCTGCTCCTGTTGGCCTTAGAGAACTATGGAGATACTCAGAACATGAGAAGGTCTGAGATCATATTAATGTGTATCACCAGAGCAGAAAGCTTTGACCAGAATTAAAAGAAGCCATTAGTTTTGCATGCATAGGTACTCTGTGCAGTTTGACAGTCCATTGGTAGCTTATGCCATCCTTTCTCCTTGACTTTGCAATGGGGTACTGCATCATGTCCTCACAGTAGCTCTAAAATATAGGAAAATTAATTTCTTTAGTGTTTGTTTGTTTGTTTGTTTTTTCAGAGAACTGAAAAAAATCTTAAGAAGCTTTCCTCAAGTTCTTCATAAAAAGTCACATGAACGTACTACTAAGCACAACATCTTGAGCAAGATAAAAGCAGTAATCATTCAAAGGTAATTATTTTGAATCAACTCCTATGAATGCGTGATATGTTTTCATCCTTATTCCTGGCTTTACTGCATTCTGAAAAGGAAAAGGGCCACAGTGCTATAGGAAGTATTGCAATTACGATATCTGAAGCCTGATAAGAAAGATAAACATTTCTAAGCTCAAGACTATTTCTAAGACAGATTTGCAGAGCTGAAAAAGAGCAGATTATTCTGAAAATACTGTAAAAACTGCACAAATGGTAGAAAACTCATTAAAACTTATGAGTCCTACCAGTTATCTTCTAAGTGTGCCCTAAAGTGATTTGCCTGTCACTGAAAATCATATACGTGAATACTTGGATAGATTGCCAGTACTAATTATCACCAGCATAAGTCTGCACTCAAAAGCTTAACAAAGCCTGCTAATGTGTTCCACAGACTTGAATGATTCGATTCACTGGTCATTAGATTCTCACTGGCTGCAAATACAAGGTTCAAAGAAAACATAATCATACAAATCCTCATGGGCTCTTGCCCAAATTCTTATTTTATTTAATCTGCTGTAGAGGCAGGTCACTTTCTTTTCTCTGATCACCACTTTTGCTTAATGACAGAATTTCAGAGGAACTTTCTGTATTTGTGAAATTGAGTTCAATTTGTTAGGATTCTGACTAGGAAATAAAAGCTAGGAAATAAAAGGATAGGAAGGTGATGCAATCTGAAATAAATATAAATGTTTGGACAGTTCCTGTATAAATCAAGTATTTTGTTGTTACTGAAGTAAAATATTTCACTTTGGGATAAAATTGAGGGAAAAAATGAAATAGTACTAGACACCATGGTGCATTTGAGAGACAAAGAATGACTTCAGAGTCTGCTCTATAGCAGAAACTGACTTTAGACCTGTAGAAGATACATATTTAACATTATTCCACTGCATAATGTGATTTTTAAGCAATTTCAAATTACAAAAATACTCATTCTTATTTCTAGTAATTTGTGCCCATAGCACAAGCTTTGTGCTGCTTAAAATATACATTTTTTACAGAATTCACTTTTAATTTTTGGACAACAGAAACAACTCAAAGTTATAAAATTCATTATTATTTCTAAAAGAATTAGCTAGCATTTTAATTATTGTTCTGTGATGTGATGAAATTTGTGTTATGAAAACACTGTGAATGGAAACTACAGTGTTCTTGTAATTCCATGGTAAAATTGCAATTGAAAAATTCAAGTCACAGTTACTGATTTTTTAATTATGTTTAAGATGACAAGCTCAACAAAATAGAAATTTCTGAGTTTTTTTTTTTTTTTTAAAGTCACTTATTTTAAATAAAAGCCTTTCAGTCTCAAAAATCTGTACTTTTTCTCATTATCTCAATTACAAGGAATCTTTCATAGGCAACTATATATTCCTCAATAGAATTAGAGTGATCATGTGTTCATGAGTCTGAAATGTAATATGAGGCTGCATGCCCTTTTTATAGAGCAATGCATTATGTGGTTTTGATTGGCAGCCTTTAATGTAGAATGCAGGTGTTAGTAACATATTCCTTAGTTTCAGACCTGCTGAATTCTGGTTTTCTGTTGATTTAGAGAATAGTCATGAAGTCTTCAAAGGAATCCCACAGACATAGTAATATCTGAGGAACATTATTTGTATTTTACTGTCTTATGAACAACTATAAGATTACTGATTTGCACTCAGGACACCAGTCAAATAGAAGCTAGTATTGATGACTTTCTAAAGGGAAATAATACCCATATGCTTCTAAAATTAAAAGTTAAAAGGCCAGTGAAGTAACAGATCTATGCTTTGTAGGCAGGTATTCTATGAAGCTGAAATAAACTACAAGGTTTTTGTTTAGAAAAAAAAAAATGGGAAAATAGAAAGTCTGGTCAGCAAATTCAGGTAATGTCTTGATGAGTTAATTCAGATCTTGACTAGATCACAAAGACTCAAACAGAAAAAATAACAGGTTCATCAGTTGTCCTGGACTTCAGGTATAAAGCATACAGCATAATCTATTGTTCCACAGACTCTTTTCAGTATGTGAAAGATATTCAGCTTTTCTCCCTTAAGTTTCATTTTTATAGGTATAATACCAATTCCATCTGTCTGTATTTCTTATCCTCAACAACTTTTGAATTTCTTGTTCGGTTTTCAAAACTCTGTTACATATTGAAGTTTAAAATGTATGTAATTTCTACAAATTCAGCTGTGTTAAAGAAGGCCCTAATTTGTACATTTAACTAGAAAGCAGAATGCTTTTAACATCTGTAGTTTCTGTTAACCTGTTGATTGGCCCATTAACTTGGTTATCCCGGACCATTCATCCCATTTCTTACCCAGCCAATGACAGAGGAAAGAAAAGGCAAAATAATCCTCTTAGTGCATCTTCAAGGAAAACTGCAGTATTTGGAGGTTTGGAAGGAAGCAGAGAAGTACTTCTGTACTGAAATTGTTGCAGAAGTAAGACATGAACTATTATACCTGGTGCATAAATGATGCAGCTCTGTAACAGATCAGACTTCATGAGCTCTGCTATTCATAGAGCAATTTAGTCTTACTTTTAATCATAAGTTAGGAACCAGTAATATGCATATATCATGTGAATATATACAATTTAACCAATAGAAATATTTTTGGCAGCCTTCCCAGTGATATGCATTACAAATTACCTATAGTCTTTAAAAAATTTGGGTATTCTTAACCACAAAAATACATTTTATTGGTAGTTCAACATTAGAGATTTGTTTATCCAGGGCTTATAGGTATACTTCAGACTTTATCTTGGCTATATAAGTGATGGATCTTCTTTCCTCATAAATACTGTAAAGATGTAAACACCTATTTATGTGTATCATGTAGAAGTAATACTTAATCATCTCAAACTATTCTGTGAAAGATACTTCTCACATTAAAAGTACTTATTATAAAATTATTTTTTTCTGTGCATAATTATTTTGCCAGGATGCTTTTGAAAAAATAGACATAAAACAGAAGTGTGTTTGTGTGTCATATTTTACCTTGTATTTTTCCTATACCATTTCTGAAAGCCTATGAGAGAAAGACCATGGTGCCAGAAACAGTTCTACTCAATCCATTCTGGATAGGAATGGGTTTGTGTTTAATTCCCCAGTTCCTTATTCACACCTCTTAACAGAGTTATCTGTGTCAGGAAATCAAGATTTTATACAGTTTATTGTGCATCAGTTATGATGTGGTTTAATCACTCTTGTACATCTAGCACTTGCTAGCATAGTAACAATATGTATTGAGGGGTTTAGTTCCCATCCTTTTGGCATGAAGATTTTTATTTAATGAGCTATGAGGCTGCTAGAAATACACTGCACTCTTACAAAAAGCAGTAAGAAAAAATATTTTATACACTATATTTTTATAGAAATGTGCCCAAAGCAGGGAAAAAAGTTCTGCTCAATATGAGTTGTGGTATATAAAAGGTTAATTCAGACAACTGCAGAAGCAGTCTGATTTTTCCACCTCTGGTGAAACAGGAAAATTATGAGAGAAAGAAGCATATGATAATTTATTCATTTGTGGCCCAATTCTTCATTCAGCTTAAAGCTGAAAGCACAGATGAAATACACCATTATAGCTACAATGAAGCTCTTACAGTATTTTGTATGAAGTAAAAGTACAGATTTATCTCTGAAAGAGGGAACAGAATAAAAAGTGCTTGTTTGCTAGATAAATACCCTAACAAGTAGACTACAGAGTGAAGTCTTTTTGTTAGCATTGTGAAGCTGAATTTCTTTGTTACATGGGGTACATTCTTCAACAGATAAGTGGAAATTGCCTCTCCCTAAATGAGTCTGCAGGTTTGCAGTTAAGAACCCTCCTTGTGTAAAACAGATAGAGTCTCATAGCCTCTTTAACTTGATGAGGCATTGAGCCCAAGTTTTTCAATTCATGAGTGAGTGGACCAACTCCTCAGCTATTATAGAGCCAGCTGGAGAGCAACACTATCATCTTCTGCTATTCTGAAAAAGAAAAGAGCTCAGTTTTTACACAAAAGTTTGCAGAATCACCTGTTCTCAAAGAAGGTTGCTCATTCAGGATTTGCAGACTGGGAAATAAATTAATTTCCATGTGGAGATGGGATTTCAGATCTATTTCCTCTATCCAAGACTTTCAAGCTGATTGGGTCTTGCCAGGATCTCGTACTCTAATTCAAATTACAACTCTGAGAAGCCCAGCTTTTGTGTACAATACAGGATGGTGGTGGTCTGCTTAACTGCTTCAGACCTAATGCCAGCTGCATGGAAGAAACATAGCATATCCATCATTGACTTGATTCAGAATTTAGTTCATAGGCTTTATCTGGACAACTAGGTGTCAGAAGCATAGAGTTTTCCTGTTTCCTTCTGCACCCAGTTTATTTTTTAAAAACTTTCCTTTCAAAACACAAGTATCCACAGGCAAAAGAAAAAAAAAAAAAAAAAAAAAAAAAACAGTTAAAAAATAAACACTATCCTCAAATTTCTCAGTTTTTTTTTTCAGTGAAAATAGTTCTACATGCACACATGCACACACATACACAAACACTCAGTATCATGGAAACAGTGTAACATTCATTTTGAAGTTTTAGTAGTTTCTGAAACTCTAAGGTTAAACAGATGAACATACCTAAATGTATGCTGCATTTCCTAGTTCAGCAGTGATTTGCAACTGGGAGCTCTTTCACTGACAAATTTATGCAGCACACAGAAGTATAAACTGCCATGATTTGGGTTCCTCAACATGATAGCAGTATAAAACAAAATGAAACAAAATCAACAACAAAATGGTAATATGAGTGTATGACCTTCCACTTGCTCCTTCTATCCACCTTATTTTTACAGCTGTTTTACTGGACCTTTTCTGTAAGTTTACCTTTTCCAGGTAATAGTTACTATCACTAGTGTCACTAGTGCCACTGGTGTCACTAGTGTCAAAGACAGTGATAAATGTCACTAATCATGACCTTTCCTTTTCTCACTGACTCCTAAAACAAATCTTCTTCTTTGGCAGGACAGGCCTTTCTGAACAATGTCCACAGAAGGAGAGACGATACAGAAACTTAAGAAGTTGCTTGGCTATAGTAGCTAAGCAGGAGAACAAAATCTTACAGATATAACAGTCCTATCTGTGAATAAAGAATTAGCACAAAACGGGAGCTAGAACAAAAGCTGACCATGCTCTGTGCATTTTTTTTTTCCTCCATTAAGCCAGAAATACCTCTTACCATCAATATCAGTGTTTAAGGGAGAATAATCTGCTCAATCTTAAATATAATGTGAAGATCAGAAAATTGGTGCTGTTAGTTACACAGCCCTAGCAGGGTTAGCTTCATAAGCGTGCAGATTCCAGAAGTGCCCACAAGTCTCAAGCATGAGCACACTGTGCTAAGTAGGAGACATAGTCTGAACAAAAAATCCAGAGACTAAGAGAAGCTCTGGAACCAAAGTCCTATGAGGAGTGGCTGAGGGAGCTGGGATTATTTAGTCTGGAGAAGAGGATGTTCAGGGGAGACGTTATTGCTCTCTACAGCTACCTAAAAGGAAGATGTGGGGAGATGGGGGTCAACCTCTTCTCACAGATAACCAGTGACAGGACTAGAGGGAATGGGCTCAAGTTGCACCAGGGGAGGTTTAGGTTGGAAATTAGGAGACATTTTTCTCAGAAAGAATGGTTAGGCATTGGAATGGGTTGCCCAGGAAGGTGGTGGCGTCACCATCCCTATGGGTGTTTAAGGAAAGGTTGGACGTGTTGCTTGAGAACATGGTTTAGTGGGCAATATTGCTGCTAGGGGGATGGTTGGACCAGATGATGTTGGAAGTCTTTTCCTACCTTTATGATTCTATGATTCCAAGATCAGGCTTTTCTGGTTCTGGCTTCCAATGGTGATGTTCCCATCTCTTTCTTTTTTTTAATTCCTTCCCATAAAATCTCTCTTTTTTTCTATTCCCATGACACATGCTACCTACTTGATAACAAAAAGTTGTAATTTGCTGAATATCCAGATGTTCTATAACTGTCTTATTGCATAAACATCAGTTTCACATAACAATATATATCAGTTTTATTGTAAGTACTGCTGTATTCTAGAAAACCCAGTAAAAAGAATCAGCAGAAAAAGTCAGAGAGATTAATGTCATGGAGATACTTTAAAGAGAGATCACTTTAGAAGAACAACAATATACATCAAAAAGTGTTCTTTAGTAGCCTGAGTTGTTAAAAACTTCAGTTCTCATACAATCCTGAGAACCAACACACTGGATGAATTTATTTGAAATGGAGGTGACAGAGTAGGGCCTGGAAATACAGCATGAAGGATTGTAAAATAGTAAAAACTGCTGTGGAAAAGGGTGAAATTTGAAGAATATTCTGCTCTCTAATATTTTTCAGGATTAAGAAGAATTTGATGCTCCACAGAAGTCACTCAAAAGATTGCTGTCAGATCCTGAAATTGAAGCAATCATTCATTCATGAGTTTCCCTCCTAGGCCTTCTCTCCACAAAATTCAGAAAACTGTTCCCCTGGAGCAATGCTGAGCTGCCATCTGGAGATGCCTCCTCCAAAAGCAGAGCTAAATCCAGTTAGCTCAGGCTTTCTTTTATTTATTTATTTGTTTGTTTGTTTGTTTGTTTATTTATTTATTTATATCCTGCTGCTGCTGTTGTTGATCTTATCAATTTGCATTTAAGATAAGAGGTGGACACAAAGTACAGAGCTTTTTCTTCCCTGGCACTAAAGGAAAACGTTGAACTGCTACAGTATGGGCTGGTCTTACTAGCAAATCTGTCTTTGCCACAGCAAACAGGGGCCCAGCAAAGAGCAACAGATGAGTGCTGCTCAAGTGCTCCTGCAGTCTCCATGTACGACAAGAACCCAGAAGCAACCTTTCATCTGATCCTACAAACACTCTTGGTAATTTAAGTTAAACAAACGTAAAAGTGTCTATGTCCAAAAAAGCACACTCTGCATGCATTCTGGGTTTTTGCATCTGCTAATGGCATAAAGATAGTGAGGGTGGTGCTGGGATAGCTGAGGTAGCTAGATCTAATAAGGAAGATTCCATACCGTTCCTTTGAGAAACAGATCAAATATCATAAGGAATCACTGTGGCTACATCTCTAAAAAGAACCAATATGTGTTTATTTATTTATTTATTAAAGCATTAAACCAACACCTTGGAAAGAGCAAGAAAGGAAAGAAAAAACAAAGGATTTTCCCTACATAATTTGCAGGTCACATCATGGCTGAAAATGATCTTGGCTACAGTGTATTTTAAAACAAATAAATTCAAGCTATGTCAGGCCTATAACAGAAGAAAAATCACTGCTTCATTTATGAAGCAACAGTGAGCTTTTTACATAATTTTGACAATTCCAAACTGTATCCTGCCCCCTCATTAGTTTGATGAACTAATCTTTTAGTTTATCAAAACCAAATCAGACAAATTTCACTGATGTTCATCAATATAGAAAGAGCTGCTTTTCCACACAAGAGCCAGCCAACATCCTAGCAGTTCCAGATATACTCATTCTTGTGCCACAAAGGATTGTTCTCTTTGAGAAGGTCTGATTCTGAGCTGTTCCTCCTAACTTCAACAGCTTTACCTTACTGCAAGTTTCTGCTCTTACAGGGAGAGAGCTACAAATTTTTTATGTAGTATTTTTGCTTTACAACCTTCTCAACTCTGCAATACAACCTAAAGAATTCATTTCATTTTGGACCATGTTTCCACATTTGCAAAACATCATGTATGGGATTGTCTGTACAATGTAACAGAGCAAAATATTTCTTCTGCAACAAGGAGAAGAAGATTGACCTTTGTCCACATTGTTCTCAGTGCTGGAAAACAGAGAAAAAGCAGACAACAGAGAAAAGTGGAAACACAAAGGTGTACAGAGAGCCTCTTCTCTATGATGCTCAAAATCCATTCATGTCAAAACTGCAAACGTTTCTTTTACAGTACCACAGCCAAGCTGAAACAGAGGAACTGTTATGTCGGTTTTTGCAGAACAGAAGAACAAGATGTTTGAATGAGAATTCAGACAAGTTGATCTTAACTCAGGCAAATCATCTGCTCTTCTAAGACCTGACACAGTCTCACTTCTTATTTAACCTTCTCATTCTTCTCTATTTAGGTAACTGAGTGTGGTTGTTTTATCCTCCTAGTCATCTGAACTCCACCACAACCACTCTCAAACTCCCCCTCATCAAAGAAAAAGGTGGAGAAAATACAATGGAAAGGGCTCAAGGCTTGAGATAAGGTCAAGAAGATCACTCACCAATTATTGTCATAGGCAAAACAGACTCAATATAGGGAGCATAATAGAATTTACTGCCTATCATTAGCAGACTAGACCAGTGAGAAACTAAAAGCAAAACAAAAACACCACCACCTTTTTTACCTGCTCCCCCCAAGCAGTGCAGTGCAGGGGAACAAGGGAATGGGGGATGCAGTCCCCCATTATATAGCACTTTACATATAATGGGGGACTATAGCACATTATATAGTCCCCCATTATAGCCCTATAGCACTTCATCTCTGCCACTCCTTCATGGTCAGTCCCTGCCCTGCTCCCCGTGGGGTCCTCCCGCAGGATGCCATCCTTCCTGAACTGATCTCAAGGGGGCTGCCCACAGGCAGCAGCTCTTCAAGCACTGCTTCCACCTGGCTCTGTACCACAGGGTCCATCCATCAGGAGAAATCTGCTGCAGCACAGGTTCCCCATGGGCAGCAGCTCCCCCTAGACCCCTTACTCCTGTGTGGGATCCTCTTCACAAGCTGCAGCTCCTGGTGCCGAGAAGGCCAATGGGGTCCTGGCACAAATTAAAAGGAAAGGGGCCAGAAGGTCAAGGGAGGTGATCCTCCCCCTCTACTCTGCCCTAGTCAGGCCTCACCTGGAGTACTGTGTCCAGTTCTGGGCTCCCCAGTACAAAAAAATACAGGGATTTCCTGGAAGGAGTCCAGCATAGGGCCACAAAGATGATATGGGGCCTGGAGCATCTCCCCTATGAAGACATGCTGAGAGACCCGGGTCTGTTCAGCCTTCAGAAAAGAAGATTGAGGGGGGATCTTAACAATGTTTATAAATACATGAAGTGTGGGAGACAATGGGATATGGCCAACCTCTTTTGAGTGGTTTCTGGGGACAGGACAAGGGGCAATGGCCACAAAATGGAGCACAGGAATTTCCACGACAACATACAAAGGACTTCTTCATGGTGAGTGTGACAGAGCACTGAGTCCATGGAGATTGTGGACTCTTCTTATCTGGAGATATTCAAGACCTGTCTGGACACCTACCTGGGCAATGGGCTCTAGGGAAACTGCCTTGGCAGGGGGCTTGGACCTGATGTCCTCTTGAGGTCCCTTCCAACCCCTACAACTCTGTGATTCTGTGAAACCCACAGGGATACGAACAGCAGCAATGTCTGCACTGTCAGTAATACAGACACTCTTTCAGTAACGTTTCTTTATTTTCAGATGTGATGCTGCCAGCTGTGGGGTGCCTGCCTAATGCCGCCATCACGGCAGCCTCTTGTGGGGCTGGGGAGAGACCTGGAGGCTGCTGCTGGCCCTCCTCTTTGGGGCACGCCGATGCTCCCCAGGCTAGCAGTCCCTGCCCTGGGCAGAGGGACCTGCTGCCACCTGCCCTGGCTCCTCTGTTGCCTCCTCCTCTTCTGTAGTGGCAGGGGCACAAGTTCCCCCTGGAGAGGTGGTGTGCCTGTGGGTGGCCGCGGGACTGTGCTCCTGGCCCCCTGCAGCATGGATGTCCTGGCGGTCACACTGCCGGCGAATCCCTGTGCTGCATAGCTCCACAGCGGCAGTGATCCGGCTTTTGAGGCAAGGCTGCAGTACCTGCACCAAGCCCTCCTTATTGAGCCCATAGAGGCACAGGAAGCCGTTCACAGTGCTCAGGCCTGCAGCCATCTCCCACCACAGAGGCGGAGATCGTCTGTACCTCCTGCTGCAGCCGTGGAAACAGGGGCTTGACATTTTCTGGGTGCTCACAAAAGAAGGCTGCCCAGACCTCGGGTGGGAAGCTGAGCTCAGGAGCCCTGGGCACTGGCTCCACAGCCTCCTGCTCATCCTGCTGGTCCTCTGCCAAGTGCTCTGCGGGCTGTGGGACAGCACACTCCAAGAAATCGTTGTCTGACCTCACCGAGTATTTGACAGTCTTTATTGTCTCCCTGCAGAAGGGGCACCTTGGATTCTTCCAGAGGTTTGCAATAGAGAATATAAATTTGTTATAGCATACTGTGTTGCTATTTCAATGGATAAGGTTCCCAGTGTCCTATTACAGAATCACAGAATTTCTAGGTTGGATGAGACCTCAAGATCATCGAGTCCAACCTCTGACCTAACGCTAACAGTCCCCACTAAACCATATCCCTAAGCTCTACATCTAAACGTCTTTTAAAGACTTCCAGGGATCGTGACTCCACCACTTCCCTGGGCAGCCTGTTCCAATGTCTAACAACCCTTTCGGTGAAGAAGCTCTTCCTAAGATCCAACCTAAAACTCCCCTGGCGCAACTTAAGCCCATTCCCCCTCGTCCAATATTGTTTCTCTATGAAGGAAGTAAAACAGGTGACTCAACATCTACAGTTGACTCTTGCTTCCGTGCATACCAGGTGGAATGAAACAAAATGTGTATACATGATCTGCTGTCATGGTTCCACTCGAGTGGGCAGCTGAACGCCACCACAGCCGCTCTCTCACTCCCCCTCCTCAAAGAGGAACGGGGAGAAAATGCGATGAAAAGGGCTCAAAGGTTGAGATAAGGACAAGAAGATCATGCTGTAATTATTGTAACGGGCAAAACAGAGTTGACATAGGGAGATAGTAAGATTTATTGCTTATTACTAACAAGCTAGAGAAGTGAGGAACAAAGGAAAGAAACCAAAAGCACTTTCCACCCATCCACCCTCTTCCACCTCCTCCCCCCGAGCGGCACAGGGGAATGGGGGAATGGGGGTTATGGTCAGTCTACAGCACTTCTTCTCTGCCGCTCCTTCTCGGTCACTCTCGTCCCCTGTGCTGTGGGGTCCCTCCCACAGGATGCAGTCCTTGATGAACTGATCTGGAGTGGGTTTCCCACAGGCAGCAGCTCTTCAAGAACTGCTCCAGATTTGGGTTCGTACCACGGGGTCCATCCCTCAGGAGAAAACTGCTCCAACCTGGCTCCCCCACGGGCAGCAGCTCCTGCCAGGTCACCTGCTCCTGCGTGGGCTCCTCTCCACGGGCTACAGGTCCAGCCCGGAATCTGCTCCGGCAGAGGTCTTCCACAGGCGGCAGCCTCCATCGGTTCAGGGCCACCTGCTCCACCGTGGTCTCCTCCACGGGCTGCAGTGTGGAACCCTGCTCCACCGTGGTACTCCATGGGCTGCAGGGGGACATCCTGCTTCACCATGGTCCTCACCACAGGCCGCTGGGGACTTCTGCTCCGGCGTCTGGAGCACCTCTCCCCCTCCTTCTGCACTGACCTTGGCGCCTGCAAGGCTGTTCCTTACTCCTCTCACTCTCCCAGCTGCTGTGTGACACAGCGGCGTTTTTTTTTTCCTGTCTTAAATATGCTCTCACAGAGGCGCAAAACAACATCGCTTATTGGCTCAGCTCTGGAAAACAATGGGGCCCTTCCCAAACATGGGGCAGCTTCTAGATCTTTCTCACAGAAACCACCCCTATGGCCCCCTGCTACCAAAACCTTGCCATGTAAACCCACTACATCTGCTTAATACTTTCCTTTGCAGAAGTGGAGGAGAACTAGAATTGCATACTATTTTCCAGAAGAAAAGCATAACAGAATAGTACCAAAGTTAAATGACAATGCAAGGCTGGAAATAGATCATTCTAAATGAAATGACATATTTGTAGTGCTGAGAAAGAACAATAAAAACATGCAGAATGGCTATTCTAGTCCAAATCACCACCTAAACAAGTTCTCAAATGAGACAAATAGTCTGGATTCTCTCTGTGCAGGAGCTTCACGTTTACTTCCAAAAACAGATCCAAACTCAAAAGCCAGTTTCATTCCAATACATAAACATATACTGTCAGTATAATGGAAAAGTAATGAAGGTATAAGAAGTACTACTGTAGATGTCTTTTCATATTTTATCACAGTGACATTGACACTGAAGTTGCCAAAACAGGCTGTCCCAAACCTCTCTATCATTTAAATATCTCTCCCGCACATTAGAAAAATGAAAAGCATTTGTTTGCTACAATTTTGTAATACTTTGAAACATAAAAAGTGTGCTAAAGCATCCTCCTTTGTTTTAAAATTCTTATGTTTTAATAAATGCACTTTTCTGGGAAAAAAAAAAAGAAAGAAAAAAAGAAAGAAAAAAAAAGCTTGCATAAAGTCACATTTCAAGTTACTTTAGAATGTATTTTTGCATTACTAACTACAATGCTTTTATTTTATGTTCAGAAAAAAAAAAAAAAAAGTATGCTCTTGCTTCATATTAGGAACTGTGAGTTAATTGCTGCAAGTTGCCTACCTCCCTCTACAGTGTAATTTAGCCTTATAATAAATAGCACACATTAGCTGACTCAGAAAGGTGAACATACTCCTGGAAAGCTGCCTGGAATACACATTTAACAGATGATCCCAAAAGGAGGTTTTCTTTCCCCTCCCCTCCCCTCCCCTCCCCTCCCCTCCCCTCCCCTCCCCTCCCCTCCCCTCCCCTCCCCTCCCCTCCCCTCCCCTCCCCTCCCCTCCCCTCCCCTCCCCTCCCCTCCCCTCCCCTCCCCTCCCCTCCCCTCCCCTCCCCTCCCCTCCCCTCCCCTCCCCTCCCCTCCCCTCCCCTCCCCTCCCCTCCCCTCCCCTCCCCTCCCCTCCCCTCCTCTCCTCTCCCCTCCCCTCCCCTCCTCTCCTCTCCTCTCCCCTCCCCTCCTCTCCTCTCCTCTCCTCTCCTCTCCTCTCCTCTCCTCTCCTCTCCTCTCCTCTCCTCTCCTCTCCTCTCCTCTCCTCTCCTCTCCTCTCCTCTCCTCTCCTCTCCTCTCCTCTCCTCTCCTCTCCTCTCCTCTCCTCTCCTCTCCTCTCCTCTCCTCTCCTCTCCTCTCCTCTCCTCTCCTCTCCTCTCCTCTCCTCTCCTCTCCTCTCCTCTCCTCTCCTCTCCTCTCCTCTCCTCTCCTCTCCTCTCCTCTCCTCTCCTCTCCTCTCCTCTCCTCTCCTCTCCTCTCCTCTCCTCTCCTCTCCTCTCCTCTCCTCTCCTCTCCTCTCCTCTCCTCTCCTCTCCTCTCCTCTCCTCTCCTCTCCTCTCCTCTCCTCTCCTCTCCTCTCATTTGTGCCTAACAGAACACCTAACGTTCACAGAGGTGTGGAAGAGCTTAAGTTTATCGTCTAAAAAATATCTAAAAAAGTAAAGCCACAAACACGATTCTCATTATCCTGCATGTTGCAATATCATTAAGTTTACTCAGATATATTTTCTTACCAGCTAAGTATTTATTTTTATTATTATTATTATTATTATTATTATTATTATTATTATTATTATTATTATTATTATTATTATTATTATTATTATTATTATTATTATTATTTAATAATAATAATAAAGTTACTTTCTAACTAAATCCTCTATGTCTGTCAAATCCATAATTCCATTCCCTGAATTAGGAATCAGTTTTAAAGTCTCAACACAAGCTTTAACATCTGCAGAAATAACTTCTGGATATATAAAAATTGTATTGTAGCATCTGTATGGTTTTTATTCTATAACATTTATGAGACCATGATACTATGACAGTAGTATGTAGTTGTTCTCGAAGTTGCTGCTTCAGTTCTTTCTGAAGCTCTAAATACTGGAAAGCAAAGTAAAATTATTCATTAACATGATACACTGGACAATCCAGGCTTTAAGTTAAATGAAAATAGGAATGCTTTGTTTGTAAACTTGCAGGTACTTCAAGAAAACCAAATCTTTTCGTTCCTGAAGCAGTACTTCCTCTCCCCACCCACACACCACCCCATCCCCTTTTTAATTAAAGATGGGATCGACATTCCCATTGATTTCTGGGGGCCTGATATACCACACTGCTCAGCACTCCACACAGCCACATGTGTTTGTACAAAGTCCTTAGCCAAGATCTCTTCATTCTCAGTTGGCACTAGCATTTCTAACTGCACCTAAGGAAATGGAGAAGGCAGATATTCACCTTGAAACTGAGGCAAGTCTTATAAGCCTGTCTTCCTCAGGGGCTAGAAAAGGATACCTTAGAAAGTGCAGAATCACATTGTTCATTCACACTTCATTCTGCAAGAACCTTGTTAGTCTTTAGAGAATCCAAAACTTTGTGGAGGCAATTCCTACATTCTTTGCTACTTTTCTTCACAGTTTAGTTTATTCAACTGAAGCAAGTTGCTGTCAACCTTTAACAGACTTGCAGATTTTACAGCTCAACACTCTTTTCTACCTGGAGAAAAATAGATCCCAGTATTTTTGGCTTTGCCTTCATATTTCTGTTTCAAGGAATTCAGTCAGCACTCCTGCATTTAGTAGTTCCTTCCATGTCAAGACTGTAATATTTTCCTATATTCTCTAACTGTTGAAATTGCATTCTTTTTTACTATTTATTGAAAATTGTTTGTAGTCTTATATTCTTTTTTTTTTTTTTTCCAAATATTTTTACTTCTCTGACTATTTTAAGATTGTTTAACATTCTATCCCAAAACTCAGTAATATTGCAACACACTCCTGTGTGCCTTTTCATCATCCTGACAGACATCTGGAATATCCGCTGCCTTTTTCTCTAATCACATTGTGAACCACCTACTTTGGCCAGTAGTATTTCATCTGTTTTGTTCTGATTTCACAAGGCATCTTATCACATATCATTAAAGCACTTGGGAAATACCACTGTGCTCAGTGGCGCTGATTAAAGAAATGTGTTCTTCAGCATTCTAGCTGTTCTGTCTCAGTATAATGGTTGCCATGTTCTCTGATATTGCTGTAGAGCTCCCTCCTCACAATTGAAATTCAGGTTCATAACACTCATTTGGTGAAGAAGCAAGATTTGAAGCAAAAGTCATGCCCATAAATGCTCTTGCCCTTCATCTGTTACAAGACTTTCCTCTTTCAGGAAACCTCCCAGACAAAAACATGTTGAGGTGTTTGCTCAAAGGCCATTTATTCTGTGTCTCACTAATGCAACTCAAGAGGAAACTATCCTGCATACACAGAGATAAACAGCTTCAAACTTTATATATATATATATATTAAAAAAAAAAAAAAAAAGGCAACTCAGAAAGTCTTTCAAAAACAAATTGAAAAGGTGAGATGTGGCATACATCATTCCTCCATGACAAAGCAGGAGAGCCAGAGCCTTTCCCTTGTCAGCTTTCTGAGCTGAGGCCCACCTGTGTCACACAGGGAGGTACACACAATTTCTGGTCATGTCTTAAGGAGACCTGAAATAACCATAAAAGTCAATGTGCTAATAAAGAGCCATGAGATTAAATAATAAAGAAAATGAAATATCACTGTAAATGGCTATTACTGCAAGCTTTATATGTGAGTGGACAGCAATTCATCACACAGAGCACGACTGGTTGCATATTGTCGCTTTCTCATATATATTAAAATTAATATCCCTCATGAATTTTGATGACTCTTTCCCACCATCAGTTTGTAATGCACAATGCCTTTACACTGACTTCTTCCCAGCAGGTTGCCAGGGCCCTGCCCCTGGGCGCAGCCAGGAGCCAGGCTGCCACTGCTGTGGTGCAGGGACAGGACAGGCCTCGTGCCACCTCAGGCACCTTCCCCCATGCCAAGGGGGGAAAGGCTGGCAGGGAGTTATCTGTGAACATGACAGGGTTTGAGTGTCAGAGTAGCAAGAGCCGTGGGGCCTTTGGGGCTACAAGCCAACTGCATGTTCCGCTGCCTGCTCCACTTCCATTGCCCGATCCTTTTACCCTGGCTGCTGGGAGCCTTCTGCCCTGTCTTTCATTACAGGCTGTATGTGATGGGTAAGAGTGGAGGGCTGAGGGCACTTACACTCAAATTTGTCACATTTCTTCACCTAAACTATCCAACCCCTCAGTAAAGCTCTTCCACTTACCAAATCAAAACAACTAGTAGGTATTTAAGGGCCATCATGGCCTCTGTGAGCAGGGGGCATGCTACTCCAAGATGAAGCAAGTACAAGGCAAAATGCTGTGACATGGGGGTCCACCAGGACCTGCCTGTGAGGTCACGGTGATCATCCTTCTCTTTTGTGTGGGGCAGCTGTCTCACATCAGGAGGTAGCAAGTGAAAGGAGAGGCTTTTATGCATGCCTACATTGTCATTGAATCTGGCTTTTCCCACAGTAAAGAAACTGAGCAGTGAGTGTGCAACATAGAATCATAGAATCAGTAAGGTTGGAAGAGACCTCCGGGATCAACATGACATGAGCGATGCCAGGTTCATGGGTGGGGCTTGAGCTGAGTGTCTAGACAGATGGAACAAGATGTATCAGGTGTACAGTGGTGTATTTTTTGTGTCCTCCATTCCCTGGTCTAAGTGATAGATTTTGTTCATCAAAAATGTAAGATCTGCTTTCAACTGGAAAACAGGAGAAACTGTTAATGACAGGTTGGGCCATTCCTATTATCTTTAGTCCTGAATGGTGGGTGAGGGCAGTTCTAGAAGAACTGGGCCAGCCATATAAAATCTAAAGAACTGTGATGTCCACAGTAATGCTTTACTGTAGCTGGTCTCCTCTCCTGAAATTTGTTGAGACCTAGGATCTGAAACGATAACTAGGAAAGCTACTTTGAGCTTCCTTAAGGCTTTGTACCAAACAGGCTCTTTGTCATTTTTTTGCTTCTCAGGTCTTCATCTGTCACGAGGGCAGGAATACATTGTTCTACCCTGTTTTATATGCCCCTTGCAGTTCATGAGCCCCTGGGTGGCAATGGCAGCTTCTCATAAGAAAGTGCCAAGAGCAATGGAAAGCTGGTCTCACAGAACACTCCTAAGTTCTCACCCTTTTTCCTGGACTGATATTTGTGTCAAAGGTCTGAAGCTTCAAAGTGTATCTGGTTGGCAGAGAAGCAATTGGTCTTATCAATAAAAATAGTTGTTCATTTGTAGACATCCCACATGACAGTTCATTGTGGTGATGCCATCTGGAAAAATTCCATGGCAGATCTTTTCAACGCGCAACAGTTACAGGGCTTTTGTTTGTTTGCTTGCCTGTTTCCAAATTAGGGAAAAAGTTAAAAATAGTTCCTCTAAAAGAAAAGATGGAGTCAGATCTTTGCTAATGTCTCTGTCCTGCCCCATGACGTTTCGTCCTATCTTTGGGACCTTCCTTCATGGGGAAGAACTGTGCTGTTGCCTATGTGCCTGTAGGATGAAGAACAGTAAATCTAATGCTCTTTCTCTACTTCTCTGCAACTCATAAGCTGTAAAAGAGCTTTGGGTTTATATGTTCCTTGGGTAAGCCCTGCCTGAAAATTGAATCAATCTCTGCTGGTCGTTCAGCCTGCTTCATGCCAGGGAGTCTGAGATTTAAATATGAAAGCTTGACCATACCTTATCTTGCTCTGGAATGAAAGAACATTGACTTAATGGGAGAGAGTGGAATTAACAAGTCTAAAAAGAGTGTAGGCTAAAAGAAGGCCAATGCAATCTACTTAGAGCAACAGCTAGGTAGAAAACAGTGTACCTGCACATCCAAATTTGCTTCTGTCTTTGAGGCAAGGTTCACATGCCACAAGGAGTTTCTTCACCCAAGTGACTGTTCTTCCATTCCAGCCTGCATTTTCTGCAGGATCTTCTGGCTGTATTGCATGCAATATGACAGGATCCCCAAAGTAGCTGCCAGTGAGAAAACATGCTCTCAAAAAGGGCAGATATGATTACCTGAAAAGCTAGCCTATGTACCTGCTGGTGGCAATCCTGAGGATGAGTTCTTCTGAGTTTCAGCAGTAAGAGCACATTGCTAACTTGTGGTCTCGCTTCATAGGCTTGATTTTGCCTACCTATGACAGCAAGGTAAAAGTAAAAGGAAGACAAACTGCATGTTTCAGATTTTGAAGTTTGTCTTTTTTTTTTTTTTTTTTTGTCTTCAATTCTGCTCCTCTTGTTTTGCCCTTGATTTGTCATGTACCTATGGAAAACTCACTTGATTTTCTTCCTCCACATCTTCCTCCAAGAGGCATGCTGAGGTGATAGTGAGAAGAAAGTGAACAGAGCAAAGCAACTAGGTTCTTTTAGGAGGCTTATGAAAGTTCACCTGTCATGTACCTAACAATCTCCCTGTTGAATAGAATAGAATAGAATAGAATAGAATAGAATAGAATAGAATAGAATAGAATAGAATAGAATAGAATAGAATAGAATAGAATAGAAGAATAGAATCAGATATCTAAGTTGGAAGGAACTCACAAGGATTGTTGAGTTCAACTCCTACTTCCACACACGGCCACCTAAAAATCACACCATATGTCCAAGAGTTTTGTCCGAATGCTTCTCAAACTCTGGCAGGCTTGATACCATGACTAATACCATGGAGAGCCTTTTCCAATGCTTGGCCACCTTCTCGGTGAAGAATTTTTTTCCTAATAGAATTTTTTTCCTAATATCCAGCCTGAACCTTTCCTGACACAGCCCCATGGTATTCCCTTGGATCCTGACACTGGTCAGCAGAGAGAAGAGGTCAACACTTGCCCCTCCAGGGGGGAGACACTTCACCACACTTATGGGAGTCAGTGTTGATGATTACCTGTGAGAGCAGGGAGTTGAAACCAACCTGCATCCTTGAAAGCCAGTAACAGGGGTGCTCCCTCTGGACTCAGTGGCAGTACTCAAAGCCTTATCTGAAGCTCCTGGCATTGCAGCACTTCCTCTGAAGCATGCCTTCAAAAATTCTTTCAGTTGTCCTCTTTGAGAAATGGATGCTAGCTTTGGAGAAGCCAAGGAAACAGAGCAAATTGTGTGAATTGAAAGAGTGAGCCTTGCAAGCATTTCTACTGTGGTAGAGCACTGGAATTTTCCTGCAGATTGACAACCTCATTTAAAAGCCTGTCATTTCTGTCAGCTAGTATGGTTGAATTTGGACGGTAGGTAACATAGGAAAGCATTTCCCTAGTCAGAACAGTTCTTTAAGGCACTTAAGATTGCTCCACAAAAACTATTCTCATAAGGAGGGGAGAGAGGTTATAGTGCCTTAGTGAAGGTAGTCATTCTGCTGTAGCTCAGGAAATATTAGGCTTTGCAATTGAAAAGCAGGAGACTTCAGGGTTGACTTAGAATACTTTGGAAGCTACACAAGCATAAGCCTTAGGTAAGCCTCCAGTGACATTATGGGATTTATTAATGTTGTTGATCTACTTAATGACATGGAATTCTTTAATGCTGACCTATCAGTCCAGATCTTAAAATTAACTTTGTGCTGAGCTGCCTTTGGGGATTTTTGAATGGCATTTATGCTAAGTCACTAAGAAAAAGCCACACTTTACTTTTTCCAGCAGTAGCATCGTTTGTGTGAGTTTAATGGAAATGCACTCATATAAAGAAGTAACAGCCACTGAATTGATGCAGTGGTGTTACATTAAATTTCTGTTCCCTTAGGGTAGCTGACAATTGCCTAGAGCAAATCTCTTTCTCCTCAAGCAGTTACTTTCTCTGCTCCACCACATCAGTCAAAACACTTCATCCAGCAGGATGAGTTCCAGCAATTTGACATCTGCATTGGGCCAAATAACACTGAGCTCAGTCAAAGACAACTTGCTTCTACTGGAAGCACTGATGGAGATGAATGACAAGGCATGCCAAATTTATCAACCAGCTACAGCCTTCCAATCAGTGTATTCCTGTCGAGAGGTACATTGCTGTCTCCTCTTTTGAACCTTTGTGGAAGAGCTTGACTCAAAAACAAACATACGGCTACAGATTTCTGCACAAAAGCAAGGGTCAAGAGTGAAAAAGGCTGTTTGATACATTTTCAGGACCAGTGGTTTGAGACATTTGAAACCAACAGTTTTATGTGTGCAGGAGAATGTGCTGGTAGAGTTTCTGATAAACAATTGAAATAAAATATTTGGGAAGGAAATTGTTTGGCTTTCAACCCATCAGCTAAGAAATCACAAGCACACATGGACAGATCCACAGATGGAAGGATGAAATGAGAATCATCACTAAGTATGGTTGGTCCTTATTCTTTGGCTTGTTACTGAAGTACACCTGTGAATGCAGAGAGTTTCTGAGGGCTTGAGACATTAATGCACAGGGCCTCACAACATGGATGTGAGGAGTGAAAGAGTCTAGGTTTGCCTCTCCCTCATAGCCTCCAGTGAGGCTTGATGGGACTATGATGTGAATGAGTCTGTTAGACAGGCTAAAGCTTGTATCAACACACTTGTCCTTTTAACCCATTCTACATTAATACTTTCTTCCACAGCTTACAAGAGCCAGCAGCTCCACTTCACAGCACTGCCTTCACAAAAGCACAAGTGCTTTTTTCATCCTCCTTTCTTCTTACTAAGCTGTCTAGAAAGACTGTGATCAAGATTCCGTTCCATCTGCTTGCTTGACTCCTCCTAGCCTCAAGTGCTGGACTTTGACTTGGAAGTCAAACTGTTGCTTGAGGTGTTGATTGCAGAAACTGCTGGAGCAAGCTCTTTTAGAAGTCAAAGAATAAGATCTGGCCAACCTGTAGACAGGTGAAAAAGTGTATTGTGCAGAGTTTGCTGAAGTGCAGTGCCAGGAAAATCTGAAGAGACAATTCAAAGAGGAGGTATGAGTCACTAAGAGCAAATCAGGCCTGTCTTTATGTTTGCCAGTTACAATCACTTCCAGGAAAAATAAATAAATAAATAAATAAATAAATAAAAGTAATTAATGTTTGATTTGCCTAAAATGATCCTGCTGCCTTTGAAACTCCTCAGACCAGTCTGGTGGCTTCCTTCTGCATTATTCCGCTTGCTGTCATGCCCCATGTGTGTTTCTGTAGAGCAGCCATGCTCTAGGGACTCCGTGTGGACAGAAAAGAACAAACGTGACAGTGTTTTCCTTGTTTAGTGCCATCAAACACCTGTTAGTCAGGTAGCTGAGCCATTTGTCTTGAAATACAACTACAACAAATCCTCACAGTGCTATAAAGCAAGAAAGGCACTCTCCTTTATTTTAAAACAAGAAGTCCTGTATAAACACACACCTATCAAGATTTCCAAATATTAAGTGCATCATATTCATAGGACCCATAAGTATTAAAAACAATGTGCAAGTCTTTATTATTCCTCACTCATCAGCCTTATACGTTTGTTCTTTTTAATCTTTTCTGGTATGGCATGGCATGGCATGGCACGGCATGGCATGGCATGGCAGTGAAAAATGAGCATGCTGACATATTTATATAGTTCTGGATCAACATTATCTCACCCCAAGGCTAACCATCTGCTTTATCTGCAATCCCAGTAAAGAAACATGTCACTAGATTGGTGCATGCTAAGATAGCTGAAAAGCACTTAGTGTTATGAGTCACAAAATTATTGTTTTGCGGACTTGCCAAAAGGAGTAAATGGATTCCCTTTTTGTTCTTGTGAAGCTTGGTACTACATGCAACTTCTGTCATGACTTCAGACAAATCAGTCTCTTTCCATATAACTTTATCTAGGTGAAAATAAATCAATAAAAGGACTCTGAGATCTGACTTATGGGAATTGCAGATGTCTCCCACTCTTCAGTGGAACATGAGACGTCAATTTGAAATGTTACTCATTACTGAAGGGGTATTTCATCATATCTTTACAGAAGGGTCACCATAAAGAAGATCATCAACCAAGTGCTGACTTCAGTGTTTTGGACGTGGTCTGTGAAGAAAGGAAATGGTTGACTGTAAGATTTTTTATTTTATTTTTCCGCTTCTACACAATCATTTATTTCCTGAACAACTTTCTTAGAAAGTGTTGAGTTACCATATTTATGCAGTCTATAAGTCTACTTCTACTCTTTTTTTTTTTTTCTTCTTCTTCTCAAAATAAGAAGTACACATATTACAATAACTCAGAAATCCTGGCTTATACATGTAAGAAGTCCAGACCCTGTCAGAGAGGAATCACAAGCAGGTATATCACTTTTTATTTTCCTATCCCATTAAAGATGTTGTTTTGAAAGGTGCCATTGATAGTTACCTGATGCTATGTAAGCTAGAGATACATATGGATATACATGGCATATCTATAGAAAAGAATGCAGTTTTAGAAATACTTAAAAAGACAAGCTCCTGATTTCATTACAATAGTAAATTTAAAAAAGAAAATAGGAGTAGGTTTTTTGTGGCTTAGTGGTGGACCTCGTCAATGTAGCCTTTTAGCATTGAACAAGTGGGAGCAGAGTGGAAGGTGTAAAAGTGGGAACTCTTTGCTCTGTGGAGAGCAGTAAAGGGGACTCTTCCTCTACATAAAAATGTCAGGGCTTGTATCACACTTCCTCCTTGCACAGTCACTACTTTTGCACTTGGACACAGAGCCCAGCTGTAGAGGTTTCATTAGAGTCAGCATCATTAGGGAACAGTTAGTTGTTTGGGAAGGCCCATAGGCAGCACTGGGTGCTGTGGGGTGGGAATGCTCATGCATGGTTTGGAAGCAAGTAGAAGTCCCTGCTTATGGGTTCAGACCAGGGGTCCCTTTCAACCCCTGGCTATGGGTGTGCACTGAACCAGAGATGCTTCTGTATGAGTTGCTTTACATCTCCATGCTAAAGCAGGGTCTAGAAACCTTGGGTAAAATCTTTCTAGACCCTGCTACAGTGTTTCAGGAAAGTCATGTGCCCTCATGTCTCTGCAAAGAACAGTCAGATTTTGCAGGCCCCAGAGCTGGTTCCACATGTCAGTGGATGGATACTATGCATTGTTGTACTTACCATTTCAGACCATTCTGCTGTGAGTAACACCAACAAAACTTCAGCTGTTGAAGATACATGCTCATCAGAAAATGCTAGCCTGTTATTAATGCTAGCCTGTTGCTCCCCACAACATCAAGGGGGAACAAAAGTTACCTCCAGGTGGTGGTGGATACCTCTGTCTGGGCTTTATTTTCCACAGGCCGTGGACTGCACCCAACCAGCCATCTTTTGCAGTGGAGAACCTCATGGAGATGACTTCTGAAGGAACTGGGAAGAGGGAGAGTGAAACATGTTTGTGAGTTATGTAGGAAACAGACACTATCCAGAGCTCTGACATAGCAAGGGCTCAAAAAGCTTTTTCTTTTGTGAGTATACTTCTGTACCTGTGTTCACCCTGGGCAATTTAGAGATGACGAGGGGAATAATGCTGGAAAACAATTTTGTCACCTACTTCAGTCCTGGGCATTCAAATGCAATGCTAGTTCTAATTTCACGCTGACTTTTAGGCATTTGTGAGGTTTTGTGGGTGACTTTTTCTTCTCTTTCTTTTCATACTTCCTCTCTCCCTTCCTTCTCTTCTTCTTTCCTTCATTTTCTTTTCTTCCTCTCTCTCCCTTACCACCTCCCTCCCTCTCTCCCTCCTTCCCTCTGTGGTTTCTGACCATAGAGGCATCCACAGATCCCCACGTAGCCACCTGGGGCTGTCTCTGAACCTGATTCCCCTCGGTTTCAGTGACATGAGGTAAATGACTAAGACATAAGCTTTTATTTAGCAAATGTTTCAGGCTGAGTTTCACAACAGTCTTTGAAGGCCACAGGCCATGTTATTAGTGTTATCAGATGTTAATACAGGTCATTTTTTAATAATAGGTTCATTGCAAACTATAAACAAATGAAACCAAGGCAATGGTGTCCTCACCTTCATCTACTAAACAATTCACTGGCATGAAAGCAATAGTCTCATTGCCAAGTCATGTTATTTGTTGTCTAAGCAATTAACGAAAAAATAGTAACCAAAACAATCAAAACCAAGACACTAGAATCAAGTTTTACAAGGAGATGGCATTCTGAGAGGAAAATGGTGATCTATTAACCTCAGATTTTCAGTGGAATAAAGATTTCTTGAAGTATCTGAAGCATGACCTGGGAACAGGGAAAATCCTAGAAGCTCTTGGATTTTCTGGCTTTCATTTTCCTAGATTCATTCAAGGTCCTTGCAAATAGGCACCCAAATTGAAGTCAGTGTCACAGCACTGCTCATCAGCAAGCTATTGTCAGGAGAAAGGAGAACTCATCAGAGGCAGGATTTGTTCATTGTAGGGATGACTCATTTACTTCAATCTACTACCACAGATGTTTTAGCATACCCATCATCCCTTAGGTGATCCATCTACCTGAAGGCCGTAGCTGCCTGAACTTTCATTTCTATGATTTGTGATTTTTTTGAAAACATGCTTGGAAGAGAAAACCTGTTAAAAAGAAATATATAAAATGTCTGCATCCCCACAGAAATCATTTCTTAAATATGCTGTTTTCATGGGCATTTATTCTCAATGACCACAATAAAATCAGATAGACAGTGGACACTAGCATACTAATAGCAAAGTAAGGGATGTGACATTAGATATTTATATATTTTGATTAAAATCATTTTTTATTTTCAAGACAATAATTATTTAAACAAAGCTAGTGCTGGCTGATTCTCATTCCTTCATCTCCCAAGAGATTTCAAATGCTTTTTTATAATGTCACTACAAATCTAACTATGGGCAGTGAAAAGAGAGGTGCTCTGACTGAGAAAGGCTTTTATACTAAAAGATGATTGGAAACAAGATAACTAATCCACATTTTTACCCAATGATATGGTTATGGATGATACACAGTGGTGTCTCACAGAATAAAAGTCTTCATCAGACTAAGGGTGAGGGAAGGCCCTTTGCCATAATCCACTCTGAATTTGGCAAGGAGGACTGCTATTCAATAAGGTAAGTTTTGTCAGTATTTTTGAGAAGTCATATATTTTTGAGTACAGACTTTCAAGTTTTATTTGAAACAGGCTGAACTTATCCAAATTTAACTCTCATCCCTCAGTTGAAATGGTGACCAGGAAGTTTCCATACCTGATAAGATGCTGTGAAACTTAATGTAAAACCCCAGTTCTGTGGCACAGTTAAAATCCACCATGAAGAAAGGCAGGACTGTTTCCTCCTCATATTCCTAGATTTTTCAGATGCCCTGTGGAAAATTTCAGTAATGACTTTTAGATGATTTCTATCTTACAGGACCCCAGCTACTTTGAACTTCATTGCTTCACAAGAAGAACAAAGGATCACCTGAATCCAAGGCCAAGGTTTATGCCCTGTTCTGCACAACACACACATTCCAAACTCTTCATTCAAAAGTACCACATCTACTTTTGCAAGAAAGGCGCATGCATGTACTCATTAACACATATATGTGTATTTGTTTGTTGCCATCTATATAAATGCAAGAACAATGTATAAATACAACCAAACTTTTTCTGTCTCACATCTCATTAATCTTGCTCAATCATTCTGACTCACTGTTCCATCCAAAGCCATCAGAGGTTGTCTGACAGACACCAAAATTATTTAAAAAACAAACACACATACAAACACAAAACAAACAAACAAACAAAAACACTATTTATTGGTTAAGGTTCAACTTAGTAAAAACAAATGTTTTAACTTCAGAAACCTAGAAATAATCTGTTGTTTAGGAAAATCCAAAGGACTTCTTTGGGATGACTGATGAAATTCTGGATGTAGACAATCATTTTTATTTTTTTTTCCCTGAAATCATTGCTTAGCTCATCAAAGATCCCAATCCCAAGATATTAGGATTTCCAATATGGAATGACTCGGAAAAATTAGATAAGATTGTAATCTCATACACTAAAGTATTCTGTGCTAGAGAATCACACAGATATTTTAACAGGCCAGCAAAGAAATTAAATGAATTCATTTGTTCATAGTCCAGTTTGAACTGTCCAAGATGCAAAAATTTCCACAGAAGTACAAAAATTTCATGTAAATAGTCCAAGGTGCAAAATCTTTGTATTTCACAGAAATACATCTAAACCTAGATGCATTTCGCTGAAATATGAAAACATGAAAACCTAGTATCTTAACAAAAACTTGCCAGAAGTCAGTAATAGAGCTACTAAACAAAATTTGGGTTCACCTAGAGATCTTTGTAAAGAAAACCAAATTATTCATGCTTTCTTTGGGCTCAGGCTGTACAATGAGGTCCTTAAAAAAAAAAAAAAGATCTGTAAAAGAAAACATAGGAAGCTAAATATAAGCATCCATTTGAAAAGAGACAAGTCTCTCCAAGAAAACAATGTGGCCTGTATTAACATCAGCAGACAAATAATTGCAGTCTCTCCAGGAGGCCATCTTTCTTTCAGTACTTGATTTTATGTAGGTCATGTTTTCACAACTTTTCACTTCAATCTATGATAAGAATATGATTTATAAGGCACCATGGGATGACAGCTCCGTCCCTTCCCTTCCCTTCCCTTCCCTTCCCTTCCCTTCCCTTCCCTTCCCTTCCCTTCCCTTCCCTTCCCTTCCCTTCCCTTCCCTTCCCTTCCCTTCCCTTCCCTTCCCTTCCCTTCCCTTCCCTTCCCTTCCCTTCCCTTCCCTTCCCTTCCCTTCCCTTCCCTTCCCTTCCCTTCCCTTCCCTTCCCTTCCCTTCCCTTCCCTTCCCTTCCCTTCCCTTCCCTTCCCTTCCCTTCCCTTCCCTTCCCTTCCCTTCCCTTCCCTTCCCTTCCCTTCCCTTCCCTTCCCTTCCCTTCCCTTCCCTTCCCTTCCCTTCCCTTCCCTTCCCTTCCCTTCCCTTCCCTCAGTAACTTTCTATGTCTAAATGAGAGAAATTATTTGCAAGGTTAATATTTGACATATGCTCACATGGCAACTCAAAGTCTCAAAGTTACAGTGCGGTATTTTGCAATAAAGACCTGCGTATAGATTTTTTTTTTTTTTATCTACTTTAATTGATATTATATCGACAAAAGTATTTTTTTCCACAAAAAAAATAAAAAAATAAAATAAATTTGAAACTGTTTTCCAGTGCAGGATATAACCTTTCATGTTATTCTGGTTTGTGACATTCAAAATCAAAGTAAGTAAGCTTAAATATTGCTTCTGACATCCTTAGTTGTGAAATATATGCTAATTATCTTCCTACATACAGTTTTTTCCCTTTCTATAATATTAATTATAAACACATTAAAAAATGTTTTTATGCTCCACATTTTACAAGTCTTACTATTAGACATTTTACATGCCTAACTCTTGCCGGTATTTAGAAAGGAGTGGCCTTCAGGTTACACAGCCAAAAATCAGAGATGAATGGCTAAGACAGACGAGCAGACAGATGCAGCAGACACTGGATGGCAGAGGGGAAGAAGGAAGATATTATTATGAAATTTAGAAAAAGTTGCCTCACAGTGCCCAGGTGTGGAGGTGAACTGCTGGTGAATCAGTTGCTGAAAACACAAGACACCAAAAGCATATAATCCAAGTGCTACATCTGTCTAAATAAGATAGTTAAAAGAGGAAGTCTATTCTCCTGAATGCAGAAAAATAATTAAATTGAACGAAAGAATAAAGCTTGCTCAATACCTACAAATACTAAAAATAAACTTTTTTTTATTCTAATGACCAGTCTTCATACATTTTTTGAATGACTAGAATCTGTCTACAGTAGCAGAGTTTAGACACACTCATCCTAGCTGTAGAGCAAATAATTGGTTTCTCAAGGCAACTTAACATAGTAGTTTGTGATTCATCACAAACTGAGTTAATCTGTTAAGAATTCCCTACAGCCACAACTTCTGTAGATCTGCACAAACCCATTTATTTTCTATGCAGAAGCTGACATAAAAATAATAAAAACTAAACATAAAATATAAATATAAATAAATAAATAACATTAACAACAACAACAAAAAAAGTCTGGCACATTCTTAAGGTAAGCAAATAAACAAATAAATAAATAAATTCCACATTAAGCTATTGCATTTTTCAGCTAAACAGTTTGTTCAAAGACTTCTTGGGAATCTACCCACTACTTTGCATCATGTTTTTAATAAAGCCGTTGGCTTTGATGCAACCTTCTCTGCTAGTATAATTTCAGCTATAACAGAGATCTCATCTGATAAAAAATAAATAAATAAAAAAAAATCAGATTGCTTAGTGCACTTGCCTAAAGACAGTGAAAAATACACATACACACAGTCATGTACAGTGAGGTAATCTGGGATTCAAAATATGCTAGAGGTATGCAGACATCTCTGTCATTTTATTTATTTTATTTTTCCCATAACAGTCTTCTGGATACTACATGTCTAGATAAAATGATGAGGTATCAATCAACTTCAGTTAAGAAGGAGGTGCAGCAATGTGGAAGGCAGAAGCAGAAAGAAAAAGATGTCATTCAAGGTTTGAAACAAAATACCTTTGACATGGAGGGAAATTTGAAAAACAAGGAAAATGAAACAAAACAAGCACAAACTGCCAAACATTCTTCTAGTATTGGAAGAACTTAAGGACATTTGAAATAACACTGAAGATGTCATTCACAACAAGTCTGAGGGAAGTAAACCAACATCTTTAGAAGTTCTGCAGTATGGATTTCTAGATCCAATCCTGTAAAGATTTTGAGCGATGAGCTGGGATATATGTGGAATATACATTGGAAAGGCAAAAATTTTGCAGAGGGACAGAATAGATAACATGGTGCTGGATAGTTTCACAATACGGTAAAAAAAAAAAAATGTGTAATTCAAGTGGCACCTACTTTAGGCCTGTCTTCGCAGCAATATTTAAAACTAATAGTTTTATAACTAACTTATAGTTTTATAGCAGTTTAATACTGTCAGTTTAGAAAAGATAAGAAAGAAAACTATATGATGCTAATCAGCAATAGCCTCAAGAAGAACTATCAAGAAAAAATTAGACAGAACATTTGCTCCTTGAAGTTTCTCATTTCAGATTGAAAACTGAGATTTCTTCATTTTAATGTCATTTATATGACATCTTTATATAGAGAGAGAAGTTCTATCTGTATACATGTTTGAGAAGGCCCCTGGATCAATAAATCTACACCCAAACAACCTAAAACCTCAGGGAGAAACAGTTAAATGCTTTAAATCAATCTTGTAACAAATTCTCAGAGATCTTCAGAGCATTAAGCCAAACTGAAGGACTACCTACAAGAGGATGTATGTGTAATTGCAGCTAGTGAACACTGATATTAATTTTGGAGGAAAAAAAAAAAAATACAATGGAGGAAGAAAAATTACATCTTCCAGTGATTTCAAAAATGTTTTTTTGAAGAAATATCAAAATCAAAAATGTCAGAGCTGGTGGCTTAAAAATTATTAGCATTTTGCAATAAAGCAGGTACAATCAAAAAGATTATAATAAATAATAAATAAATAGAAAATAAAAATAAACATAAAAAATATTAAAAAAAAAAAAAAAGAAAAGAAAAAGAAAAAAAGAAAAAAGAAGAAAAGAAAAAGAAAGCAGTTTCCTGGAGACGAAGCTGGAAGAAAATATATAAATAAATACATAAAAAGGAACATAATGACTCTGGTACACATCTTGATTTTATATCATGAAGGTGAGAGCTGTCCCAGAAAAAAAAAATAATAATAATAATTTTAAAAAAAAATCTCAAAATAAGAAAATGCCCTTGTAGAAAGGGCTGGTGTTGTCACAGAGTTCTCTGGAGGATTACATCCTCACAAAGGAGAAACTGTGAACCAGGCTGCTTCCGTTAGCTTTTGCAGGTCTTGTTACTGCAAGAGAAAAATATTTATTCTCACACATGTTCACAGAAAGAAGAGTTCTGAGCTTATATCTGTCAACTCTATGCAGCATTCTTCAGAGAGAGATTAAAGTCTGCTGACTTGAGCTTCATGAATGATTAGGCTGTTTCAAAACACATGAACACAGGCATCAAAGCGGAGTCATCAGGAGAAGAGGATGTACCACCATCTGTAGGAAAGCCTGAAAGGCAATCAGATAGAACAAGATAACTAAAAAGAGATAAAGTTGGGTTGGGAATAGCCAACCACTGAGAAGTCTAAAAATGAAATAGAATGAAATAAAATAGAAACTCAATATGGTGCTTCAACATTAAGAAAGAATTTATTTTTGCTACAGGACAGTGTGAGATTTCCCAAATAACATTTCACACATACACATAAAGTTGGAACATTTCTGCCTTTTTTTTTTCCCTGTTGTTATCCAGTTAGACTCATAGAATCATGTACTAAATTAAATGGACAGGGACTTTTGGAGGTTGCCTAGTCCAAACCCATGCTTATACCAGAGCTTGTCAGATCTGATGTTTCAGAGCCTGGCTGAGTTGGGTTTTAAGTACCTTTGTGGATGGAGACTCCATAACCCCTCTGGGCACCTACTTCAGTGTTGGGCCACCTTTACACTGAAGATTTCCCCTCTATCTATTTACATTTTCCCATCTCACATCTTGTGTACATTGCTGCTTATTCTATTGTTATGGTACTTGTTTAACTACTCAGTTATTCAGCATCACTAGAGGATAAACCACTAGCAGTTTAAAAGAGGAGAATGCATATCAGAAATTAGTCTTTGCAAGAGCTGAAGTCTGCTGATCCTGTGTTGCTGCAGGAAGAAAAAGGTTGATTTTCAGCCTAGAACACAGGTAATCAAAAGGAGGCCCTGAAATTTCTGTAATAATTTCATTTCTCCTTTGAACTCTGAATTCTCTGAGACGCACTTTAGATATTGTCTGCAGTTGCCCTGACTTCAACTATGTGTATAGGCTGATGTAGAAGCAAAACTGTTCATTCTTAATCTTGACAATGGTACTGCAAGGATTTTGCTAAATGTGTGGAGCTTTTGGCTGAACAATAATACCAGTTTAAAAAGTATGATTAGATTAGAATACAAGAAATTGCCAAATGAAAGGAGATATATGTACTTTTTTGTTACCATTTCTCCGCAACATATATGCTGACTGGCAATTTAGCCCTGATAAATATGTTTATATAAAAAATAAATGTCACAGCTTAAAAGGCTCATTTTAGAGACTGTGTGTGGAATCATGTTGAATGTATATAAGTGGTTTTAATAAAATTACAGAAACATAAAATAAGCTGCCAACACAAATGCAATTTCAGAGGAACAGTATATCTCCTGGCTTTGTATTTTTCCAACATGCAAAACAAGGCAGATAAAGCGTGCTGATATCAATCTCAATGCCCAGTCATAAAAAATTAAAAGTTATCTGTCAGTAAAAGGGAAAAGAATGTTTTCCATTTTGCTTAGAGAGCTCTTGAGTGCTTGTGTGAATGCAATTTACAGCATTAATAAAATCCTCTTGCAAATATTATTTTATTTTTATTGTTTCGTTTTCTTCTCTGATTTAATAAAATACTCAGTGGTGCTTACTTGATTTTCCTGTCCTTAGATGTGCTTTAATATTTAACTACAATTTTCCATATGTATCTCATTAAGTTGGCACACCAGTACCCCAATGGTTTTTGAGGGCAAAGGATCCATGTAATAGCAACCTAGAATCATAGAATATTCCAAGTTGGAAGGGACCCACAAGGATCATCATGTCCAACTCCTGAATCTAGATTCCGTGGAAGTTTCTTCATTGCTTCAGTGTGCTTTGAAACAGGAGGAAGGGCGCAAAACTGTCCCTGGGACAGGTGAGTGGGACCTGGGCAACTATCTGAGCAGGCTGTTGAGTACAGGGTACATTTCTTCTTTTCTTTTAGCAGCTCAGTTTAAGAAATGTTTACTTCAGTTGAAAGTCTTCTTGTCACCCAGAGAAGCAGAAAACTCCCTAGAAGGTGATGTCATTTCCAAGGAAAACAGAGGCAGAAGTACCTTGATCTTCACGAGGTTAATTACTGTATTTAACATTTTTATTGTTGTTGTTTTGTGTTGTTTTTGGTTTTGTTTTCAAGAGGCATGCTGTTGAACTGTGAAACCACTGACACTGAGGTTGGAAAAGAAAATCACATAAAATCTGCCAGTAAATTCACCTTTTCAGGAGACCAGGCAGACTCTAAGTACCTTCTAGGAAGTTCCACAAAAACTCTCCTGGTCCAGTGCACGTAAACCTGTTACTTAAATTATGTGAACAAATGTAAAGCAAGAAGGGAAGTAACTGCTTTGTGGAGGGAAGTAGTGCACACTGCATTGCCAGATGCATGAACACTACGTACCAGTGGTGGCATGAACAGGGTAGGAACACCCTGGGTAACTGCATCCCTGAAAGGTCTACTCCTACCCCAAATCATCCTCCACACTTAACAAAGCTTATACTTAGAGGGCAATATGAAAAACAAAGCTTTCCCAAGTTCCCTACTGCTCCCTTGCTTCCCATCCTGCTCCTGCTTGTCAGCTGCTCTGTCTCCTCTGTGTTCTGTTCTCCCTTCCCAGACTAGTAAAATACAAAATCTAAGGTGGTCTAAGAAGCCAATGCTCCCTAAGACATTGTCACAGATATTTAGTCCTGATCAGCTGTCGCCCTAGGACGGTAATGTGCTGGCTCCGGAAATTTAACAGTAGAGGCAATACTCCCGCAGCCATAAATCCAAAAGCTGACCTTAACGTTCTATTTCAGAAAGGTGATTTAAGACTTCTTTTAATCACCGGAGCACTGCCATCTAGTGCTAAACCCCAAAAACGCAGGACGAGTTTTGTGACTGAAGAGGTCCGTGCTGATGGAGGGATGTCAGCCCCATCAGGTAAAGTCAGTTCAGAGACACAGTGGTAGTAGCTAAAAGCTAAAAATTGATGATGCAGTTTGGTGTCAGTAGACATCAGAGGGCTTTGACAAGCAGAGAACAGAGCCTGAAGAACAGACCTGGTTGGTCTGATGGATTCTCTTCTCTCCCAGCTTGAATGAGAATGGGTATCAAGGGATGGTGCAGCTGTATTTCTGCTTTTGGCACACTACACAGCCATCAGGTAGCTACAGTTGCAGTGTGGGGAACAGTTCTTACAACTAAACCTTGGTGAGTCTGTTTGTCCATGGACACTGATTTGTCTTAATGAGCATTTAAAATGGTCTGAGATTCCCCACTGCTCTAGATGAGGAATCACATTGTTGTGAGCACTAACAAGCCAATGTCAGGCTGCACAGAGCAGTGTGCTCTTTTAACCTGATGCAGATGTACAGCAAGCTTATGGCGAAGAACCTAGGACTGCCCTCACATGCTCTTTGTGTCTTAGCATGCAAACCTTAACTCCTGCAGGCAGGTTAATTTCACCTGTCCAGACTCTCAAGATTATCTCATTTTTGTCAAAATCAATTAAATCTAACTTTTCTAAATATGATCTATTTGCTAAATACTCCTTTTAGCTGTCAGTATATAGCAGAAGTGGGGTAGAAATCATGCTGACCACAGCTTTTTGGGAAGACAGCTAGCTAAATGCATATTATAATGCATTCAACTCCGGCACTAATTAAAATTTGAACTACGGTGTGGAAGGGTCAATCAGCAGATGTAAAATGGCTGGGGATTTCTGCATTTGCAGTCTGATGATCTGCAGGAACACTCAGCAGCATGAGTAAACAGACAACAGGATGACATACCCTGCATATTATTTCATTTTTTTTGAGCCATATGTCAAGGAATCTTTTCCTTACTTTGCTTGTATACAGTCACTTCTATGAGTTGTTGGGTTTTGTTTGTTGTTGTTGTTTTGTTTTTTTCTGTTTGTATGTTTCACAGTGTAAATGATAATTTACCTGTTTTTGGTTTTGTTTTTTAATTGAATATTCTATTAAAGCAAGGGGCTATCAAACAAACAAACAAACAACAACAAAACAGCAAAAAATAGCTATATATACCAAAGACATACTACAATGGTGCATACAAAGCATCACACAGTGCAAGATGAAACTCTGCAAAGCCACAGACTGGCATTCAGTTGGCTGGCAACTCCAGCTAAACTGATTTGTTTCTGACTGTTTGTGACAGCACCACCCGTATTCTCCAGCAATGTTATTTGCAAAAGGTCTAGTCTGATTCGTCAAACATTCTCAACTACATGGGAAAATCTCTGAAACCTGTGAAAACAGTTCAAAGTCAGCATTCAGACTCACTGACCAGAAGCAGAAACGCAGAAACTCCTGACAATGTAATTGCAGAAACTGTCAGGAGATTTTTTT
This sequence comes from Anas acuta, assembly GCF_963932015.1. NCBI lineage: Eukaryota > Metazoa > Chordata > Aves > Anseriformes > Anatidae > Anas > Anas acuta. The sequence continues at coordinate 64,000,026 of NC_089017.1, read as the reverse complement.
TTTTTTTTTTTTCCAGATGACCAAATAGGGAGAAGAGCCCACTATCTAGGAGCAGTACTGATGACTCACGCTTGTGTTTCATGTGCATTAGTTTTGCATAGGTGTGACAAAACCCATTATGGCAAAAGACCTTAACATACTCAGCACTGTGAGAACTTGAGAGAAAATACACACAATAGAGTTAAAAACTGGTAAAGCATCAGCTTTCTGTTGCCATTAACCCAACCAGCTGTATGCTGTACATGAAAATAGAGCCAGCTTGCATTCCTTAGGGAACACTATTCATCCATTCCACTGGAATTAAATACTGCACAGAGATATAATTTTTATAAAATTGCTTCAGCTGCTGTTTCTAACTCTCTTGTGAAAAGCAGTAGGTGGGAGACCTGTCCTTCCCTGGTACCAGCTACAGACCAGCAGAGTACCTCAGATATAACAAGATCATTATGTTTAGATAGCTGAAAGCCACCATGATGTTGCTTCTATATCTTTGTGACAGTAGGATCCTGTGGTAATTTCTGAATCACTGGTAAAATTTTAATATCACAGCCACAAGACATTTCACTGACAAACACTTGGTAAAGTTTGGGTCACTAATTCTGCTCCATTGGTAGCATTGTAGTGAGACAGCATTCCCTGATATTGTGCCCAGTGTGTGCTTTCAAAGAGACATGAAGTGATGTGACAAGCCTCCAAATACCCAGCTGACACCTGGCTAGATTAGTTTGGAATTTGGATGGACCATTTCCTGAAGGCCACAAAAAAAAAAAACAATCCTTATTTCTTTTGCAGTATTTTTATCCAGAGTCCCAAGTATCCAGTGTGCCTTGGTATATCATTTCAACTTCATGTATTTTCTCTTGGACCCTATTGTTACCCTGGAGGACTATAAGTTTGCAGCACTCTTAATGCAGTTCTACTGGCAACAGTGGAAGAAAGAAAAAGTGTTGAAATATTAATCTGCTCATTTCCTTTCTCTATTTTCTCACAAAACTCCAGTAATCAAGTGCACCCATAGTCAGTCTGCCTACTGGAGTTTATGTAAGGACCAAGAGATCAGAGTTTTCATCCAATTTGATTATCTCACACACTCACTCCATCAGAAAGACAGACAGATGATGAATGGACACAGACACACACAAACACCTGGTGCCAGACACAATTTAAGCATTCAAATTTTACTTATTATTTATTTTGCCACCACCGTTGGTTTCATTTGAATCATGGCATGCTCCAGGAATCCCATTCAGAGTAGGGTGAGAGAGTTAACTCTTGCTTTTTCATTCCAAAATGAATGGGGGGAAGAGAAAAGAATACAAAAAGTAAGTGATGCATAACACATTGCTTATGACCCACCAACCAATGCCCAGAGACTCCCCAATTAATGGCAACCCCCTTGACCAACTCCCCCATACTTATTGCTGACCATTACACCACATGGTACGGGACATCCCCATTGTCCATTTGAGCCAGCTGTCCTGGCTGTGTCCCCTCCCAGCTCCTGGTGCACCCCCAGCCTCCTAGCTGGAGGGGTAGCACAAGTAGAAAAGTCTTTGATTTAGTTTGAGCACTGCTCTGCAACAACTAAAACATTGGTGTATTATCAACCTTATTCTAATTCTAAATGAAAATAAATAAATACATTTAAAAAAAAAATCATGCTTACCATCTTCTTTCCTATAAACACCAACACATGAATGTCAGGATATAAAGATATTCATCACTCAGTTGTACAACTTTCTGGCATGAAGTGAACTGGTCTCAGCTTTGGTCTAGCAACTCAAAGGCTTCTCTATCTGGATGAGAGCATTTCCTTCAAGAGAAGCCCACCACGTCTACACAGCATTCATAAGCCTTATCTGGTCTCTTAAACTCTCTCCCAGATCACAGGACCTTTCTTGCCCATTCAGACCTGATGTCCCCAGGTCAGTGCTGAGTCCACTGACTGTCCTCTAGTGCATGAAGAGCACTCCCTTTCACAGCCACTCTGGAGGGTACAAAACTTCTATTTTGTGGCAAGGGACATTAAAATCAAACAGCCTACAAGCTCTGTAAAAAGGAGCTCTCTAAGGCATGCTCAGGCTTTCCTTTGAGGCAAAAATGAGATAAAAAGAAAGCATGCAGAACATGTATTTTCCTCTGTGTAGCACATTCTCCTGCCCTACTTACCCAGTCCTTTCTCAGACAGATTTCATATGCAAAACAAGCGCCTTACGTTATTCCTAGACACCTCTGCCTTGATCCAGGCACGTGCCTGAGGGATATGTGGGCCAGCGTGCTGATTGCTCCAGAGTGACAGGAGTATTGTTCATCTGTCAGACCACAGGGCGTGGAGAAAAATAACATCCATACCTGGTATATGATTAATGTATTTTCACACAGAGACATGGTTACAGTATTTTGGTCAAAGCCTTTCCCCGTTTGAAAAGGGAGTGATATTTATCCTAACTTTTCAGCTACAGCACATATCCTGGTCTCCGAAGTATCCCAGCACTTCATCATAATAATAAAGTGATTTCATGATTGTACTGTGGTGTAGTACCAGCATCTTGAAGGGACAGGGCAAATTCAGTCTGTGGAGAGGATTTGAGTATTCAGCTCCAGTAAGTCCCATGCTTAAAATCTGTTCTTCAGAAAAATGAATGCTACAGAGCTGCACTTCCTAAGCTTCTTTTACAGATCATCATATCCATTTTACAGAAGAGACAGCTGAGGAAAAAAAGACTTTCATTCAGTAAGATCTTATCATATCAGATCTTTTTCTAACTTACTTTTATTTTTATACCTTAAATTTACCTTTCATTTATTTTTTACCTTATTTATTTATTTATTTATTTATTTATTTATTTATTTATTTATTTCATTCTGTGGACAGAAAATATATCATTCCATCAAATTCTTGTTCTACATGCCAGTGTCAAAGATTTTGTTAAACAATAGCAACAAGAAACAATCAGGTTTCTTAAATATATATGTATATATATGTATGTACTTTCCATTGGATTGCAAATATCACTTACCCTTTAGACCAAACTTGACTGCAGTGTTCCAGTAGTGTTTGGATGAGGAATCTGGATTTCCAAACCTGTTCATCTGAAACTGTTTTTACAGATCACTGCTCACTTATGAACTCTGGAGGATAAAGTACAAGTCCTGGTGAAACTGAAAGAATGTGTATTTGTTGCTTTTCATTCTTCTGTACATGACCTAATTAAACTGTTTTGTGTCACAGAGAACTCTTAATTACAATGTCTGAAAAACAAGCCACAAATTATTAATTTTAGTAGCACTAGAAAATAAAAAATATAAAAGAGATTCTAAAAATGTCATGAAAGTATTAGTTATAGCATATTTTCCTAGTTTTAATTAAATGAAAATTGTAGGAATGCACAGTAAAAGAAAAGAAAAAACAAGCAAACAACAACAACAAAAAAAAAACCACAATGTTTTCATCATGGCTAAATAACAACAGCAACAAAAAAAAAAAAAAAAAAAAAAAAAACGGAAGTAAAATCAAAATAAAGAAAAAAAAAACACCAAGAGATTATTACATTACATTACATTATATTATATTAGATGCTATAATCTGTCAATATAATATTATAAAAAAAGCTTTACATACTTTCCCTTTTTCTTTGGCTTTTGAAGGGTATTGAACTAGGTGGTAACAGTGTATAAAAAAATAGATTTACTTTTTAAGTCTTAGGATAGCCAATGAGAGATAATAAATTAGATTAGCAGAATGGCATAGATGCTGTATTACACACGACAATTAATAACCAATGGTGTACATGAAAACTGGGTGGAAATGATCCACTCAGTTTTTTTATACACTGCTAGTAGAAAGTGCGAAACAACAATGTTTTTGTAGAAATGGCATGCAGATTATATTTAAAAAAAAAAAAAAAAAAAAAGAGAGAGAGAGAGAGAGAAGGAGACAGGTAAAATTAACCTGGCACTTATTCAGGAGCTTTTTTTTTTTATTTTTATTTGTAAGTTAGTCTTTTAAGGTCAAAACTGTCGATGTAGAATCAAGTGCACACTTCAGCCTAAATAAAATCTTTATGTAGCATTTTTCTTTAATAATCTACCGATTTCCCACAAAACAGTAAAATTATTTGATATTTAGATATAGTGAGATGAGATTGGTTCCCTGTCTCTTCTTTCGTTAGTTCTCCAGTTGTGTTGGTATCTTTAAATTGCACACCAGAAACAAATACAGAAAGCAAAGCAAAATTTGCTGCCTCTCTATAGCCTTCTATAGATACATAAATAGCCTTCTATAGATACTATAGATGCATAGAGATAATATAATTTGTCATCAGCAACAATTGCATGGAAAAAAAAAAAAAAAACAAAAAAAAACCACTATTTACATACAAGCTGCAAAAGAGTACACAGCTGGCTAACTTTAGGAAGGACATGTAATGCTGTCAGTCCTTGCACTACCAATGTGATCTGGAGTCATCAATAAACACGATGCTCTACAAAGCTTCAACAAAAAATTCTGAGAAGGTTCAAAAGTAGTAAATAACAGATAAAGAATATTATTGCTAAAAAAAATAATAATAACAATAAATAAATAAATAAATAATAAATAAATAATGTGCTAGACCTTACATTTATCAGCATTACGTAATAGCATTACAGTACAAAAAAAAAATATATATATATATATAAATAAATAAAAACCACCTGTATTGACATCTCATTCTAATCTTTATTAAAGCATTTCCCAGAACAGTTTCATGCAAAATTAGCCTATCCATGGACTGCATCAAAAGCATTGTGGCCAAGGGAGGTAATTCTTCCCTTCTGCTCTGCTCTCATGAGACCCCACCTGGAGTGCTGTGTTCAGCTTTGGGGCCCCCAGCACAAGAAGGACATTGGTGTATTAGAGTGAGTCCAGAAGAGGGCCAAGATGATCAAGGGGCTTGAGCACCACTCCTGTGAAAATAGGCTGAGGGAGTTGTAGTTGTTCAGCCCAGAGAAGAGAAGGTCCAGAGGAAACCCCAATGCAGCCTTTCAGTATTTAAAAGGGTCTTATAAAAAGGATGGAGAGGGACTCTTTACTTAGGTAGATAATGATAAGACAAGGGGGAATGGTCTTAAACTAAAAGAGGATAGATTTTGATTAGGCATTAAGAGGAAATTCCCCCATCCCGGGAGTTATTCAAGACTGGACTGGATGAGGCCCTGAGCAAACTGATCTAGTGGGTGGCGTCCCTGCCTATGGCAGGGGACTACGAGTTAGATTATCCATAAGGTGCTTTCCAACATAAGCCATTCTATGATTCTATGAAAGGCAGTTCCTTGTGTCTGAACAACATGGGGCAAGGACAGCACAGAGCAATGTCAGAGACTCGTGCAGAAGGACTCCAGCTTTTTCTGTAGACTCGCAGACAAACTCCTACTACGCTGCTCTTATGAATGCCCAAGAATCACAATGCTGGCAAAACAAGGTGCTTTAGACCAATTGAGTGTATAGTCTAAATCACTGGAATAAATGATTTGGAAGAAAAAGCAATCAGCTCTCACCACTCCTCCTCCAGTGATACCAACCCACAAAGCTTCAGTATAGAAGGTTTTGTCAATAAGCATTCCCCCCTCATTTCGCCTGCACCAGACTTGGAAAACATGAATAGGAAGTGGCCAAATATTTCAGAAGAGAATAGTCTTTGCATAAATCCAGACAGAGGCCCTGTGTTGGACCCTGGCATATAGTTGGAAGCAGAAGGGTTGAGTACAAACACCTCAATTTCTCCTCTAGACCCAGCAGTACCACCCACTGGGCAAATCGAGAAAATGTCCAGTGTCTTAGGCCAAATATTTCTTGGACTAATAATTTAGTAGCATGTTTTTTCTTATTAACAAAAATCCTAGAAATGCCAAGGAAGATAGACTTGCTGTGGACTCGGTTTTCCTGCAGGCCAAATGTGTTGTCCTTTCCAAAGTACTGCTCTCCAAACCTCTCAGCACTTTTCATGACTTCACCTGGACATGCCCAGGATTTCTTTGGATGTGTCTCAGGCTTTTTATCATATTCCTCTTGGTGTTGCTAGTGATACTCAGCTATCTGTATCTGACAGAGAACTGATCTACTATTTTTGCAAAGCTTTAGTGGGGGTTGGTATCAGCCCTTTTCTCCTCCAGCTCTTCACAGCTGCCTTCACAGACAAAATTTCTTGTCACTGGAACTTTTGCTTATGACTTTCAGTACTTGAAGGGGGCTTATAAAAAAAGATGGAGAACAACTTTTTGCTGGATCCGATAATGACAGGATGAGAGGGAATGGTCTTAAAGTAGAAGATGGAAGATTTAGATTACAGTTTAGGAGAAAACTTCACTCAGAGGGTGGTGAGGCACTGGAACAGGTTGCCCAGCCCAGAGAGGCTGTGGATGCCCCATCCCTGGAGATGTTCAAGACTGGGTTAGATGAGGCCCTGAGCAACCTGATGTAGGGGTGGCATCCCTGTCCATGGCAGGGGGGTTGGTACTAGGTGATCCTTGAAGTCCCTTTCCAACTCGAGCCATTCTATGATTATATGATTCTGTGATTCTATTACTTCCTCCTCTGTTACCCAAGAGCTTATTACCTTAACATAGTTTGCCACAGCGTTAGCTGTTTTCTACAAGCCATAGGAGTAAGAATAAACTTGGACAAGAATACATGGTTACCATCGCATGAGATTCAATATTTGGGGCAGTTATTCAAGGATTGGACAGTTGAAGTTCCAACTGATCAATGGATGAAATTAAAGACAATTATTAGAACAACAAAACCAGGAGTTCAATATGATTATAAAATGCATTTAGAGATTTAAGATTATACACCTCTCCTTACAGAGCTCAGACACAAAGCGTTGTTGTGATTTTAGTGCTCTTGAATTATGCTGTATTTTGTGACACTGACTTGTTTTGTAACTCTTCTGTAATGGACCCTACCATTAGAGAGTCTTTGCAAAACATGCATAACTTGCCAGATGGTCCCTGTTTTGATGGAATATACTCTTGAACCCTATATAAATTCTGAAAGCCAAAATAAGCATGTTATTATTGCAACAGGTTTCGGAAGGTTTTGGAACATTTGGCAATATATAATCCTTTCATTCATAAGTCCCTTGTGTGTGCAAAAGGCTTTGTGGTGCAACTTTCACTCACTGAAATTAAAATAAAGTTGACGAGTATATAGCCAAACTTAGAACTTGCTTAGTAACTCCCACAGCATGTCAGTTAGAGATGCCCCAAGTGAAGCTATCACTCAGTCAATCAGAAAGGCACCACACAGCACATCGGATTCCTCACAGGGTGGAGGGTCATCTAGATCAAGACCTAGAAATAAGAGACCGGAAGTTCAAAGGAGAATTGTTCACACCTGAACAAGTCTATGGAACTCCATGGTCATATGTGGGCTCCCCTGTCTCAGGTGACGAACAATCACTGTCACAAGCAGAGCAAGCTAAGCAGTAAAGAAAATGGGACTCACAACCTTGGTACTTTGCAAGGGCTGTAGAGAAATCCTATGGCAGATTTTAGTCCTATCTGGAAGATTCCATTTTTTACTGAAATAAGTGCTTGAGACCAGTGTATGTTTAGTAGTGTCAAATCAAGCAGTTCATCAATACATTTAAGAGAGCTAAACACTAGTTTGTTTGTTTGTTTGTTTGTTTGTTTTTGTTTCTTTTTTTCTGGTGTGTTTTTTTTTTAGTTTGTATTCTGTTATGTGTGTTTTCTTTTTGTTGTTGTTGTTTTTTTAGATGTAGATATATGTCAGTGCAATTATGCTCTGCATCACTGCAGATTTAACTTAGTGTGACTACAAGGTTTGCAACAGACACGGAAAAAAATACCAGATTAGGCTATATTAAACTTCCTAGACTAGCTTTCTTTGTCTGTAAATAGTCTATTGTGCTAGTGTAACTTAGTGACAAAAGTATAAAGTCAAGCTGAAACCCAAGTCACCTGCTCTGCGAGAAATCCCAGATGTAAAAAAACAAAGAGCAGAACTGGGTGGAGACTCTTGTGATGTAGTGGAACAAAGGGAAAATAAATGGGAAAATGCCATGGGCAGGCCTGAAGCACAGTTGTTCATGAATTGTATTTGAAAAGCATTTCTATGACAAAGACTGTTAAAGCATTAAGTGGAAGTTTGCAATTGTAATATGGCATTCTAGGCCAATTCAGGCCTTTTTACATGTACTTGAGGTGTACTTGCAGCAGCGCAAGAAGAAAGCTTCAGGACCCGGGGAGCAAAGGTTGGAGCCTGGGAAAAAGAAAGGCAGTCAAGTGATCATTGTAACCTTGCAGCATCTTCGTCATCCCACCAGTGCATCAGCAGCTTTTCTCTCAGCAGTTCAGTTGTGTAGAGCTTGGACTAACCTCCAGTTGAAAAATAAATAAATAAATAAATAAATAAATAAATAAATAAATAAACAAGCAACAACAACAAAAAACTCTTCCTTATCAACTGTTCATGGAAATTTTAGTCTGCAACAGGTATAAAGCAGAGAAAGTTTCAAGAACTATACGTAGCTCGAACTGTCTTTAAAATGGTAAGAAGTTTGATTTTGAAACCACAATGGAGATAGCATAGCAATGTTAACAGGTAACTGCTGAGCATATTTTGATCATATCAAGACTGAAAAATTTGAACACAGAGAAAAAAAAAGGAGGGAAAAGTGGAATAGGAATATGCTTCTTTGATCATAATTGATTTTTTGGAAGCTAGAGCATGTGTACATTATGCTTGGGAAAATAGGGAAATAGCCTCACAGAGGTGAGGCTGCAGCAGCTCCATGCCCCCAGGTCCAACCAGAGGTGAGTCAGAGCGTACATTACCAGTGGGCACATGCACAGAAGCACACATAAACACCACATACATGCATGTATACAGCTGGCCACATCAGTCAGGACAAGCAGATACACAGAGCAGCCACACAGACAGGGTTAGCTCCAGTGACCTTATCCTGCTCCGCTTTCTGTCTGAACAGGATGGATGTTTACTGGTAGGGAACACGCAGATATGTGCAAGGTGGATTCCCCCAGCAGCTAGATTCAGATGCTCATTCTACACAGTAATTCTCCTCAGATCCCAGTTCTGATGGGATTCATGCCTGGAATTTGGGGATGAGAATGGGAGGAGCTCCGACAGAGTGTCCCTTCCTCTGAGTTTTTAAATTCATGCACAGAGAGCTTGTACCACATAACCCAACAGGCTGTGGTACCTGGCATGAGTAAGTCAAGATACAACATTCACATTTAAAATAAGTGATTTTTTCTCTCTCTCTTTTTTTTATTATTATTATTTTTTAATATTAATTTTTATTTTTTTTTTACAGGAAGCAGAGGTGGCAATCTAAAAGTGAAGAAGTAGAATCTGCAAGGTTTATTTTCTGTTGTTGTTATACCACTCATTTTGGGTTAAACTTTTAGGTTTGTTTACAGAATTGTCCATGTGTTCTCCTGTGATTGGGGACGGGGTTTTTTAAGTGAATAAGGTAATATGGATTGTAAAAGATTAGCTGTCTGGAAGGCTATTGTAATCTTTTGTGCATCAGGTGCTGCTTGAAAGCTACCTCAGAATGATAACTACTGATGGGAAGTTAATCAAAGCTCTCTGTGACATAAATTGGAAGTTCCAGTTTGTTTCTGAGGAGAGATCTACCTCAGCAGTTGTCCAATATCACCAGCCCTCACTGGAACCTGTGTGGTTCACAGAGCTGTGATCAGTCCCTTGTTCCTCTGTGGAGAAGTCTCTGTGGGTGTGCACAAGCATTGTAAAGATGAAGCCTTGCACTAAATGACTGTGGAGCTCTCCTGGCTGTTGTAACCATGCTGCTTCCCAGCACATTCAGAGCTGTAAAAGCTGAAAATGCTGTAGATGAGAAGCAGCATCACAAGTGTACCATTTGCTAAGCACTAAATGCTTAATTATCTATCAATAGATGAACCAGCAATGGCAGTTGGCTTTTGTTGTTTTTAAAAAAGAAAAAGGATAAATTCAAAGAAAATGAAGTCTTGGAAATGTAAGGGGTGGGGGAAGAAAGGGGGGCAAGATAAATGTTACAGTACTGAGGGAAGAAATAATGCAAATAATAGATTTCTTGTTTGTTCAAATACTTGGATGAACAGCTGTCAGAAATTAGTTCCCGAGTTTCAAGATTAGACCACAAAAGGTCACCTTGCATCATGGCATAAGATATGTAGGCAATTTCATTCTCTTTCAAGCCAAGGAATTCTTGTTGTTGTTTTGTTTTCTTGAGAATTTCTTCATGTTATCTTTCATTTTGCTAATTTTTCTGACCTTTATTAAATCAAAACAGTAAGCGTGGCAGTCCTGATCGTTCAAACAACAGTGTCTCTTACCTAATAGGACTTCATTCCTAGATAGTTGCTTAAACAGCTGAGGAAAAAACACAGATTTGCATGAAAGATCCTTTATGCCTGTCCTTTCAGTTTGTCATATTTAAAGAAACCAGTAAAACAGATGCCATTTAACCATAACTAATTCAAATAGCTGGTAGCTACCAGGTGGAACCACTCTTTAAATTAGCCCTTATAATAGTTTCAGCACAAAAGAACATAAAATGAAATTTTCTTCATCAGCCACCTGTTTAGGTAAGGTTTGAGAAAAAAAAAAATGTGTCAGGTAAGGTCATGAAGATGCCATGGCCTATAGTTTTAATTTGTAACTGTCTATACCTCATAGTACAGACATCTAGAGCAAGTTAAAGTATATATCTACTTCTTTTCCTGATTTGATGTATTAAGTAACAGTTTAGCTTATCACATCCCCTTGTGCAACAGAAGTCACATTACTGAAAAAAAGGCATTCCAAGTAAACACAGCTCCCCGTTTTACCAGCTGGTCCAGCCTGAAGATTGCCAGTGAATATCCTGATGGGCAGCTAAACTCTATCACATCTACTCTCTCACTCCCCTTCCTCAAAGGAGCAGGGGCAGAAAATATGATGGAAAAGGGCTCAAGGGTTGAGATAAGGACAGGGACATTGCTTGACAGTTACCATCATGAATAAAACAGATTCCATGCAGAGAGATTAATATAATTTATTGCATGTGGGAATAAAAATGTTGTTTTTGCAGAGTTACATTGTTTAAAGATAAGGAATCTGGTATTGAGATATGTTTGCAGTGATAAAAAAAAAATTAGCAGTCAACCTTGTAAAATGCAGACAACCAGACTCCTTAGAACAATTTGGTGAAAATCATGGTGTCAAGTCAGATATGTGAAGAAACGTTATCACTTCAAACAGTAAAAAAGTCAAAACAAAATTGAAATTTAACAGACCAGCAACTGAAGGCCATGTATTGCCTGTGAAGCATCAGATAGGTTGTGAACCTGGATTACCCAGTCAATGGGGAAACAGGGGAGGGTCCCAGTCATCAAGAAAGAAAGCATATAAACAGTACTGTGTGACTAGTAGGTGCACTCCTGCTTGTGGGGTGCCCGCCATTGCAATCGCAAATAAATTACTTCTTCACTGAGATCCTCACCTGAGCCTAAGTTATCAGCTACAGTGTTTCTCAAATTGCCTATCACTAACAGACTAGATCAGTGAGAAACTAAAAGCAAACGAAAACCACCTTCCCCTCATCCAGCCTCTTCTCACCATCCTCCTCCCCCCAGGTGGTACAGGGGAACAGGGAACAGGGGCTGTGGGCAATGGTACTTTGTCTCCGCCACTACTTCACAGTCCCTGTCTGCCCCTGCTCCACATGGGGTCCCTCCCACGGGCTGCAGCTCTGGCCCGGGGCCTGCTCCTGCGGGGGCTCTCCATGGGCCGCAGCCTCCTCCAGGCCACATCCACCTGCTCCACTGGGGGCTCCTTCACCCATGGGGGGGCTGCAGCATGGAGATCTGCTCCATGGGGGACCCATGGGCTGCAGGGGGACAGCCTGCTCCACCAGGGGCCTCTCCCTGCACAGAATCACAGAATCACAGAATCACAGAATTTTCTAGGTTGGAAGAGACCTCAAGATCATCGAGTCCAACCTCTGACCTAAAACTAACAGTCCCCACTAAACCATATCCCTAAGCTCTACAGCCCGCAGCCCGCAGGGGAACTGCTGCTGCCTGCCTGCAGCACCTCCTGCCCTCCTGCTGCACTGCCTGTGGGGGCTGCAGGGCTGGCTCTCACCCCTCTCTCCCAGCTGCTCTTGCTGATCACTTCTGATGCCAGGACTCCACTCACTCTAGTAACTGGCACCAATTCCACTCACACACACACAACTCACCAGCAGCTGGTGCACAGTCCTTCAGCACACATACACGTGGGATGGAGCGTGCAAATTCAGAGAGAGATTTTAAGAAAGTTTTAATAAGATCCAAGAAGATAGGACAGATCTGGCAAAGTGTTTGGACAGACAAACATCCTTTCTGCCACAGTTTCTCTGTGGCCTGCTTCTTACTACCCTTTTCCACCTACCCACCAGTTCGTTCTTCCTGCTCCCCATCAGCTGTCTGGGGTTTCTCCATTGGTTTGCATGGCTCTACCATTGTTCTTTTCCCAGGTTCCAGTCTCACAACCTGCAAAATCCAGGCTGAACTTCCAGGTATCACATCTTTAGTTTCTCATTAGTTACTGTGAGTTGGAGGTGCCTTTCTCATTACTGTCTCCATGCATGTTTTCTTATATTCATGTCACCATATGGTCTTGTTTATGGCTTTCTCCTTTCTTTATTATACTTTGTTGCTTTGAAAAAGGTCCAGGACCAGATGATCTTAGAGGTATCTCCCTCTGCACACCCTTACAGATTCCTCTTTGAATGAGAGCAAGTACTGATGTACTTCACTCTTTAAAAATTATAATTCATTGTTTGAACAAAACAACAACAATAAAAAAGCAAAAGAGAACAAATGTTTGAAAAGCTTACATAGTAATTTGTCCTAGAAATTTATTTTCCTTCTGCAGTTCTTTAAAATTATATATTTTAGCAGTAATAATCCACTCTTTCTCTGCCAGATATAACTTTTATGTATCAAAAACAAAAATCGTGTAAACTTTTGTTACACTAAGTATGATATTGCTGCTTACAGTGTTAATGCAGAACAGATTTTCCTTTGCAGATTGGTGGTAGGAGATGGGCAAGACAGTCTTCCAGTTCAGTGTTTGCAATGATGTAAATGACTGCTTAACATGTTATAAATGCATATACATATTTGATTTTAATTATTTTCCCTTTTGTCCAAACAAGAGTGTGTCCTTCCCTGTGGTCTTCTTTGTGTTACCAGAGTGTTCTTAAAGAACATCCCTTGAAGTTACCGTGGCAATTAAAGTCAAACCATTACAGGGAAAAAAAAAAAAAAAAAAAAAAAGAGCTTTGCATCAAACAAGTCTGCTACTTTTTTAACTGGAGTTGCCATCATGCTGCCCCCCAAGCACAGGTTTCTACCAATCCCAGTGATCCAACCTCACACAACAGACTTCTAGCATCTCTGAAAACTGTGCATCTGCAGAACAACACATCAAAGTTAATCCACATGTGAACTGGAAAAATCCTATTAAGTTGAAAAAATAATGAAATCAAAAGTGCTCCCTGTTGCACAAAGTAGATACATTTATTTCATAGGGAGTTCAGCATTTTGTATGTTTTGCAAGCTTACCCACTGGTGAGAGCGAGATGGATGGCAGGGGTTTTCTCATTTCTACATTGAAGAGATGAGGGGAATAACAAAAATGAATAGTCAACATGCTGCTGTAATTTCCATAAATTTCCTATTTTACCTTCATTTCTCATCAACTGGCAAATTTACAGCAAAAATGTAGGAAGTTGACATCTGCTTCCACTTTAAAAAAAAAATATGTCTATGTCTCAGATAAAGATCTGAGCACCCCATTGACAATTGTGAATGTCACATTTTCCGCTAATCTCTGTAGGAACAAAACTGGGAACATTCAATCAGTTTTCTCTGCGATACTTTCTTTACTTTAGGGGCCTATGCTGAGCAGGCAGATATATTTAAGGAACAGAATTTGAAAAACCTTCAGATTGGAGTTACTAGTGTGTTTATAGCACTTGGGGAGGAAATAAATTTTAAATATACATATTTATATATATATATATATTTTTTTTTTATTCACTTGAAATATATAAATGCAGAATTCCAGAGATTATCTCCAAAGTCAAAAAGAGTTTAGTATATTGATATCATTGTATTGTAATTGTAACTGAAATATTCAGATGATAAAGAAAAAGAGTTTGTAAGGAGAGATAACAAACCAACTGAAACTGCTGAGAAATAAAAAAAAAAAAAAATCAAAGAACAGGAACTTTTGAGAAGAAATTGACTGTGTAGCTGCAAAATGCAGGAAGAGATGGCTCTTTTGCTTTTAGATGAACCTTGACTACAGCGAGACACTTACATCTCAGAGTATCCTCTCTGTGGGAACCAGCTGTGACACTTAAAAATTCATATCCTAGCTTATTCCACACAAACATACCCATGTAGATAAGCCCTGGGGTTACTTTAACAAAGCCAAAGTAAATTCTGTGTTTAGAAAGGCCTAAAGCATACAAATGAAAGACCAGATTTTTCAAGCATACAGCTGCTCGTGTTGTAAACAACAAATGGTGGTGGTTTGTTGTTTTTTTTTCTCTTTTTTTTTTTTTTTTATTTTTCCAAATCCAGACAATGAGAATTTCCAAGACTTCCAATAACTTTATGTTCTACTAGCAGAGGCTGGTCTTGTCTGATTTACACTAATCTTAACCAATATGTTCTTCTCACTTGCCTACACAGTATGAAGTTATTATATTTTTTGTAACATACCCCAAGGCCCTGGAGGTATTGCAACTGAAAAATATTAATCATATTTCTTTAAAATGAAAAACTAGAAAATGTAAAAATAAATATTTTCAAACACTAAACAGAGAATACTTCATTTGAAATGTACTGTATTTAACCCATCAGGTTACAACTATGATAATTTCCATCTGACATCATAGGAGAAAACTACTTTGTGCAGATAAATATTTTGGATATGACAATTAGAGATAAGAAAAATTGCCCAAGGTTCATTTTTTCTCTAAGTTTGTTCAAGTTTTTGCCATCAGTAGAACTGCAAAATAAATCATCAGAAGGCTTATGAAAAAAAAAAAAAAAAAAAAAAAAAAAAAATCAAGTTATTACAACTATCTTTACTCCAGTATTAAATAGAAATAAAGCACTGGAATTTGGATACAGAAAGCTTGGTGGAAATGTTTTAGGGAAAGTTGCACTAAAGAAAGGAGCAAATGCTTAGTTTCTCAAGAGTAAAGGGAAATTTTGTACAAAGAAAATGGCTCTGATTTATGCTAGAAGAGAGAAAGGAGATTGGCAAAATCATAAATATGTCAGCTGTGTTTTATTTTGCATTCAAGACTGGCTAGTGAGTGCCTGATGACAGCAACTGTGTTGTTGCTGCCCGCAAAAAATTTTGGCTTAACCCTTTTTTCTTCAGATATCATGCTGAAGCCCATGTACCAAGTCAAACATCTGGTCAAGGCAGTGTGAATGCAGGCTAGGTCACCAATGCTAGGTCAATGTTAGACCAATGCTAGAACATACTTACTGCACATTTACACCATTCATAAGCAGTTCCATCAGCCAGAGCATTTCCTGCCTTTGGCAAATTTCTGGGATTACTGTCTTGAACATTCTTACAACTATAGTACAAGTGAACCCAAAGATCTTGCTTTGAATTTCTGAACCATTAGCCTTATTGTAAAACTTGACTTGTGATTCAATCCCATGCTATTTGACAGTTTCACTCTCTACATAATTGGACATTAATTGTAACAACCTGACTAATGAAGTCTAGAAAATATAACTACTAGAGATAGATAGAGCTCTAATAGAAATGTCACCTGGCAAATAAAAAGTAAGCACAGCACATAAATAGGAAAAGTTATTTAAATTTTAGGTCTCAGTGCCTAATTATCCACTGTGAAGCTGAAATGCAAGAGAATTCAATTATATCAAAGTAAATGTGATTTCTACTAGAAAGCTAATGACCACTCTGTTTCTTGCCAGCAAACTCTGACAGCACCATACACTCACAACTTCATGCTCATGAAGCAGTGTGCTATGGTAGCATTCTTGTTATGTGCTATATCTAAATAAAAAGGCAAGGCTTCATTGAACAGGAGAGAATTTAGTCAGGTTAGCCATTTGCCCTGATTTTACAAAGAGAGTAATCTAATCTAATCTAATCTAATCTAATCTAATCTAATCTAATCTAATCTAATCTAATCTATCTAGTCTAGCCTAATCTATGGCAAATTAAAAAGTAATCATATATTAAGTGTTGTGAAGGTATTCCAGTTAGTTCATTTTTTGTGTTTAGACAATTTAAAAGTCTACAGATTAAACTGGTGATAAACAGTGTGTTCAGAGCTGTATTCTGAAATGCTAACTGGTGATTATTGTTTAGCTAGCTCCATACCGATTTACTTTTCCAGAATGGTTGATCATTAAAGTCAGAAGAAGAGTATCAGAGGAAAGTACAGCAGAATATTGGATCATTTGCACTTTAAATTTTTCTAGTCCTGGTAGCAGGTAGCAGGTAAGCAACACTGGTGATATTAACATATTCCAGATCATTTTATCAATTGTTGTTCTTTCATTAAAAGTCTAAACAAGACACATAACTTTAATCCCTAAACAAATGTCTCTGTCCCAAGTCTAAAATTACTAAAACTGTAATTCATTATGTTGGTGAAGGCACAGAAATGACATTTTTCACTGTAGTCATGTAAACAGATATTGTTCACGGGATATACTTTTCCTTATTAAAAACATGCTTATGGCATGTCACTTATGGCATTTACTGTCACAGAATCACAAAGTTGAAAGGGAAATTTAAGGATCATCTAGTCTATCTGTCTGCATAAAGCAAACGTGGAAATACTGATTTCATTCTGGATGGATGCTTGTCCAAGTTACTATTAAAGAAACTCCATATCATCCTCAGACCTTTTATTTATTTGACTGCTTTATTATCTATCATTAGAAAAGCTGTCCTTATGCCCAATTTATTTTTTTTTTCCTATAGTCAATAATTCTTATCCTGTTCATGGAAAACGAACCATTTTTTTTATGCTTGAGGCAATCTCTTCCGTTTGTGAAGCACCTATTTTTCCACCCTTCTTTAAAAGAAAGTAAACTCTTCAGTTTTTCCTTTTGGTCACATCTGAAAGTTATTATTCTCCTCTGGGTTCTCTTATTTGTTTCACAACTTTCTCTGGCAGCAAGACCTAAAACTGTGCTTTTTAAATGGCAATTAACTGATTCATCTGCTTCTGCTTTGATGTACCACCACGGCATATTCCATCTTTCTGTGTGAATGACCTCTTCTATGGCCATGTCTTTTTACACAAGAATAGGGATATGAGCTTACTAATAGGAGTCTCACATAACCAAGATTTAATAAAGAAAATAGCTTGAGAAGAGAAGCATTATCTTTAAACATTGTTTTCCTTTAAGAAGCACAGAGTTCCTATTGAGCTGAATGAAAATGGTTAATTTTCCAAGGTAAACATTATTAGGACAAATTTTTATTATACACCTAAAGATAATTTCATTCATTCCAAGAGGGATCTTGTCTGCTGGAAAATGGAAGTATTGGACCCTAAGGAGTGAAGACTATAGAAAAGGAGTAATTTGGTGGCACAGCACAGCCAAAAGAATCTCACTGCAGATAAAAGAATGTGATTGTATTATTAATGGCATTACATAACTGTGCTGCACATTAGTGTCATGTGAAATCAGAAAAGGTTCCATATGATTTTAATGTCCTACAGTATTTAGCCTACAAATTTACTTAGTGTACCAATGGCTGGGGTGGAGGCTTCCACAGTCACGTTTTAAATAATAGTTCCAATGAAAGTGCTAAATATTCCCAGAAGTTTACCAGCCTGCTCAATATCAAGCAGCAGCTAATAAGAATATTTTTTCTGTAATTACCATTGCATATAGCAAAAGTGATAACTCTTTAATACATGTATTGCAGTTTGGACTATGCCAATGTTACTGTTAAGATAATTTGATATCTAAAATAAATTACTTTAAAAAAAAAAAAGTCATCAGGGCTATGGAATGAATATTGATTGATATTTTACTTTGCTTCTTAACTGTTTCATGGAAAGGTAGGGCATGCTACAATAAACCAGTATGAACAAGAAACAGTGATCGTAATTACTACACAGATTTTTCCCCCCAGTATTAGGAAGCTCAACTGAGATTTGGATGATAAAAAATGTTATTTCCTTCTCATTAAAAGACAGTTCATGTAAAACATACAGACTTTGTACAAATTACTACTTTGGCTGAAATTATACATTTAGTTCTTATTACCTACTGAAAAATTAAAAAAAAAAAAAATTAGTCAGTTAAACAAAGCTTAATAAAGCAACACAATTCACCGTTTTGATGCAACCTCTACAAAGATTGTCAAAAACAACCCTGAAATGTTAGAAGTGACTGGTCATCAGGAAGATCAAGACTTTGATGCAGGTGTTTTGAAAGAGAAATGTCATTTGTTAGTCTTCCAGGGCTAGACAGAGAGACGGACTGACACTGGTTTACCTAACAATTGTACTAAGCTGAAATAGCCATGAAGGTCTAATATGCCTAAATAAATAAATAAATAAATAAATAAAATTAAAAAAAGAAAAAAAAAATCAGAGAATGAAAGTCTGCAGAGAATCAGATTATTTTTTTTTTTTTTTCTTTTTGAGTGCAGCCCTTTGACTCTATGGGGTTAACACCACTTCATGGTAACTACAGTGAGCACATGACTTTGATTGGTGTCAAGTACAGAGCAGTAAATGGAGAGGCAGAATTGGGAGACTAGAAAGAGAACAAATCATTACTCCCCTTAGAAGTAGAAAGCAAGGCCACTCTAGTCTTTATAAGTCACAGCAGGGCTGCACTAAGCACCTTTTCAAGAATCAGAAATAGACCAGTTACCCTGCCTACTTCTACTAAAAAGTCAATTACTTTCAAGTCAAAATTTGAAGTACATCAAATATGCAAAGCAAGCAACAGTACAACAGTAGAATAAGATAATAAGCAAAAATAAAATAAAATCAATAAAATAAAATAAAATAAAATAAAATAAAATAAAATAAAATAAAATAAAATAAAATAAAATAAAATAAAATAAAATAATAAAATAAAATAAAATAAAATAAAATAAAATAAAATAAAATAAAATAAAATAAAATAAAATAAAATAAAATAAAATAAAATAAAATAAAATAAAATAATAAAATAATACATCTGGAGTAGCTATTGGCATTTGTGAGAATCAAAGCCTGAGAGACAGAGTTACCTGCAAATTGTAACTGGGCATAACTGAACAGCAGACCTCTAACATGTATGATTTGGAAAGATGAGAATATATCACTCTTTGATACATGCACATAAGATCTGAGCATCTCACAATCATCTTGAAAAGCACATATCTTCTCAGGACTCTCCGTCTGTATTGCACATAAAAGCAGGAATAAATGAAATTAATTTCCACTAACAAATTCCTGGGAATCAAAGCCCACGTGTGCAATGCTACTGGATTATCTTCTTTGTAGATATTTGGCATGAAGACAAAGGCTAGAAAGCAGTACATTGAGCACACAGACACACAAACCTGAAAGATCAATAGATAATGGAGACAGTAGTAAAGTGCTAAGTGTAGAGAACACTCAGGTATAGCCATGGGGAGTTTCACACAGAAATTGGTAGATGATAAGAAGGGAAACAAGATTATCCTGACCTTCACTGTAACAAGCAAACTTACTGTGTGATAATGAGCGTAATTGGGAAGGGGGGGAGTGATGTAAAACTTACAGAATAGTATAAGAGGATTCTGGGTCTACATGACATCTATTAAGGGTTGGTGGAAGAGACAAAGATAAAGAGTGGATCATTTGGATCAGGGTAGATCAGGGAGAAATAAAGGTGGGGAAATACAAAAGATAAGGATAAAATAAACAGGTCAAATGGTGGCAGACTGTTGGTCAGGATGCCCATCTGTCTGAGCCCTACACCTTCTCACTGATGTCTCTCTTATTAAATGATTGTATTTCTGAAGCATCCTGTGTGTGCGTGCATGTGTCTGCATTTTGTCTGGGTGCATCACTGGAGTTAGTGCTCAGACTCAACACTGGCTGGGCCTGGGAACAAAGAGTGGTGGCATCCCCTGACAGACCTGGAGGGAAAAACCCTGATGACATGAAACCCCACCTGGTCAGGCTCCCTTACCACTGTTGGCACAGCCTTTCTCCCCTACCATGCAACCTGGGCCACTTGCCAAATCAGAAGTCTGAGTGGGAGGGATGGCTCCAGAAATGTTAATTTATGTTGACAGTACCTCTTCTTTGGAAGTGAGCTAAACTTCCTGTTGGAAATTTGTCTTTTTTGCCTCTTACTTTTTAAAATGCTATTAACATGTAAATAGCCCCTACCACACTGCAGACAGTCATGAGACATAATAGTCTCTTGAGATTAGAAGCATAGTAAAGATGCACTGACATCAAGACCAAGTATTTTAACATCTGATTAGCTTGATATTCAAGTCTAGAACTAAATTTTTATTTATAGCACCATTCTCTGACAAAGAAAATATTTTAAATAAGCACTTAAGCAGGGGCATATAAAAATGGAGTTAAAAATATCTAGCGCTCAAATTCAAGTGTTAAGTAGAAGACTATGTGGAAATCCCCATGTCATTTATGTAGCATATGTGATCTTCACTGGGAGAAAGAACATCCTTAACATGATGAAAATAAGTAATTAGTGTAAGCAAAATTCTTAGCCTTTTTCTGTGGGAACCTGACATTCTTCTGGAAAGAGACACTCAGGTGAAAATGTTTGCTTCTGATTCAAACTATTTTATAAATTGTATGGTTAAAAAGTGCTTTAGCAACAGAATTCATGTAGGTGAGGTACTTAAAACTCTCTGGGGCATACCCACAGAAATCAGGAGCAACAACTAAAGGAAAAGGAGCTATCTATTTATTTTGTTTCAGTTGTTGTGAGGTTCATGGAGCAGTAGAACTGGTAGATGTGTGTGGATAACATTTGAATCATAGAATTACTGAATCATAGAATCATTTAGGTTGGAAAAGACCTTTAAGATCATCAAGTCCAACTATCATCGTGACCTAAAGATTAGTAAAGATCATGCTCAGCTTTTGTTTTGTTACTCAGATGTGAATTAAGATAAATTAAAAGAGGATCCTTTGCAGAAACCAGTTTCTGAATTTATTTTGTATTATTATTAGCTATTCCTTTTGCACACAAAGAAATTGGTAAAAGACATAAAAATGCCTTAGAAACTCCTTTCCGAAGGAGTTTCATCTACCAATTAATATCTCCGAGTTTTTTCAATTGACTTAGTGCAAACCTATGCATGATCTCATGTTCTTGTAAAAAATAAATATATAAAAATGCATTACCGAAATTTTTCAGTCAACTCTGTAGTAGTAGTTCCTGAAAAAAGAGTAGCAGAGAAACCTGTGGGACGTGGATCCTGAGTAACTGAGAGTAACTAGAGATTACTGAACATCAATACAACACTATTTTGTCACTTTCCGAGGAAGAATATGTTCAAATTAGTCTCTAATCCTTCTGCTCATCACTGTAGCAGATGACATTGTCTAATATTTCTCTATGGAATACAGTATCTGTTGTCACTGTATTTGTGCTTCTGCAGCAAGGGTTGGAATGTACAGGGGAGAACTGAGACCCTTTCAGGAGCAATCAAGTAACTTTCATCTACCAGCCAGTCAGTAGCAGAAAGCATTTCTGCCTGTGATGATGGGAAAAGGGCTAATAAGAAGATGAACAGAAGCCAGAAACACTCTATAAACAGGTATGACAGGTGTGTATAAATCAGATGCTTATTTAAATCTAGGCATGAAAAACAGTCCAAAGGTATATGAAAATATGTTCTTCCAAACTTTGATAGGATGTGGAATAGTGTAGTAACGTCTCCTGTCATGAGCATTTACCTCTCCAAGATGTCAGTATCATATTTTAAGAGTCTCCATCTTCTCCACTTGTTAGCTGCACAAAATAAGGCACCAGAATGGGGATAAATTTATTCTGTCTTAATAGGAAACACTGTGTATGCTAACTCCATTAAATTTATTGTTTGATCTGCTTACAAGGAAGGGAGGAAAGGACAGAAATAACATGCTAGCTGGTGGGTGAATCACTTAGCTACCAAGTAGAAATTGGGGAAGCAAATGAATTTACTTAGGTTTAAGTCCATTTATGCAGTGCTCAGTTCATTTGCCTAAGCAAACAAAGAAATGAGGGTTGGAGTCATTGCAAAGGACTGTCACTAGAAAGTGTTCTGAAATCTTCCCCAATATTAGTTTAATGTTCTCCAACAAAGACATGTTTTTTTATTTATTTAGGACTATAGAATGCCATAAAATTCAAGATAAAGCTTCATTTCTAGGCATAATTTTAATCCATATGACCTACATTTTGACCACAACAGTGAGAACATGAGTAATACAAGCAGATTTGAAACTAAAGCATGAAATAACCTGTAACTGATGGCTTTCTCCTCTCCACTCCTACATTTTCTACTAATCACAGTAGATGTTTTGCAGGACAACAGCACAATAATGTGTTATCCTTAGATGTCAAGTACATCTGTGAGAAAATATTAAACTCCACTGTTGACATATCCTTCAGGAAATATTTCAGAGAAAGTTCAGCAAAGCAGTGATTTATTGGAACAAACTCTGTCTCTGAAATGTGATATAAATCAATTTGTTCAAATATTTTTACAATATCCCACCATTCTCTCTCCATGTTGTAAAACTGTTTCTTAGCTTTAATAGTAAAATCAAATTGTATATCTCATGTTTTTTGGAAATTTCAAATGGTAATCACTTGACTATTTTGGACTGGATAAATATTCACATATTTCTTCTAATTTAATGTTTAAATAAGTCTGAAGTATAGATGTTGCAAATTTATGCTGACCTTCTTTCAAGTTATAACCCCAACAATGTCACTGGAAGTCAAATCACATCAAGACATTTTATATATTTGACAGAATACAATAATAATAATGTTCTAGGCATCTCAGTTAGACTGAAGACTGTAGCAGGAGATGGGAAAAGAGTAGGACAATAACAGTATAGTTAACTGAAAGCAAGAGAAAACTGAGGCATAACTGAGGCATGGCGATACTGTCAGTATGCTGAAAAGAGAAACACCTGAGCTTTTGTAAGCTGGAATCCATTAGATAACCAATCTACAGCATATGTAACAGGGGTTGACTTTGCAATGTAAATAGAATTATAGCTTCCATTAAATTGCCACTCTACAGCATGCATACAGAGGTTAACTTTGCAATGTAAATAGAATTATTGCTAAGAAGATCTGCAAAGCTTACTGTTTTGTGCTTTTATATGCATATTTGTTAATCTTAATGGAATACAGACAATTAAACTTTATTGTCTCATAACCCTCCAAACCTATCCCCCTTTTGTGAATTCCTGATTCCACTTTCACAGCTATTGCAAATACAGCATTTATAGTGGTCCATAAGAAGGAAATTTAAATTGTTTATTACCTCATGTAACTAAGTAATTACACATTACCAATTAATTGGTTATTTCTGCTGTGAAAAATACTTCCTCTCTTTATATGGAATTTAGTCCAACTGTGTCTGGATTCATGGAATCACAGAATCATAGAATGGCTCAGGTTGGAAGGGACCTCACAGATCATATAGTTCCAACACCTCTGTATGGGCAGGGATGCCACCCACTAGATCAGGTTGCTCAGGGCCT
The DNA here is from genome assembly GCF_963932015.1 of Anas acuta. NCBI lineage: Eukaryota > Metazoa > Chordata > Aves > Anseriformes > Anatidae > Anas > Anas acuta. The sequence continues at coordinate 63,976,207 of NC_089017.1, read as the reverse complement.
CATCTAACCTGGTCTCGAACACCTCCAAGGATGGGGCATCTACAGATTCTCTAGGCAACCTGTTCCTGTGACTCACCACCCTCAGATTGAAGAATTTCTTCCTAATCTCTAATCTAAATCTCCCCTCTTATAGTTTAAAACCATTCCCTGTTGTCCTGTCATCACCTGACTGAGCAAAATGTTGTTCTCCATCTTTTTTAAAAGCCCCCTTTAAGAACTGAAAAGCTGCAGTAAGGTCACCCTAGAACCTTCTCTTCACCAGGCTGAACAGCCCCAGCCCTATCAGTATTTCTTCACAGGAAACATGCTCCTGCCCTCTGACCAACTTTGTAGCCCTACTCTGGACCTTCTATTAACATATCTACATCCTTCTTGTGCTGGGGGCTCCAGACCTGGACACAGAAGTCCAAATAGGGCTTCACACGGGCAGAGCAGAGGGGGACAATCTTCTCCCTTAACCTGCTGACACCTCCTCTGCTGATGCAGCCCTGGACATGCTTGGCCATCTGGTCTGCAAGTGCACACTCCTGGCTCATGTTGCGCTTTTCATCCTCAAGAACCCTCAAGTCTTTCTCTGCAGGGCTGCTTGCAAGTTCTTCTCCCACTCTGTAGTCATGTCTGGGACTGTCCTGACTCAGGTGCAGCATCTTGCACTTAGACTTGTTGAACCTCATCAGGAACATTTGGGTCCACTTCTGAAGCTTGTCCAGGTCCCTTTGCATGGCATCCCTTACCTTCTATTGTATCCACTGCACCACTCAGCTTGGTGTTGTCTGCAACCTTGCTGAGGGTGCACTCAATCCCACTGTCTATGTCATCGATAAAGATACTAAAAAGTACTGATCCCATGACAGACCCCTGAGGGACATCACTCATCACCAGCCTTCACCTGGACATGCAGCCATTGACCACCACTGTCTGGGTGAGGCCTTCAAGCCAGTTCCTTATCCACTCAATGGCCCAACCATCAAACGAATCTCACTTCAATTTGTAGATCAGGATGTTTTGTGGGACCATGTCAAAGTCCTTACAGGTGTCCAGGTAAGTGACATCAGTCAGTCTTCTCTTGTCAGCCGATGTAGTCTCTTTGTCATAGAAAGCCACTGGACAGGTCAGACGTGATTTGCCCTTAGACAAATCATGCTTGCTGTTTCTCATCACCTCTTTGTCTTGTGTATGCCTTAACATTGAGAAAATATGCACGTTACATCCACCTGCTTTAATTATTTTCTTATAATCCTGATGTCAACCTGTGAGTAAAGTTTAAATGTAGGAGCATTTAGACACACAAAGACAACTTTGTTTCCATTAGTACTGAAAAACAACAATCCATTTGAATTTATCTTCATGATTTTTTATTTCTTTTCTGTGGAGTTAAATTTGGAAAAGACAAGTCAACAATTTTGTATTAAGTTCTACTTTTCAGCTTAATTTTGTATTTTGACTTAGCGTCCAATTGTTCAGTATTATCTAGAAGTAAAATCTTTCTCATTGTTACTCATGTTCTGAAATCAAAAAAAAAAAAAAAAGTGTCTTACAATTGGATATTTTGGTTTTAGCTATATTTATTCAAGGTATTTAAAAGTACTTTTCCAACAAGGATTTCATGGGTTTCTTTCCCTGGTATTACTTACTTCTGGATGCATCTAGGGTATTAACTGTTTAGAACAGACTCACACTTCTCATGGAAAACAAACCACTGCTTTATTTCCTATTTTGTTTCCTAACACATATACATATGTCTGCATCTTGGGCTGTCATTTAATTTAATAATTCCAGCACACATAAATCTCCCTTGGAGATAAGACGTTTCACCTGCTCTGAACACAACTCTTTATGTCACCCAAAGCCTGTAACTCTTAGACACATGGCTGCAATGCAAAAAGCCATTAACAATCTAAATAGATGAAGTGTAGCAAACCTCTTAATGAGTCTGAAATAAGGGTCAAATTTGTCGTATGATTTGAAAGAAGAGTTTCATTTGTTTCAAAGAAGCAACGTAGGAGCTGTAATTATTTCTTTTCAAAAATCTCATTTTACATTATATAAAATGCTCAGTTTTGAAAATTGTTTACTTGGTAGTGATTAGCAGAACTGTAATTTTCATCTGCTGTTTATTATTCATGAGGATTAGGTTTCAAAAAAAAAAAAATTAATTAAAAATACACCACACAGTACTTACAGTTCTGAAAAAGAAACCGGTACAAGTCATATACATGTATGTTCCCAGACAGCTTCCCAATTTTTTACCAGTGATATAACCCAGGTTCAGACCCCAATGTCTCAAAGTGACAAATATCTAACCACTACTGTTGTTGAGAAACTTATGGTTTCAAAAACTCAAATATAAAGAATTTCTAGAGCTCTGCTTACAGAGAATGATTTTTTCCTTCAGAAGTCACAATGTTCAAGTTGATATCTGTAGGGAAAGAGTTGTGTCAACAAGGAAAGGTTTTGAAAATCTTCTTAATATATATTCCTGAGGCAATATTTCCAGTTAAGGACACCTGAGAGATTTATAAAATAATTCCTAGATAAATAGCAGATGTGAGTTTTACAACCCTGTCCTGAATGGCCATTGCTTTGTTGCAAGAATATATATAGGAAGTACACAAATGCCAATGGCAAAGAGATATGATACAGAAAAAGAATTGTTGCAGGTTTTCATCAGGTTCGATTATACGCATATCAGTTACTTGTACATATTACCAAAGTCTAGTGAGGAATTAATTGGCCAAACTTTTGCAGCTTTGTCTAAATTATGTCAGGTATTGTGTAGGTCTCAACATTCAAAAATAAAATAAAATAAAATAAAATAAAATAAAATAAAATAAAATAAAATAAAATAAAATAAAATAAAATAAAATAAAATAAAATAAAATAAAATCCAGCAAATGAAATATATTAAAAGAATTAAAAAAAAAAAAAAGAAAAAAAAAAAGAAAAAAAAGCAGACTTTACAGCTTATATGCCACTGTTAAAAATAGACTAGCCTGAAATAACCAATACCATAATTATGCTGCATTTCTACAGTGCTACACAATGTGCTACATTACCAGTGGCAGGAAACTAGACGTTTTTGTATAAATAAGCAAAAAACATGGTCTATCAAAGAGAATTATATTTGAAACAACCCAACTTATTTAGATGAAATAAAACAAAGGCTCCTGAAGGTGAAACTATTTTTATTATCTTATGATTTAAACATATTTTCTTGTCACCATCAAAGTTTGACTCTGCAAAAATTAGAGTTTGTGTTCATATGTTAAGAATAAACATAATTTTTGGATTTGTACCATAGGTTACCATGAAAAATATATGAATAGATATTATACATGTATTATATAGAGAAATTCCAGATGATATCAAGAAAGCATTACAGGGCTATTTTAGTCTTGGTACAAGAAAGTGTGGGTTTTCATTTCAGCTGAAACTAAGAACATCCAGAGACAATAACATTTTTTATTTCCCAACAACCCACCACTGCAATATGAAATTTTCTGCCACGATAAGTTACGGAGGCCAAACAATTCACTAAAGTTTTTTGTTGTTGTTGTTGTTTGTTTGTTTGTTTGTTTGTTTCCCAATGCTTTTGTTTGGACTTCTCTTTCAAACGATTGATCTCTGGTTATATCCAATGCAACAGCTCTGAAAGCATAGATGCTTGGTTTCCAGATTCACATTTGTTACACTTTGTTGGATTCAATGTAATGTCCTGTTATTGGTTTCCATATTCATAAGCAATGTCCCAAAGCACTCTTTAAAAGATCTTCACTCAGTAACACTCAGGCTAGTTACAGTTAATAAACTAGTTAATAGTCTCTCTCCTTTTGGCTCTCTCTTCATAGAACTGAACTTATTTCATCACAACATTTACTGGAAGAAATCCATTTCAGAGAGAAATAAAGAACCCAGGATGAAATCCAGTTTTCCTAGAACTCTTTCTTTCATGAGCAATCCCCTGCTTAAAACTACTGTCCAAAGAATCTCATCTCTGAACTCAAGCTGCCTTAAATCTGTTTTTATTGTTTGTTTGTTTTTGTGTGTTTGATTGTTTTGTTGTTTTTATTTGGTTTGGTTTGGTTTGGTTTGGTTTGGTTTGGTTTGGTTTGGTTTGGTTTGGTTTGGTTTGGTTTGGTTTGGTTTGGTTTGGTTTGGTTTGGTTTTGGGGGGTATTTTTTTTGGCAGTGTATGCATATATAACAACAAAGAACATCTTGGATTTCTGATGTTAGGACTGATGTATACGTACTTGGGTCTGAAACATAACTAGTCTATTGTGCATTTGCAGCAAGTTTGGTGTGCAGGTCAGGTTATTTTCATGTGGCATGTTGACATATGTGAAAACTACGTCTATGTGTCTTTTCAGATGTGATTTACAGGGTTGTTCTTATTTCAATAGATTGTGCTTTTATTGAGTTTTAACCTTGTATTTCTCAAGTTCTTACACAAATTCTAACAAGAAAAAGCTGATAAAAACAAGGAACAGAAATTTAACAGGTACAATGTCTCTAATTACAAACACATTTTGGTCACACAAGCAGTGGAGTCCTGCCATCTGGATCAACAGAGTATCTGTCATTTGCCAAAGGGTAAAACAGATTATGGAGATGCTAATTCATGCTGGTGTAGAGTAGACATAAAGTCCTCCATAGAGCATAACAAATTCACATAGTATTGCTTTTTCAGTTGGACTTCTGACTGTGCTGAAAAATGTGAAAAGCCCATCTGCATTTAGCCAAAGAATTACCAAGCCACCACAGGCCTGCAGATGCTGAAGAGCACAAGTTATTCCAGCAGAGACTGACACGTTCAATTTTTTTCTTCTGATTGGCCCTTTTCCAGATGTCAGAACATGTCATAGCACTGTATACTTATTAGGCCACTTATGTCACATTATACATCAGCCAGGGTTCCTTGCATATGAATGCTTATCTACAAAACCAGGGACTTGGCCCAAAGTTAGGTGAGTCTTTTGGATCTTTCATTGACTTCAGTCATCTATGAATCACATCTAACAGATTCTTTGAAATGCAGGACCGAATTGAAACAAAGAACCAAAAAGCTAAACCCCTGTACTCAGGCATAATATAGATCAGGTGAAAGTCCTAAGTTACTAAGTTACACATATTTTATTTGTTTGTGTGTTTGCTTTCACAGTGTTTGCATAAAATCTATCCTAAGATTTGAATCCCTGTTCACAAAAGTTTGACAGCTCATTTCTAGGTGGCTGCTTGTATACTGAAAAAAAGTTTTGAGGTGGGCTTTGGTCTTTCTGAACAGTGTCACTCCACAATTTTAACATGAATGATGCTTAACCTTTGCACAATGTGTTGTGAGATTTAAATGAAAAGGACATCCCTTTATCTGTCATCCTTTAAAACGGCTCTTTCACTCTCAGCAACTTTCAGTGATCATTGATCTTAGCATCCTATTTTAAGAACTGCAGTTCAAGGCTTTGATGACTTGAGCTTCTTGAAATCCTGACTTTTATTCAAGTACTTAAAAAAAATATTCTTTTCTGTGAGCACCCTGTCTTCTCAGGCTTATGCATCAGAGATTGAGGGTCTGATCCTGCTTCCAGCAAATTCAATAGGAATTAGTTTACATTTGGAGCACGTTCTGGGAATTCTTTAAACCAAAACTTCACATAAGAACTTAAGCTTAGTGCATGATAAGCATGGCAGTTTTATATATAATAACATATAATATGACTTCCATGCTAAGAAAATGGAGGAAATGGAGCTTGCAAAGGAGAACACGTATGACTACTTTTTCCAGTTGTTTTTCTCTCTAAAATGCAAAGCACACAATAGAAACAAAACACTTCTCACAGGGACTACTTCTACATCAACCATAACTTCTGTGTTTTTACAGCAACCTTTAAGAACTGACTTCAGAAATGAAGACTAATTTGTTTGCTTTTGCCTAAATGGAAACACTTGAATTTGCTTAGCAAAAAAAAAAAAAAAAAAAAAAAAAAAAAAAAAACAGTAATTCTTTCACATCAGCCATCATATTTGTTAAGAAGATCTCAAAAAACCTATTATCGTCTATAAATAAGAACATTTCGATGATTGTTCAGAAGTTCTGGAAGTTATGTGTCATTTTTATCATTACTAGGAACATGTTGGTAGTAAAAAAGGCTAACATTCACCAAGGTGGAAGATAGGTTATATGATTCAAGAAACAAAGAAACAAACAAAAACAGCAACAAAAAATGTGCTTTTTAATTAAAAAAAAAAAAAAAAAAAAAAAAAAGAAAGAAAGAAAGAAAGAAAAAAGAATGTTTTGAAGCAAAAGAAATTCTAATGCTTCACAATTCATATATTCAAGATTTTCACAAAGACTGTGAAGTATTATTTTATTTCAGGGTTATCATGAGGTAGCCACTCTAGAGCTCTTAAAATAATTGATTTTGCACCTGAGAAATGGAAAAGAAATTTAAAGAAGATAAATTCATATTTGAAGATTCATTTTCACCTGCTGGAACTTGAAATAAAAAACACATTCTGATCTGGGTTCAGCTCAGCTTGTTAAAAATCCTTGAAATGTATTCATTTCTATGTACATCCAGTTAAATTGAAGAAGAAGGAGAATTTGATTCACTTCTCACATAGCAGCTATAGCAGTTTTTGAAAGGAATATTTGCTGAAGCCAGGATAGAGGTAAGCATCAGACCTCTCACATAGGTCTTTGTATTTGGGGCTATTCTTACAGCATCCACTATTCAGTACTTCAGCACAGAGCCACAAAAAAAGATATGAGATGTGTGAAGGGCTGAACATATTGCAGATGTCCTTCAGGAGGTGAAATCTGGTGGGGGGAGAAGACTCTGGGATCCAGAGATCTCAGGCTAAGGAAATGGACATGTTTCTTCCTTTTCCTTGGAGAGTATACTAATCATCAGGCTTCTGGATCAATGAGAAAAATCATTTTATCACTACAATTTATTCTGTCATCTTTTACACTTAATTTTCCTATTCTTAATAATGAATTCTTCTAGTATATATTTATGATTGACAAGATGATTAGTCACCTTTTCTGTACAAAAATATTCAAAAACAGACTTGCATATATTTATAGGTATTACAGAACTCTTGAGATATTTAATAAACTTTAATAAATAAAAGCTAATTTCATAGGAACAGAATATAAAAGATAGATAAGACAAATTTTCATGTGTTGTCTCAGAGGTGCTGCCAACAAGTACTTAAACACATAATTAACGTCAGTAGTGTAACTAATTCTATTTATATCAACAGATGCTATAAAAGAAGCTATAGAAAAGTTGAGCACAGAGTGAATAAAGATGGGGCTAAACCCTATACTTTTCAAGTATACTTTTCAAGTGAGACACCTGGACTGCCTTCTACTTTCTGTCAGGAAAGAAAAAAAGCAAGGACAATAGAATTCATATATTAGTCCTGCACAACTTCCTCCTCTTTGTAGCTATTGCCTCCCAAGTGTTCCTACTCACACAGAGATATCTTCAGCCTCTGAAATTCTCAGTTTCAAGTTTTGAAGTGGGAAAAGAGGATGGATGAAGGACGCTGTAGGTGACTTGAAACTTTTCACCTCATCAACACGGCACAGAGCTAGCCTATTTGCCTGGTGATTATGGAATTTTGAATCAGTCTTGATTGCCAAAGCTTCTCCAGACTTCGGAAGGCATTTGTTTACTCAGAGTATAAGGCATCTAGAACTAAGTTACATGTAGTCTGCTAACATAGCTGCTTTCTTAATATCTGTTTGCTTTCTGTATGGTTACAAGGAGGAAGCACAGTGTAGAAAAACCTGAATGGAAAGTTGCCCTGTTATCTGTAATATCAATGTAGAGTGGTGGAAAGGAACGCACTTTAAATAGGCAAACAAAATGTCATGTTGAAGTGTATTCATACCAGATATGTAGGTATCTAGATCACATATATAACTAAATCACACGTTTGTTACCACATCATATGTAGGGATACTGAGGGGGTAGCCAGAGTAATCCACTTTTCTGGATGTACACAAGTGGTTTTATGGAACTAATAAGGCAGCTAAAGAGAACAGATTGAGACATTCTACCATTTTAAGTCGATATTACCTGTATCCAAACCATGAGACAAAAATCTATTGGAAACAATCAGTCATCAGCCATGACTGTGTATATCAACATTGGTACTATAATAGATGCTTCTACCAGATCAAGCTTATGAGCAGCAAGATAGGCCTTGTTTCTTGTTGAAACAATATGCAGATAAGCAAATGAAAAACAGGAGTATAACTGGCAAAATATGTGTAATAGTTCCAGTCTGGCTCTGCAGCTGACACTCAGACACAAGGTCTGAAGCATTCCTGTGTAGTCTCTTGAATCAGTCAGCATAACTTTTCTCAACTTGAAACTGAAAAATCACTCAAATGCCCAGTTTGCAATCTCTGATATTCTCTTTCCAGCAAAAGGCAATTAATTCAAATAAAGAGCAAAGGAGATACTCTAGAAAATGGAAGAAAAATAGGTCCCCAGTTTTCAGTGTAGACATTATCTATGCTTGTGCTGTCACTGTCCAAAAACTTTAGGGAGAAGCAAGAGTAATGTTGAATGTGTAATAGTTAAATTAATTTGTCTAAGACACAATTAACAGTCAAGAAAAATAAATAAAATGTGTGCAGAAATGAAACATTATCAACAATACTGTGATACTATTTAAGAAGACTTTATTGAGGGCTTCCATTTTAGATATTGATACAGAATAATATTCTGTCAGAGATTTTTTGAGTTATTTGAAATATACTGATTTTCAAAACATTGCTTAAAATTCAGTGTGGTGTGTGAGAAAAAAAAAAAAAAAAAAAAAGATTGCATTATATCACAAAAGGTTTCCTTCTTAAAGAATCCTTCAAATGTATTAACTCAAAACACTTTGCACCAAGAGTCTGTCATGACTGAAGACAAAAGGAAAACTTCAAGGTGAGGTCAGAGAAAGAGGACATTACTTGGTCAAGTACAGGTTTCTCTGCAAAAAGTTAATAAGTAGAGGTCATACTCTGTAAAGTGCTAAATTTCTGCATCTGCCATTAAAATCACAGTAAGATCAAGTTGTCCCCAAGTGTCTTAACTTATTTATCTCACAGCTGTCAGACAACAGGCAATTAGAATGTCTAAAAGACTATTGGGTTTGATCCATTAATTTTTCCTTTTAACTTTCAAGTACTGAGCTTGGCCCTATACTGCTGATGCCAAGACATCAGATCTACATCCTGATCTACATCTGAGAAAATTTTAGGTGAAAACTGACTGAAGAACCTGAATGCCATTTCTGATGTTTCACATAGCATATCTGAATTAAGAGATCTTGGACTTCAGTGAGTCTTCTTGATGCTCTGAAAGTTTAATGAGTAAAATAAAAAATAAAATAAAAAAAAATCTGCAGCTTTCTGCAGGGAGAGTATATTTGATGTTGCACTGGGTTTACATGGCAAGGTTTTGGTAGCAGGGGGGCTGCAAAGGTGGCCTCTGTGAGCAGAGCCTAGCAGCTGCCCCATGTCAGAGCACAGCCAGCTCCAGCTGCTTCAACAGGGACCCGCCACTGGCCAGAGCTGGGCCGTAAGTGGTGCTGGATGGGCATCTGGAAGTGCAGAGTTAAGGAAGGGAAAGAAGTGCTGGGCAACAGCAGCTGGGAGAGAGGGGTGAGATCCAACCCTACAGCCCCCATTGGCAGTGCAGCAGGAGGGCAGGAGGTGCTGCAGGCAGGCAGCAGCAGTTCCCCTGCGGGCTGTGCAGGGAGAGGCCCCTGGTGGAGCAGGCTGTCCCCCTGCAGCCCATGGGTCCCCCATGGAGCAGATCTCCATGCTGCAGCCCCCCCATAGGTGGAGGAACCCCCGGTGGAGCAGGTGGATGTGGCCTGGAGGAGGCTGCAGCCCATGGAGAGCCCCCACAAGAGCAGGCCCGGGGGCAGAGCTGCAGCCCGTGGAGAGGAGCCCACACCATAGCAGGGAGTCTGGGGGGAGCTGCTGCCCATGGGGGACCCGTGCTGGAGCAGTTTGCTCCTGATGGATGGACCCAGAGGTACAGAGCCATATGGGAGCAGTTCTTGAAGAGCTGCTACCTGTGGGCAGCCCCTGCAGACTCAGTTTGGGAAGGATGGCATCCCATGGGAGGGACCCCATTTGGAGCAGGGGCAGAGAATGACAGGGATGGAGCAACTGGAGCAACTGAGACGAATTGTTAGGGAATGACCGCAACCCCCATTTCCCATTCCCCTGTGCCATTGAGAGGGAAGAGGCAGAAGGAGGGGGCTGGGGGGTGTGAGTAAGCAAGTAGTGGAACTCATCTGCCCAGCAGGGTAAAACCACCATAGGGGAAACATAAGATAAAACAAGGAACTTTATGTCTACTTTATAGAGTGTTTCTTTTTAAGCCATTTTTGCTGATGGTTGCACAATAGGACTTTCACAGTTCCATGAAAGCCAATGTCATTCCACCCTTAAGATTTCCCACAACTCCTCCCACATTTCCATCTGCCCACTGGATTCTTCAGTCTTAGAGGTCAAGTGGCCTTGCATTCCTATAAGAACATTTTGTATTGCCACCAGATCTTATTCTCCTTTGAGGTACTCTCTCTTCTATGGAGCTCTTTTGTCCCTCTTTGCAATAGAACTACAAAGCTGACACCTGAATAAGAATCAAATCAACATCTGCCTTCCCAAATCACTCCTAGGCTGACCTCAGTGCATATAGAGTCTGAAGAGCTGATCATTTAATTCCTTTGTCTATAAACTTGGCTGTTCCCTATATACAGCATTTGTGGTCCTGACTGTTCCTTCTGTAGACTTGCAGCAGATACTAGCTCCAGATCAAACCAAATAAAAAGACTGAGACTTTCTGACAAGGAGCCCAGAGGTGGTTTGGTATCACAGAAAAAGACCAAGTTCTTCACAAAGGATGAAAAATTTCTTTCTAACTTGATAGAGATGGATAAGACCTTTAGGTCTCATCAGGTTACTTTATTTATCAGGTTAGTTTATTATTATAAACTAATTAGTTAGTTTATTATTATAAACTATTTATTATTATAATTGAAATCTGTCCAAAGACTGATTTTTTATCAATGACAATTTTTAGCGTACAAAGCATAGGATGTATTTGTTGTTCCCCTTCTACTGTCAGCAAACTGAAGCAGGGTTGAAGGGTTTCTGTGCATAATTTGTACAGACCAGCCTCACCAAAGAGGAGCACAAAATGCTGTTGCTGCCTGCAGGAAAGTGGAACAGATTACTGAGGGCAAAGATTTGCAGGCTATTTCCCAGAACATCAGAGCAGTTATAATGATCAAAAGCCAGGAGTATGCACAGAGACAGACGAGAGCAGGGGTGGCCTGGACGGGAGGCAGGCATGGTTTAGGTGTAAGAAATTGGAAAGCCACTGAAACAAAAGCTTTAAAGGGGGGTAGAGAATTCATGGTAGCAATTATAAACCATGGAAGGAAACTTTAAATAGCAGCACACAGAAAATAAGATTATAAATACATGCATATTAAAAGAGCTAGAAAGAGAAAAACATTACAGGACAGAAAGTGTTCTCTTTGAATTTCTGAAAGACTGTGTGCAATATATTGGAAAACAAAAAACAAACAAACAGAAAAAAAAAAAGTCTTAACATCCCTAAAAAGCTACAGAGAACTTCTCTTCTATCCTCCTCTTTGTTTTTCTTATCACCTTCTATGCTCTCCACAGATGACATGTTTCTGTAATACAATATTTTAGAGTTCTTTTATTTTGGTTTGTTTAAATAGATAATGTAAATGTTTAAAGATTGAAAAAAAATTAAAAAAAAAAATGGAGAAGGGGAAGAAATTAATTGATTTGGTACATAGAATGATCTTTGCCTTTTGAGGTGGGAAAATGGAGGCACAGGGAGCTGAAATTAGTGTCTGCAATTCTACAATGTGTCAGTGAAAGCACCTGGGAAAAAACAGTACCTGTTAAGTTTTTAAAGACATTGACTTTCAGATGCATGGGGAGATTGAATCATGGCTGAAAGAGGATTATTTTTTTTCAGATTTTATTCTGCATGGAAAAAAAGGAAGTGTTAGACCATGTTCAGCTAAGCAGGCGTGGTAAGACACAACTCCCTCTGACTACTGAAGCTACAATCAATATAACAGCTAAACCCAGTTGTTTTTGTTAGCACCTAATGCTTGGCAGCCCTTTCTTACCAAGACAATAATTTCTTGGTAAATATGGGGTTAAGTGTTTGCTTCACTCTATAGAGGCTCCATTAATTCAGTTTGCATCTATTTGGAGTCCTTTTCAAACAAAATAGGAATCTTAGTAGACAAAGGATTTTCTCTGCTTTGCAAATGCCTTTTGCAATTTAAAGAACAAAGGCTATCCACCTGGGTGCTTGCTTTAAAAATTTATGTTGAGAAGAGATAATATTAGCCTGTTCAGTCCTACCCTTTACAGATGCCTGATAGTATAGTTGCCATGCATCTGATAGCTTGTATGTTTGAGGTTACACTGTCTTTAACCATAAATTCATGCAGTTTCTGTAGGGCTATTATTCTATTGACAGTGAGTCATAATGTAAAAAGATGTATGGTAAACATTACCCAAATTGTTCTGACATTACAGAAATCATGAGGCATGTATTTGGATAGTAACTTACTTCTTTTTCGTAATATATGTATCCTTAACTCCTTCATATGTTAGCCTGTTTGTTTCAAATAGGGGGATTTCTCCAAAAGCACAAGCAAAATTTCTGATGCACACAGAATCTCTCTGGAGGGTCCTCATCTCATTTTTCTCCTGCTCCTAAAAGAAAAAAAAAAATAAAAATCATTAAATGTGTTTTGCAGATCCATATTGAACTACATGTGTTAAAGCAAACAAATAAAATAAGCCTGAAAGCATCATCTTATGTCATTGCCAGTTGATGAACTGATTTTTGAAGGTATAGAGTGGAGCTAACATCCCAATCATATTTTGGAGGACCAAATTCCAGTCTAAGTATTTTCTCTAAATTGCACACAAATACCACTTCCTAGTTATTTCCTACTATTGCTGGGGCATAATATCAGCAACATTTTTTTACATAGACATATTTTTATTTTCCAGCCCAGAAATCCCTTTAATCTTTCATTCAGTTACCTTATTTCATCAGGTTGACTTTGCATTATTTCTTTATCCTTACTGATGTTCCTAAGATTTCCCAATTTATTATGTCCTATCGATTTCATTAGCATGTTGTTTACCCCAAATGAAAATATAAGCTTGTGTAAATTAGTGTTATTTCCTCTCCTCACTTCAGTTCAGCTATGTTGATCCACACCAGTGTCTTCCTTAGAAGACTGTAAATGGAGACTAGATGTGAGCAATTCACTTCTGTATCTAGTGCCCAGAATCCTTGTAATTATACACAGATCATTATCCTTCAAATCCAGCTGTCAACTCCTGCAAAAAGCTCATGCACTGTCTCCTCAGGATTACAGTGAATTCGTATTTTCCACAAGTCCTCATTTGGGTTATATGGATACACTTATTATATGTTTCAGTAAAGCTGTAGGAGTAGAAGGTTCAGCTTGGTCAATCAAATGTTAATTTCAACTGCATGCATCAGTGAATCACCTCAAAGGCTTCACTGGTTTTAGGAATATAAATCTTTTGACATAGGTAAAGTAGAATTGTATGGGTCAAAATGAAGATTATTTTATACATGAAATACATAGCTGAATATGGATTGAAAAAAACATTTTCCATCTAGGTCTCAAGTTATTTTCTGCAAAAACATAAACAAAGTTCAAAATGAGCAAAAATAAAATTGTGGTAGTATTTTTCCCAGTTTCTGACCAAAATATTGTCTCTCCATCATGAATATCAGACAGATAATTAAAGAACTGGCATATGATCTCTCTAAGATTCCACAGCTTGGAGGCTTTATTCACAAGACGAATCAGTTGGCCACACTGAAATACAAGGAAACAACAAAATTAACAGAAACTAACTTTCACATAAATTTGATATATATGTGTGTGTGTGTGTGTGTGTGTGTGTGTGTGTGTATTTCCTAAACATATTTATGTTAACTAACATGTAACAAGCCAAGACTGCATATTTTCTGATTCAGTGATTGCCATAAGGACTGCCAAAACTGCTCTCAGTATCAAACCTTGTGCAGCATCCTATCCAATTCTGCAATATTTGTTGATTTAGATTTCCCTATAAGTCAGTAAGATCTCCCCAGGATCAAAATACATAATCTAGAGTTCAAGTGAATATTAGATATTTCACATGCAGAGAAATAGATTGCAGAATGCTAGAATTTAATGTGAGTCAGATGGTGATCATCTGGCACAGACATTTCTAGGAGAGGTTCAGTTGTCTTTTAAGGCAAATTATGGCATACATAATGATATTATAAAACTACTTACCAGCCAGAAGAGCAATTAATTCAGCAAGTCCCAGACAGTTTCAAAACAGCAACTCTAATATTATTGTTTCCTCTCTGTCAAATGTAAGGAGCCAAGCAGGTAGAAAGACATATGGTCAGCATGTCCTACAGGAAGGAAACCAAACAATGAGGAGTGCTCTGAGGGAGAAGGTAATCACCAAGAAGTTTATTTATGAGCATTGCTTTTATTTCTTATGTTCCTTCATCCTTCAAATAACTGCCTTGATCTCATTATATCAATCAATCTTGAAACAGTTCCTGAAAAAAAAATAAAGTACAGATTGCTGTTTCTGGAGATAGTGAATCCTGTGAGGGTTAGTCATGCAGAGAGAACAACCACAGCACCAAGAAATATCAGTGTTGTCCCCTCCTCAAGGAGCAGTGGTCAAGAAAGACACCTCATTGTAGTTCCTCCTGCTAGCCAGGAAACAGACACTGCAGGGAGAGATCTGGTGCTGAGGGAAAAGGGAAAGTGGAAAAGGAATGGCATGCATAGTGCACAGTAATTGTTACTGGGTCCAGACAAACCAGAATTACAGTGCTTGTTCCTCACCACAGCCCCTGAGAGCTCTTGTGTGATCTAAAGGACAATGTAGGGATTGCTGCCATAGGATAACCCATAAGGTAGGGTAAGCTTTAGATCTTCCATTAACCTATATGAAAATAACATTTTCACTAACAATTTAATTCCTACTTCTGCAAGTTCAAGGTTAAAGTCCCAACCCCCTTTTTAACAAAGTATCATACACTCCAAATTTATCTCATTCAAGGCACTCCTATTTGTGCTATATCAGCTTTTGCAGGAAGTAGATCTCCACACTACAGCACATGGAGAGGAGCCCACGCAGGAGCAGGGGGTCTGGGGGGAGCTGCTGCCCATCCGTGGGGGACCCGTGCTGGAGCAGTTTGCTCCTGGGGAATGGATGGACCCCGTGGTATGGAGCCATATGAGAGCAGTTCTTGAAGAACTGCTGCCTGTGGGCAGCCCCTGCAGGCTCAGGTTGGGAAGGATGGCATACCATGGGAGAGACCCCACGTGGAGCAGGGGCAGCAAAGGACATGAAGGAGTGATGGAGGCAAAGCGCTATAGACTGACTGCAAACCTCATTCCCCATTTCCCATTCCCCTGTACCATTCAGAGGGAAGAGGTAGTAAAGAGTGGATGGGGGGAAGGTGTTTGTAGTTTGCTTTTATTTCTCAATGCTCATCTGCTAGTGATAGGCAATAAATTCTGTTCATCTCCCTATGGTGTGTCTGTTTTGCCCATGACAATAACTGATGAGTGATATCCCTGTCCTTATCTCAACCCATGAGCTGCTGGGGAGAGGAACTGAGAGAGACATTGTGGGCACCTGGTGACCAGCAAAGGTCAATCCATCAGCATTCTGGGGATTTGTACAACACACCTGGTTGCAGCAAGATGCAGCTGTTCAAAGGGAAAAGTTTTCCTGCCATGACACAAACACGCATATATTAACAGTTCTTTGCCACAATATCAGTTCTTTGCCATGACATGAAGAGGGATTGAGGATTTGGGTCAGTTGAAGTGTTGTTTCTTTATTGGTTTTATTTCAAAGAATTACTTCTCCTGTTACCTAACTGGAGACTGCAAGTTATTTTTTCTCATACAGGTTTTTATTTTTATCTGAACTTAACCATTTCCTCTTTTTTGGCCAAAGAATGGGTCTAGGGACATGTACAAATAATCTAGAACCTTCAGTTATCTAAGTAGGAATTACAGAGGTGTACAGAGACAGCAGACCATTCTCCACAGGAAAGCTTTCAAATCCCTTTGCCATAAGTAACAGCATACACAATAGAACAAATTAAAAAAAAAAAAAAAAAAAAAAAAAAAAAAGCTTTTTGATTACTGGTGCCTTGTTCTTGCACAAAAAAAAAATTTGCAGATGAAAATGAAGGGATTTTTTTTCCCATTGTAATATTCCCTCATGAAGCAGAGTTGTATATTTATGTGTGCATATATGATTAAGTACAACATTACACAGGCTACAAGAAAAAAAAAAAAGGAATAAAAAAGACCTTCATTCAGGCAAATATAATAGAAACGCTCATCAGGCTGCTTAGGATTCAGAGACTTGCTGACTATGGAAGACCAGCACTTCTACAGAGACTAATTTTCGTCAGCTGAGAGAGTTATATTTCCATATATGTGGGATTAAAAAGTATCCCTCCAAGAGAACCTTTTAATAATAATCACATTTAGAAAACACTGAACTTTCTTTTATGCTTTGTAATTAACACAGCAGAGTCCCATTGTATCTGATCATGCATTTAAAATAAGGAAGAATGAAATAAAGATATACATGTATTAACTACATTTTCCCAATAGTAAAATTGTTCATGTTAGAGATGCAATAGATTTGAAATCAGAAACAGTAATTTTTTTTGTGAATGTTTACCAATATCATTGGCAACTGAAATATACAACGTTTATTTTCCTCTGGGAACAAATACAGAAAAAGCAAGTGAAGACATTTTCCAGTAGCCTTTGCTACAATAAAACATGGGAAAGAGCACATTCTTTTTTACAGCCCAGAACTATGGACATGAATAAATTTGTTGCATAGAAACCACTCCCTTCTACACAGCTGAATTTCAGTTATTCATAGAGGGAAAAGTGGAAAAAAATATTTTCCTAAGGGATTTCCATAATGAACATAAGTTGAGTATGCTTATAAATAAACTTATGTCAAAATCAAACAGGCTGTAATATTAACATCCTGCCCATTGTGGTTTAGAGTCACTTTTGATTTAGGTAAATAGGAAATAAAATGTATACCTTAAAAAATAATAATAATTTAAAGAAAAAAACATTGTTCGTCTTGACCATGGTCACCACCACGATGAATGATGGTTCATTAGTTCTTCAGTCAACAAAGATGAAGTTCCACAATCCAAGGTAGTACTCCTTGTGAGTATGGCAATAATGTTGCATGAATAGGTACAGTAGCTTTATTAAAAAATAAGATCTGTATGTAGACATGAAGACATGACACATTTCTAAATGTTGTAATCATAATTACTGATGCTAAAATGTTTTTTTCTTATTGCAAGATTGTCTTGTGGCTTTGGACAGGACTAAGGCCTAAATACATTTCAGAAAGATAATACAAGAAACAGGAATGGAAATCAAGAGAAAAGTGACAAAAAATACTGGAAAAATAAACAACATTTAAAAGAGTAAAGATGTCTCATGGCTGAGATTTAGTACACACCTGTTTCAGTATTACTGACATGAGCCACCACTGTTTCATTTTCCAGTCTGGCCTGGGATACAGTGTGTGTCTAGAAGGTGAAAAGTTTTGTATTTCTTCCACTAAAGTAATCCACTGTGTGTCCAAGGCACATCCTGGCTTGAGTACACTTTTAGTTAAAGTTAAAACATGATAGAGAATGTAATAGTGGTCACAGGAATTGTACGAGGCTCTAGTGGCTCTTTTCCATGAAATGCAGTATCCATGAGGTGGTGTGTAAAAGCACTTTTCATTTAAAATAAGTTGGATATTCATTATGTTCCCTAAGCAAAAATATAAATATTTTTATATTTATATATAAATATAAAACACCGTGTGTGCTACGGTGTGCATGCAATCTTTATTTGAATATCATGTGTACACAATTTCTCTGCCTTAAGACTACCTCTAAATAAGAGAATATACAGGGTTCCCAAAGTAGTGTACATAAATGAAGCTACTTAAATATCTTTGTGTTGGCAGACAAGTGTTTCATATTCATTTCACCTGTGATTCGTGACATGGCAGGTCAAAGTCATGCAATACATCAATTGTCAAGCAGAGCAATGTGGCCAGTGTGGCAAGGGGTCAGCTTGTGCCAGCCTACTTTCCCTTCCCCTTCCCCTTCCCCTTCCCCTTCCCCTTCCCCTTCCCCTTCCCCTTCCCCTTCCCCTTCCCCTTCCCCTTCCCCTTCCCCTTCCCCTTCCCCTTCCCCTTCCCCTTCCCCTTCCCCTTCCCCTTCCCCTTCCCCTTCCCCTTCCCCTTCCCCTTCCCCTTCCCCTTCCCCTTCCCCTTCCCCTTCCCTTTCCCTTCCCCTTCCCTTTATCCTTCCCTTTTTCCTTCCCCTTTCCCTTCCCCTTCCCCTTCCCCTTCCCCTTCCCCTTCCCCTTCCCCTTCCCCTTCCCCTTCCCCTTCCCCTTCCCCTTCCCCTTCCCCTTCCCCTTCCCCTTCCCCTTCCCCTTCCCCTTCCCCTTCCCCTTCCCCTTCCCCTTCCCCTTCCCTTCCCCTTCCCTTTCCCCTTCCCCTTTCCCTTCCCCCTCCCTTTATCCTTCCCTTTTTCCTTCCCCTTTCCCTTCCCCTTCCCTTTATCCTTCCCCTTCCCCTTCCCCTTCCCCTTCCCCTTCCCCTTCCCCTTCCCCTTCCCTTTCCCCTTCCCCTTTCCTTCCCCTTCCCTTATCCTTCCCTTTTTCCTTCCCCTTTCCCTTCCCCTTCCCTTTATCCTTCCCCTTCCCCTTCCCCTTCCCTTTACCCTTACCCTTACCCTTTCCTTTTCCCTTACCCCTTCTTTTGCCCCTTCCCTTGCCCCTTCCCCTGTCTCTACCCCTGCCCCTTCCCTTTCCCATTTGCAAAAATCCTCCCTTCTTCTGACAAGAGAACTGTTTCTACTTTATACATAATCCTAAAGTTCAAGTTAGCCTGGTGTGGGGAAACCAAAGCTAAAACAAAACACATCTTTTTGAGACGCAAATGCATCCACGTTACATATATCTAGATTAGTTTACCTGCATTGCCAAAATGTCAGGTAAATTTCTCAGCTAAGCTGTGTCCACTGCTCCCACCAAAAAGCTTAGCTTTGAGTCTGGTCACTCAAAGACTGTTACAGAGATTAAGCATTTCTATAACTAAATCTAGCGGATACAGCCATTTGTGATACACTGGCAACAGTGTTCCAAAAAAAAAAAAAGAAATGTCGAGAAACTGCAATTTACATATTATACAAAATTAATCCATGCTTTTCAGAAAAGATGAAACTGTCATTAATTTTAGGAAGAGTTGTGTTTTTTCTTTGTCTCCATTACCAAAATCATGAAGTTGAAAGAGTTACAGTAACTGAATACTTTAGGGCTATGAATTTATGTCTGCTTCATGCTGGTTATTGTCATGAAATTATGTGAAATGTTCATGGAAAGATCTGCACATTACCAAGGTCACCCAAGAAAAGCTTCCTAACTGAAATAATGGAACAAAGCAAATGAACCAAAATAATTCCTCAATTATTTAAGTAAGTTCAGAAAAGATTTTCTGACTTGAGAAGTTATGGCATCACAGCTACCATTGTCAATAAGATATACTCGTAATGCTTGGTAGGAAACACACAGAAGCTGTAACGAAACTTCAGCACCAATTCTTTGTCAATATCCTGACCGAAAAGCTTTATAGTGTCCTATCCATTGCAGCTGTGCCATTAAAAATTACAGCACAGCAATGTGCTCAGATAGTTCCTGATCAGCCAGCAAAAATACAAGTGTTTTACTTCCTGTCATGGTGTTAAAAAGGTTCTGTTAGTTATGGAGCTTTTTAAGCAATACAGCTGCCAAAATAACTCAGCTGTTTGTATTCCCAGGCCTTGCCGTAGTGCACTGAATTCATTTGTCTACTAGCTTTTGTTCAACATGTTGTTTATAGAAGGTTTGCACGATGCACATAACACAATATTTGGGCCATTGCCTCTGAGACAGTGCTTTTGGATACGAAAAATAGAATTCAAAACTAAGTGAAACAGAATTTTTGCAGTAAAACTGGCACCAATTAAGTTATTGCTCTCCGTAGCAATCAGACTGTCAAACTGCTTCCCTCATATGATAAGACAGTGAGTGAGAAATTTCTGTGAATAGTTGCATAGCTACTACAGGATCTGCACATGCAGATGTAGGTACGTGAAAAGAGACAGCAATGAGACAGAAAAGAAGTAGGTTGTATAGATACAGAAAGAGAAAAAAATTCAGTGCAGAGAATTTTTAAATAGAGGTTACCATGGAAGGCTGAGTTGTGCAGTGAAAGATCTTTTCAAACTGTAATGGTTTATCAGTGCTTTGTATGCAAGGAAAAGCCAGCTGACTGAAGTCACTAATGGTTGCTGCTGCATTTTGAGCAACTCTGAACGACAGAATTTCAGGAAAGAAGACCACTATTCAAGCTAGTCAGTTGCAGGCTGATCACTAGCAAATGTTCATTTTCGAAATGCATTATTATAATGCAGACACCCACCACAGGAACTAGAGATGGTGATCCTCCAGCTGGCCGTCTCAATAGGCTTGTTTTCTGCAAACAGCCCAGTGCTGATAGTGGAACATGGCAAGAACTGGTATTCATGAGAAAGGATTTGAGACATTATGACAGAAAGTAAAACCTCAAAGTTGAGTAGAAGGAATTCTGGTGGCAGACCATTTTCTTGTGAAGAAGACAGTGCAGCCTTACATTGCTGAAGGAATCAAATTATCCAGACTTTTGAAATTTTAGAAATCAGGTTATACCATTCTGACTCAAAGGTATTGCTCAAGGTAATTTCTCTTGTTGTTTAAATGACAAATGTAATGTGAGGAACTGGATGAAAGAATACACAAGCTTACATAATCATACACAAGTACCATAGGATTAGACCTGCAGTTGTGCAAATTAGAATAGCCCATATGAACTCAGTTATCTCAGACTTCCTGAGTAGCATTTATAGTCATATCATAAACTTAATACAAGCTTCACAGTTCTGTTGGTAACCTTGGAATTTATTTGTGATGGCTGTCGTGTTGTCAGGCTTGGAGTTTAAACTGGACTGGACAGGTTTCAGTCAATAGGTGCACAATGGAATAACGCCTCAGAGTTATTTGGCAGTCTGAAAGCTGTGGACAACGAGTCTGCTGACAACACATAATCTTGGACAGCATAAGATTTGCATTGCCTAGGTGCAAGCTTACATTCATCCAAAGCAAGTGTAGCTGTTACAACACGGTGTTATTTGCTCACATTGTTTTGAAGACACTGCAGGTTTTTCTCAAGAAGTTGTGCTCTTTTGCTCGCTCCAGAATAAATGGACATCTGAATAAACTTTTTACCCAGTGTCCCACCTAGAATAATTCTTACTTCAAGAAATGAACGTATTATAGTTTCTGAGAACTGAAACATAAACTGTACCATAATTGTCAAGGTAATATTACTAATAGCTTAGCAATATTAAAATTTTGAAAACTCCTCTTTATTGCTGCCTCCAGTTGTTACAATCTTATCATCATACAGTGTTCTAATGAGAAGAAAAGTGTTAACATTTCAAACAAATTTGCAGCTTTAAACAATAGATCTCCCGGCACCTTGCTCATGCCCATGCCCTCCTTCTAAAGTTCAGGTACAGCATTACAGAACAAAAGACTAGGGGGTTACTCAGCCCAGGCTAGACAAGCAGAAAAGAAACTCTCAAACTCTGGAGGCAAAGACAAAGTTACTTTCCTGACAGCCGTTAGGCAAATTATTGAGGAAAACATGTATGTGGTTGAGGAATGGCTTTCACTATTAGTCAGAACATTATAATTACTATCCTCAAAATATTGTGCAGGTTTTGATGGTCTGTTTAATGCTTTTCTAACTTTACTGCATGAATTTTCAGCTTATTTTTATGGATTCAAGATGGCTTTTCAACAGCAGAGCACATTAAAATACAAAGGCTCTGGAATTTCTTTTCTTCTTCATCAAATACAACAAACTAATAGTAAAGGAAAGAATACCGATGGATCATTGACATAGGACAAGCATTTATGTTGTGTAGAAGTGGAGACTGCATGTGCAAATTTGTTCTTTTTATATTGCTCCCTTACAATATATCAAGCAATTATTTTATTTGAATGTTCACTAGCTTTTTGTTTTCTTTCATTAGAAATCAAGATTCTTAAGACTTTATGATTTGCTCTAAGCACAGTTGTATCCCCCCACATACCTTGATTTTAGATTAAATTAAAACGTGAAATAAAGAAAGCAGTTTGTTATTAATAAAAATCTCTTCTACACAAGAGAAACATAGACCAAAATAAAAATTAAATTAAATATTTTAGCTAAAGTCCCTTAGGTAGCTTTTATCTCAGTTTTTTTTTTTTTGTTTGTGTTTTTTTTTTTTTATCTTTTAACATGCAGAAAGACTTTATGTTGCGACATATGACTGTAATTCTACTTTGCCTGAGGTTACAGTAATTGGGTTTATGAAAGGCAGGTCCTGCTTGACGAACCTGATCTCCTTCTGTGACAAAGTGACATGCTTGGTGGATGAGGGAAAGGCTGTGATGTGGTCTACCTTGATTTCAGTAAGGCTTTTGACACCATTTTCTACAACATTCTCCTCAAGAAACTGGCTGCTCTTAGCTTGGCCTGGCGTATGCTTCATTGGATTAAAAACTGACTGGGTAGATGGGCCCAAAGAGTCATGGTGAATGGAGTTAAATCCAATTGGAGGCTAGTCACTGATGAAGTCCCCCAGGGCTCTGTACTGGCACCATTTCTCTTTAATATCTATCAATGATCTGGATGAGGGGATTGAGTGCACCCTCAGTAAGTTTGCAGATGATACCAAGTTAGGTGCATGTGTCTATCTTCTCAAGGGTAGGCTCTGTAGGAGAATCTGGATAGGCCGGACCGATGGGCTGAGGTCAAATGTATGAAGTTCAACAAGGCCAAGTTCCAGATCCTGCACCTGGGCGGCACAACAACCCCAAGCAGCACTACAGGATGGGAGATAAGTGGTTAGAAAGCTAGAAGGCTGCCTGGCAGAGAAGGACCTGGGAGTACTGGTTGATAGTCAGTAGAATATGAGCCTGCAGTGTGCTCAGGTGGCCAAGAAGGCCAACAGCATCCTGGCTTGCATAAGAAACAGTGTGGCCAGCAGGTCTAGGGAACTGATTGTCCCCCTGTACTTGGCTCTGGTGAGGCCACACCTCAAGTACTGTGTTCAGTTTTGGGCCCCTCACTACAAGGAGGACATCAAGGTGCTCAAGAGAGTCCAGAGAAGGGCAACAAAGCTGGTGAGGGGTCTGGAGAACAGGTCTTATGAGGAGTGGCTGAGGGAGCTGGGATTGTCTCATACTAAGATGAGACAGACCAGCATCAGTCATTCCTCTCTACATGTTTTTCTCCAGTTGTGGTGGTTTTACCATGCTATGCAGCTAAACACTACAACCTCTCACTCCCCCTCCTTAGATGAGGAGGGGAAGAAGTAAAGAACAGCTCATGGGTTGAGATAAGGATAATTTAATTAAAGGGTCAAAAAATAAGGAAAGATTATTATTAACTAAACAATGTAACTAAAGGGGGAATAAAAAAGGTATGGGGAAAAGGGAGGGGGGAGGGGGAAGGGGAAAAATAAACATAAAAATGAAGGCTATGTGGAAGTGCAGAGGAAAGAAATTACTCTCTATTTCCCACAAATGAGCTATGCTTGACCACGTCCTTGAAGCAAGGCCTCAACACACGTAGCCGGTCTTCGGGAGGAGGACCGACATTTTCACAAGAGCCCACCCCTCCCCTCTTCCTTTTTCCACCTTTTATTGCTGAATGTGACATCATATGGTATGGAATATCCCTTTGGTTGGTTTAGGTCAGCTGCCCTGGTGATGTTTCTTTTCTCACTTTTTTGCCCACCTCTAGGAGGGTTAGAGAGAGTCCTGACGCTGTGCCAGCACTGCTCAGCAGCAGACACAACACTGGTGTGATACCAGTGCTGTTCTAGCTACAAGTGCAGATCACAGAACTGGATGGGCTGCTGCAGGGAAAATTAACATCCCAGCCAGACCCAGTACACCAGTTGAAGGGAGACTGTGATTGGCAGGCAAGAAAAGAGCTGAAAGGTTCATCCTAGGACATCACAGCATCCACCCTTCTTGGCTTTAAGCACATTTTAATGTCCCACACCTGCATAACAATATTTAACATCAAGGTAGGACAACCAGATACAGATTAAAAGTAACAGAAAAATTATAGCTAAATTGAGATCTCAACTTGAATCCAGGAAATTTTGAGGTTAGAAAATGTTATCTTTCTCTTCAAATATGATTTGTGTTAGCTTGTATCTTTACTTCATTCCATATCCAGAATCTACAATACTGGACATTCATGATGCAGAGAGAGTCTGCTATGGTTTCCTAATGCAAAAGAAATAGTGTGGATCTCTCACCTCATATAGGGCTTTTAGAGTTTTTTAAGGGAACTGACCACTTATTTAGATAGATAGTTTATCTGACATAAGATGAGATAAGCTAATGTAAGTAATATTTTTTTGCTCATGCTCCAGTTGGCTTGTTGCAGAGAGGCTCAAGATAACCCCTGTATATCCATCTTTTGATTTTTAGAGACAAATGCAAGTCCAAAAATTCTTCCTATTAAAGTCAGATGATGAAGACAATAAAGTTAGATGCACAATGCCTCAGGTCAGATTGCCTTTGGAGCAATTTGGGTGAAATGAACCAAAGGTACAGAAATACTGTAGCTATCAATTTGCATGTATCTGCTCTGGCAAGAAGGAAAGGAAATCAGTATTGCCGGTATCCCAAAAGTGATCGGTGTACTGGAGGTGCTTCATCCAAAGGTGATGCAGAATTGCTGACTGCTCCCATTACCAATAATATATTGCCATTTACCAGCCAATTATCAAGCTAGTAAATTGTTCAATACAATGCAAAAGAAAAAATTCAGGGATGCATTTAGCCTACTACCAAGCCTGTGTTCCATCAGACACTGTAAATATATCTGCAAGTGGCACTAATGTTCAAAAGAAATAGTTAATCTGAAACAATTCTTCCATAATGATTCCTTCCTATCAAAAAGCTCTTACAATTAGGGAATGAAATGATGAATCATCAGAAACTGGGTGCCTTAGTCCCTTGATTAATTTTTAAAATTTTTTTTTACTCCAAACTTTAAAATGTCATGAATTACCAGCAGCCCTCAAAATGGCAATTTTTTACCATAGTTTACATCTATATTGCTTAATTAATTTAAAAAATGTAGCAGTTATTTTTTTCAGAAAGATGTTTTGTCAGACAACTTTACAAAACAAGGAGAAAAAAAAATGCAGAAATCCTGTATAAGCATAAATTTAAGCAGATGTGAAGTGCGCAAGTGTTGTTCATTAGCATAATAAAGTCAGCATTAAATGTCAAACACAAATGTTTTTTACCTAATAAAAACAGATTATCCCAGAGTAATTAAACAAATTATCCTTAACATAACTTACATTCTCACAGTTAAGGTCAAATTAACAAGTCAGTGAGCTTCTAGAGAAAATGACAGTTTCATTTATTGCTTCAATAATGTTTTGTCATACACAGTGATATTTGCCTGGATAGTATTTTAAATTATTTGTGATCTTTCTTCTTATAATTGCTAACTGTTAGTAAAGTGTAAGATTTACAAGTCTTTTGTGCAATACCAGATCTGAGCAGAACTGAACACTGGCAGTCCAGACCATGTCATACTAATTAGCAAAAGTAGTAGTAAATAATGATATGACCTTTAAAAGGCTAATCTAGCTGTCGACAAATTTGGTACATGGGCTCTCTCCTTCAAACTCCTCTAACAGATGTAGAAAGATTCATGGCAATATAAAATGAATATGAAAAAATATTACAGGCTACTCGGATATTAAATGCGAGCTGTTTTGTGTTACAGTACAAGAAACTGGTTTGCTATGATAAAGCTTAACTACACCAACTTCATATCCATCTAAGAAAGAAAGAGCAACCTGAATATTTGTGATTTTATTTTATTTTATTTTATTTTATTTTATTTTATTTTATTTTATTTTATTTTATTTTATTTTATTTTATTTATTGATAAAGCTGATTTGGGAATGTTGGGCCATATCATCAGATGTTAGATATGAAATAGCAAGCACCCTGCAGCACTACCCAATTTACTCCTTCGAATGGCCAGGACAAGAAGCTATACTGTTCCTATGCCTTGTGAGGGCATACAAGGCCAAATTTTCCTTCCTTCCTTCCTTCCTTCCTTCCTTCCTTCCTTCCTTCCTTCCTTCCTTCCTTCCTTCCTTCCTTCCTTCCTTCCTTCCTTCCTTCCTTCCTTCCTTCCTTCCTTCCTTCCTTCCTTCCTTCCTTCCTTCCTTCCTTCCTTCCTTCCTTCCTTCCTTCCTCCCTCCCTCCCTCCCTCCCTCCCTCCCTCCCTCCCTCCCTCCCTCCCTCCCTTCCTTCCTTCCTTCCTTCCTTCCTTCCTTCCTTCCTTCCTTCCTTCCTTCCTTCCTTCCTTCCTTCCTTCCTTCCCTCCTTCCTTCCTTCCCTCCTTCCTTCCTTCCTTCCTTCCTTCCTTCCTTCCTTCCTTCCTTCCTTCCTTCCTTCCTTCCTTCCTTCCTTCCTTCCTTCCTTCCTTCCTTCCTTCTTTCTCTCTCTCTCTTTCTCTCTTTCTTTCTCTCTTTCTTTCTTTCTTTCTTTCTTTCTTTCTTTCTTTCTTTCTTTCTTTCTTTCTTTCTTTCTTTCTTTCTTTCTTTCTTTCTTTCTTTCTTTCTTTCTTTCACTAATACAGTCTCAGTTCCAATGGTATTTGAAACAGAAATGGCAGTTTGCCAGTTCAAAGTGTGTTGTACTTGCTATGTAGATAGGTAACTACATTTGGAAAGGCAAGTCATTTCATGGGGATTTGATATTCCCATCCAGAGAACAGAGCTACTACATTTTACTTTCATATTTGATTTCCTACTTTGAGCCAACTCAAGAAGAGAGTGTACACTACACATCATTTCCTAGGATAGTTTCAGTAAATGATCTCAGCTTGGACACCCACAGCCCAGTGTTCTCAAAACAAATTACTGGTTTTCAAAAGCCATTTTGAAAGGAAAACTCCACTGTATTTTACAATGAGGCAATCTATTTTTTACAATAATAATGTTATTCTCAGGTTTTCTTAAAGATGCCTAATTTCTGTCTTGCTTTAAGATTCTTGGGTCACTATCATTTATTTACTAAATTTTGTGCTGTTTAGCAGCGTCATAATAATTACAACACACTTTTCTTTTGATATTCTGAAGAGAATTTTAACCTACACTGGTGTGTCTATATGTGTCTAGGAATTAAAGGAAAAAAAAATGTGCTGACCGTGTAGCAATGGTGAATAGTATATTGTTGCATTGCTTAATTCATTATCCTGACATCTGTACTAATTATATCACAACCCTTTTAAGAACAGAAATGTTCTGTCTTTCTGATATACATCGACTGCAAACCTATCCCATTGTGTTGCTCAATTTCAGCATGGAAAAGAATTATTACAGATAAAAATCGCTTCAGCTATCCATGGCTAGGAGAAATCATTTTCTGTGATTGCTCTATTGTAATATCATTTTGTATGTGAAAGAAAAAGATTTGTTTTGAGGGGACAAATTTCCTTCTTTGCTAGCTTCACACAGCCCTTATTTTCTCTAGATCTGCTTCCTTTCCAACCTGTGTACAAGATACTATTGCATATAGAAATGTTGTTGACCTACACTCTCTCTGCTATTTGTTCAGTTTGCAGAACGTAATTAAATTGGTGTTCACCCTGAATAATATCAGATGTATTTTCTTATGTATGAGAAATTCAATCACTCGGAGTATTTGCTTCACTTCAGCTTTTCTGGAGACCTAGAGTAATTCAGAAATCATCACCATATGTTCATAAATCTTGTTTGTTTGTTTGTTTTATGTTTGTTGTTTCTTTTTATTTTTATCTCTCCTGCATATCTCCCCACTTCAGTTTATATTAGTTACTATAAAGTAGTATATTAGTTATATAAAGCTACTATTTTAAAATATCCAGATAAGCAGAAGCCTTGTGTTGGTTGTGTATATACTGCTATTACATTATAATATATCAATATTGTCTTTATCTAAACTCATTCCAATGTCAGCATTGCTCAGTAGAATCAGCTGAGGAGAGATGTAGGCCTTATGTAAATACAATGTGAAGTACTGAACCAAAGTTTCAAGAAATGTTACAAGAAAACTGTTCACAGTTTAAAGTAAGGGTTAAGTTCAAAGTCCCATAATTCAATTCATTAGAGTTTTTTCAAATTGTGGAATGAAAATAATTT
Organism: Anas acuta; assembly: GCF_963932015.1. Taxonomy (NCBI): domain Eukaryota; kingdom Metazoa; phylum Chordata; class Aves; order Anseriformes; family Anatidae; genus Anas; species Anas acuta. The sequence continues at coordinate 63,947,691 of NC_089017.1, read as the reverse complement.
TTCATAAAAAGTTCTGTTTAGTAAATAGAGCAATGAAATATCTTTACTTATCTTTTTTTCTTATATTTATATTTATATTTGTATTTGTATTTGTATTTGTATTTGTATTTGTATTTGTATTTATATTTGTATTTGTATTTGTATTTGTGTTTGTATTTGTATTTGCATTTGTATTTGTATTTATTTATTTAGAAGTTATTGTGCTGGATCTGGACGAAATGAAGTTAACTTTCTCTGCAGCAGCCCGTACAGTGCTCTGTACTTGCAGCCAGAACAGCACTGGTATCATATCAGCGTTACATGTACTGTGCTGTACTGTACTGTAGCAGTGCTGGCACAGCATCAGGATTCCCTCTAACGCCCCAGAGCCAGCAGGCTGGGGGTGGTCAAGGGGAGAGGAAGGAACATCACCAAAGTAGCTGACCTAAACCAACCAAATGGGTATTCCATGCCACAATCATCAATAGAAGGTGGAAAAAGGAAGGAGAGGGGAGGGGGCCCCTCTCATTGTGAAAACATCTGTCCTCTTGAAAAATGGCTACGTGCGTTGAGGCCCTACTTCAAGGACTTGGTCAAGCATTGCTCATCAGTGAGAAGTAGAAAGTAATTTCTTTACTCTGCACTTCCACATGGCCTTTGTTTGTTTGTGTTGTTTTTTTTTTTGTTTTGTTTTGTTTTGCTTTGTATTGTTTTTGTTTTTCCTTTTTCCCTTTCCCTTATCCTTTTAGTTAAATTAATAGTAATTTTCCCTTAACAATTATTTTTCCTTTACTTAAATTATCCTTATCTCAACTCATGAGTTGTTTCTTTCCTTTTCTTCTACCCCTCTTCTTCTGAGGAGAGGGAGTGAGAAAGTGGTTGTGGTGGAGTTCAGCTGCCTAGCTAAAACCACCACAGTTATTAAACTTTCAAATCTACCTATAAATGTTTAAAAATGAAAATGAAATTAAACTTTAATTAAAGCCCTTTTTGTTTTTCCTTTTCTTTTTACTTTAACTGAAAATATGAGGAAGAAGAAAACATTTTACAACTTTTTTCTTCTCTTTTCATGAGGAATATATTTGCTTTTTTTTTTTTTTTTTTTTCTGGAGAAGAGACAAAAGAGAAGTGGAATGATGTTTTTTTTCCAATTTCATTGATATTTACTTTTCATATAAAAAAAAAAAATAGAAAAAAACACACACACAAAATAATCCCTTGTGAGTTAACACCTGCTGTCCCTAACAAGATACAAAGACATAAAACCGGTAAACATGAGTAGTTCTAAAGAACATATTTCATCTAAGATAAAAACATAGAAAGATATTTGGAGATTTAATAACTGTTACTTTCATTATTGTTGCTTGTTTCTCTCCAATTAAAATTAATGAGGACCTTGTGACTAAAATTCTATAAAGCTCTTTGAAAATGGGCAAGTATGTTAACTCACTGAAAGAGGACCTGCATAATTTAAAGGACATTTGGGAGCTCAAGAATCATGCTACTATTAAAAGAGGAAAGGGCATATGCTCAGTTTACCTCTGATGAATTCTAACCTTGATTTGGTCTTACTGAGATTAACTAGAACAAACCCTTGTCTGTCAGAGACCATAAACTGTAAGAGAAGACAGTGGTGACATCAGGAATGAATAAGATACCTAACTGAATACCTTCAGTACTCTATTGTCTTCTGCAGTGCACCCCTTCCATTGATTATATGGGTTTCTTTAGGATTCTAAACAAAATTTACCATTTTATACCAAATTATCTTAGCTAGACAATGCGGTGTTATGTCTCTCCATGCTGAGAAACTAGACAAGCCAACCTGATGGATCTCATTGAGAATAATTTCTCAAAGCAGCACTCAGTACTTCTGCTTGAATAATGCATCAGGACAGGACTGTGATCTAGAGAGGACAGTAATGAAGGGGCAGGTAAGACTTGCCTCACTGTTATTCTTTTTTCAGCTTACTGTTTCAAGGGAAATAAATTTCATTACATAATTTGATTTTGCAGAATATCTTGGAAATATTACAGACTTTTCTGGAGGCATGGTTACAACAACTCAAAAATGATAGCTGATTTATTGGCAATTAAAGATAAAATCAGGTTTTATTTTCATGCCTGAGGGGACATAGCAGTTCTTTTCAGCAGCGTATACTGCCCAAACAAACAGATACTACAAAAAAAAAAAAAAAAAAAAGTTGTGTCAACACACATGGAAGTTTTCAGCTACTACCTCTATCAATTACTAGTCTTCAATGTGTGCTATGCTGAAACCAAGAAACAAGAGTTTATATCTTCTACTAATTTTAGCTGTAATTTGTAAGTTGTGGAGAAGAGGACAGATCTGTGTTCCCTTGCTAAATCATCACCAAGGTAAACAAATGCCAAATTCTGCATTTGTGAAAGAATAACACCAGACGCCAGGACAGCCTGGATGCTGATTGCCTTTAAAGCACTTTTGCAAAATAGGATATGGAGGTGCTGGTGGACACCAAGTTGAAGATGAGCCGGCAATGTACCTTTTAGACAAAGACATCCAACTGCATCCTGGGCTGCATTAGGCAAAGCATGACCATTCCCCTTTACTCAGCATTGGTAAGACACAACTGGAGTGCAGGACCAGTCCTGGGCTGCCCAGGACAAGAAAGACATGGGCATACTGGTCCAGTGAAAGATCACAAAGATGATGAAGAGACTGGAGCATCTTTCATACAAGGAAAGCCTGAGAAAGCCAGGACTGTTTAGTGTAGGGTCTGTCTCAGGGACATCTTTTCCATTTGTGCAAATATGTGTTAGAAGAGTTGAAAGAAGACAGACTCTCTGCCATAGTGCCCAGTGGCAGGGCAACACACGCTGGGCACAAGCTGATAGAGAGCAAATTCTTTTCCAACATACAAAAAAGTTGTGGGATTGTGGTCTTTTGTTGTTGTTGCTGTTGTTGGTTATGGTTTTGTTTGGGTTTTGTTTTGCGTTTGATTATTTTTGGCATGTGCATGATTAAACACTAGGGCCTCGAGACACTGTTGAGTCTACAGCCTTAAAAAAAAAAAAAGGTTGGATGCAGTCCTGAATACCTGTTGTAGGTAATAATCTTCCTGAAAAGCGCATGGATTTAACTGGAGACAGTGCAAATTTCAGACTGGTGTGCTGTATATCGGTGAGGGCATCTTCAGATCCCTCAGGCTGTGACTGAGAGCTCTGTTCTATAAAAAATGCAAAAGCATGAAGGAAAAAACAGGAATTTAAATGGAAGAAGGAAAAAAAAAAAAAAGAGAGAGAGAGAAAGAAAAAAAGAGAGAGAAAAAATGCATGAGCAATGTACAAATCAATACACCTTTTTTTTTTTTTTTTTTTTCCTTCTACAGAGAGAAAGTGCTTTTTAGCAAGTATAGTGACAATCAGTGTTTTAGCCAAAACAAACAGATAAATTGTGTTTAATTAAGGGAGGTAATATGGTGTTCTTTGTACATATGAATACACACCTCTGGAAGGCAGAGCTATATGAATTCTGTGAGCTCCTTCCACTTTGGTAGAAGCAAACCTCCAGCATTCAGATAGAACATGTAATTCCTACTAGAGTGACTTGTACACCCAGAAACTTCATTTGGCTTGTATTTTCTACATGATTTCTGCAGCTTCCATATAACACAACTAGGCACATAGGGTTTATAGGTCTCTAGGTAAAAAAAAAAAAAAAGTGTAAGCATTACTTTCTATATTAAAAACAACAGCATCAACAACAAAACTTCTTTTCTACATCCAAAAATACACTTCTTGTCCTGAAAGACAAAAACAAAACAAAATAACAGCAACAAAAAACAAACAAACAAACAAACAAGATTATTCTTCGTAAGGGCAATAGCAAGATGTTTTTTATGCTAGATAGCATTAGATTAATATATGGTGACAGAAAATATGTAACTTCCATTGATGTGAAATACACACTGAGGACATTCTTGCCACTAATAAAAACATAGACAAATTGGGGTAAGTTGCATTGTGCTAAAAAGAATTTTGTATTTATGGATTGCTTATTATTAGCTTCCAAAACATCATTTGTTTCACTATGCCTTAGATAAAAGGAGATATAATTTTCCATATGCCTTAAAGACTTATGAAATAGACAAATGATTCCTGTCTTTCTTGGCTTCTGGGAATATTTCTTCAGTTTGAGTTTGTTCTGCTTTTTTCCCCAGAGAAAGCTGAGGCAAACAAAGGCTGACGGAAATTTTCATCTATGGCTCTAGAAAATGATATAGCTCATACACAGCAGGTGAAAGCTTGCATATCGGTTTTTCATACTGAGGACATTTACATACTCAGGACATTTACCTCTACAAAGTAAAAGTGAAGACTTTGCAGCCCAACTATTATAAATCAGCCCCTAATCCATATTTCATTGCTTAGCTTAAAGGTCCAGACTTCCAGAATTGTCAGTCAACCATAAGCTCCTGCTGATTTCCGCATTGGCAAAGCATTTGAATATCAGATCTTGTGTTTCATGCCCTGCATGAGTATTTAACATTCTCACTCTAGAAGCCCAAGATGGAAAATCTGTCATGGCCACCTAGAGCCGGTTGCTGGAGACCAAGTCCAGATGGCTTTTGAATATCTTCAGTGACTGAGACTTCATAACCTCTGGGAGTAGCCTGACTCATTGAAACCATTTGCTGAAAAACTGGATGATTAATAGTGGCTGGAAAGAGAAAAAAAGTCTGAATGCCATATACAGAAAAGAATGGTAAACATAGAAACAAGAAAGTATTGCCATCTGAAATAAATTATTTTGGACTAAACTACAAAATAAACTACAATTCAGTTATAAAGTCTACTTTAATAAATATAAACAGTGTGTCTTTCTTCATCAATTCTTCCCAAACTAAATACATATTAAATATAACTACATGGTACCAAAGTTATCATCAAATAGGGAAAGTAAGCACTTGTACTTTGAAGAGAGAAATTAAACTTTTTAAGGTTAATGAAAAGTACAATGCTGTTGGACCCTGGATAGCAGGTCTCACTTTGGTCCTCTGGAATCTATCACAGACCACAGATACCACCATCAAGTATTTAAACTCAGTCTTGAGTATATAATTTACTGATCTTTAAGGCTGTACCAAAAGTCCTTTCAGTGAAGAAAATGAGCAGAAAATCATATTTTGATGTCTCAGTGCAGAAATATACACACACACACACACACACACACACACACACACACACACACACACACACATATATATATATAAAATTTGGTTTCTTTGATATTTTCTTTCATTTCCTGGAAAATAAATATATATATATATGATATTATTATATTGAGGTTTTGATTTTTTTCCTCCCAAGAGTGAAGCCAGATATTTTGTTTAGAATCTTTCTCACTTGTAATAGTTCTAGGAGAGAAGAGCACAAGTATTACTGTTAAAATAATAATAATAATAATAATAATAATAATAATAATAATAATAATAATAATAACAATAATGACAATAATAACAATAATAATAAAATAATAATAATAATAAAAACTTGTCTTAGAAGATAAAAAGGGTAGATTTTTATATCTTTCCCCATTTCTAATGGCTTGTCATTTCTGGGAGGCTGCATGCATCATGTTAGGGAAATGTTCTAATGAGAATGGTTTCTGATTTTATCACAAATTCTCACCAAAGGAAAGTGTTTGCAAATCCATATTCACTTTCTCATTAACTAGCCTGTTCTTCAGCCCTGTAATTTTTTGGAAAGTAGGCAAAATTTATGCGATCATAGAAACATAGAATATCCCGAGTTGGAAGGATCACCAAGCCCAACTCCTGGCACCGCACAGGTCTGCCCAAAACCATGGTGATGACGAACACTGAAGGTTATTTTATGTGCAGAACTTTTTTTATAGTAGGGAAGAACATGTCTCTGGTGAATCTCCCAAAATCAGAGGAACAGCTCAAATATTTTTAAATAGAAAATGGAAATCTACATTGAAGTCTTGCATATCACAAACCACAGAACCTCACATTAATTTTTGCAGAAAGTGTAGGGAATTCTGTCTTAACTGTGGTTTATATTTTAGAGAATAAAATCCAACTGAAGTAAAATTCACCTATTTCTTAGGTTAGATGCGAAAAATATATTTATCTTAAAGTCAGAAGATCTAACTGTTCTTGGACTGAAAAATTAAAATTCTATAATAGCTAAAATTTTAGGTACTGGTAGAAAGCATGGAATTGTATTCTAGATTCTCTTTTTATGTCACAAAAGTAATGGGAAAAAAAATAATCTAAAATCAGTAAAGAATAAGTAGATTTTGCCCCTATCAGATTTCAGGTTCATCAAAGGACAGCAATATAATGCTTGCATTTTGCCACCACTTCAATGACAGCAGTGAGACTCAATGTTATCCAGCTCATGTTGCAGGCTGAGGATACATAAATATGTATTTTAGTGGAGCACAGTATGGGTACTGTTCTTCAGCAGAAGGGAAAATTTAGTCTAGAAATACACAAGAAACTGAAGGAATGGGAAAGACTGGTAATGCTCTTTGAAACAGTCCAGTTTAGATGATAATCCATAGGCTACAAATTCCTAATGAAGAAGAAGACATTAGAAATGTACCCACAAAAAGTTAGAGCCTACCATGTGAATCTGAATTTCTTGCTCCAGAGTAATGCCTGGCCTTCTGAAAACTCCATCTATTTTAGAAAGCAAGGTGTGGATGGTTTTGGAAATGTTGCTCTTGCCATATGTTTCAGTGGAAAATAAGTGGATTGGTTGTGTTTTCTAGTGTTCCTACTAAATGTGCCACACTAGATTAAGGTAGGTTTTATAACATTTATGTCTTAATACATTATAACCATTTTACATTTATGACTATGTAGTAAATTTTCATTGCTGCTGGTTTTATTACATGTAGGTTGAACTGAGTTCAAATGAGTACTCCTATTTACCTGGAAACAACCAATTGCAGTAAGCAATACTGAGGTTCTAAAATAAAGAGCAAGTGTCATCCTCATATGCTTCCAGGAAGCATCTATTGCTAATAAAAAACATCAGATTTAAAAATTGTGTTTGTCTTTTGTTTTAAAACATAACACTTTCAAAAGATAATCCGTAATATGCCAACAATTTGAAAAGTCATAGGAGATATTGAGATGTATTTCACTTAAAAAAGATCTCATGATTGTACCTACACATTTATGCTTTTGCAGGACTGAAGTTTTATTTTTCCATTGTGTATAAAGTAAAAGAAGCTTCTTCTTATGTCTACATGTTTCAGCGCATTTATCACTATCAGAAAATAGGTTTTGGCCACACATCTTTATTTTTTAAGTACATGGGATTTGTTTTACCTGTCTTACTGTCCAGATGTAAGTTGACATGACATTCTGATCTTGAAAACTTTATCTTTTTCTAGTAAATCTTTATATATAACTATACATTTATAAAAATAAAATATATATTTTTATATATAGATTATATATATAATCTATATATAATAGATTATATATATAATATATATAATATATATATAATAATTATATAATCTTTATATATTTATATATATATATCTATAAAACCTCAGATTACTAGTTTGCCTGTTATATCCATTTTACTTTATAGTTAATTGACTGATGTAATATAACCTCTTGGAAATAAAGGAAATACACTTTAATTAAACATAAATTAGCTCTCCCTTTACTCTTAACAATAGAAGGACTTGTACAGTTCTTCTACATGAAAATCTCCTTAGATTGGGAGACTGACAAACAAATATACTGGCGTTATTTGGTGAACAGTACCCACCCCCACACACTTCTCCTTTGCAAAATCTGGGGGCCATACATTTTAGCATATATACAACTCCATCTGCAGGTTCAAAAAATGGTAATCAGTCTGAACAGCAGGCAAAAAGCAAGCCTTGGAGAATTACTATAAAAACAGATCATTCCATACCCATCCAAAGAACAGAGCTAACAGGATATTGCTTAGTCAAACACTTAGGGTAAAAAGTCAGACTTAACGGAATTAGAAAAGAGCTCAATGGGAACCCAGCTTCAAATTCCCTTAATACCCTTTTTCTAAAGGTTAGACATTCAGGATGTTTCCAGATTGATTTGCTACAGATGCATAATTTGTTTTAGCTCAATTATAAATCCTTTGGTGTATATGGATTTTTATAAACTCTTTTCCTTAGTGTTCTGTCCATATCTTCATAGAGCTGAGCTTAACAGTCCTTTGTGAAAGTTCAGCTACCAGGATAGTTCTGTAAGCACCTTTCTTCTATCTTACTATCTTACTGCAGTTCAAAGCATTCCATGCTCACAGCACCTTCTTGTATGCTGGATTGTTCCTATATGACAAACGTATTGCTTTCTCTGTAGAAAACAAAATGAATAACTATATTCTCTTTTGCTGCTCTCTCTCTTTTTTTTTTTTTTTTTTTTTCCCTTGGAAAACTACACATGTCTTTTTAAGCAGGCCAGTTCAGAAATGTATGCTCAAATTCTCTTATTTTTTTATCTTTACAGCTCAATATCTGAAAATCAAATGGAATCTGTGAATAGAAGCTCTTTTAGACAGCAGAGCTCATTCACACGGACACTAGAGTATTGAATTCATCCTCTAAAAGAATTACTCAAAAAAACTGCAAAAAACACTACTACCACTCAGCAAAGGGGAAGGCAAGTGTCATTTTTGTGAAGGGTTCTTGCAAGCAGAGGAAAAAAATACATTTTCAAGCTCAACAAATTATTGTTTCCTAACAAATGGATGCTACTTGAAAGGTTTAGTGTGATGGTATCAACTTTCATGTTATTCTTTAAAACTGACATTTAATAAGATAAAACATCCAAATTATGTGAAAAACATAACTTTGAAAAACGTATTTTAAATGGATGTTGAATCACTTTGCTCTCTATCATATTTGAAAAATCATGGTTGCCAGGTGAAGTCCCCGGTGACTGGAAAAAGGGATACATCACTTCCATTTTTAAGAAAGTGAGAAAGGAAGACCTGGGGAACTATGAGCCAGTGAACTTCACCCCTGTGCCTGGGAAGATCATGGAGCAGACACTCCTGGAAGACATGTTAAGGCATGCACAAGATAAAGAGGTGATCCGAGACAGCCAGCATGGCTTCTCCAAAGGCAGATCTTGCCTAGCCAAACTGATGGCCTTCTATGATGGAGTGACAACATTGGTGGACAAAGTTTGATGGATATCATCTACCTGGACATGAGAAAAGCAGCAAAGCCTTTGATATGGTCCCTCACCACATTCTTCTCTCTAAATTGGAGAAGATGGATTTGAAGGATGGACTGTTCGGTGAATAAAGAATTGGTTGACTGGTCGCAGCCAAAGGGTTGTGGTCAATGTTCTCTGTCTGGGTGGAGGCTGGTCACAAGTGGTGTCCCTCAGGGGTCGGTCCTGGCACCAGGACTCTTGAACATCTTTATCGATGACATAGACAAGAGAATCGAGTGAACCCTCAGCAAGTTTGCAAAAGACACCATGTTGAGTGGTGCAGTCAATAAAATAGAGGGAAGGGATGCCATCCAGAGGGACCTGGAGAGGCTGGAGAAGTAGACCCATCAGAACCTAATGAGGTTCAACAAGGCCAAGTGCAAGGTACTGCACTTGGGCTGGGGCAATCCTAAGTATTTATATAGACTGAGAAAAGAAGAACTTGAGAGCAGCCCTGCGGAGAAGGACTTGGAGGTCCTGCTGGATGAGAAGCTGGACATGAGCTGGCAGTGCACACTTGCAGCCCAGAAGGCCAACCACATCCTGGGCTGTATTAAAAAAGGAGTGACCAGCAGCGAGAGAGGGGTGATTGTCACCCTCTGCTCTGCTCTTGAGAGACCCCACCTGCAATACTGAATACAGGCCTAGGGTAGAAAGGTGTAGAGCTCTTGGAATGGGTCCAGAGGAGGGCCACTAAGATGATCAGAGGGCTGGAGCACCTCTCCTACGCAGAAAGGTTGAGGGAACTGGGCTTGTTTAGCTTGGAGAAGAGAAGGATCTGGGGAGACCTCATTGTGGCCTTCCTGTACTTGAAGGGAGTGTATAAACAGGAGGGAAAACACCTGTTTACATGTGTTCATAGTGATAGGACAAGGGGGAATGGTTTTAAACTAAGATAGGTGAGATTTAGGTTGGAAATTAGGAGAAATTTTTTCACTCTGAGGGTGATGAGACAGTGGAACAGGTTGCCCAGAGAGCTTCTGAATGCCACATCCCTGAAAGCATTCAAGACCAGGCTGGATGCAGCTCTGGGCAGCCTGTTCTAGTGGCTGACAACCCTGCCAAGAGTAGTGGGGTTGAAAGTAGATCATCTTTAAGGATTTTTTCAACCCAGAACATTCTGTGATTCTATGAAATATGACCAACACATTGCTTTGACATTACTTGATCTTTTGATTTGTTTTTATTCTGAATACAGCTTCTTTATCAATCTAATTTTTGACTATGTCTAGAGTGCAGTAGAACATGCTCCCCCTAAACTAAACTTTCTCTAAGTGTCTGTCCAAAAAGAAAAAAAAAAAAAATGATATTCTCAGATCCACAATGCATTGGACTAGGCATAACAACAGATTGTGAGGAATTTGCTTTCCAGCTAAACATGACAGCTTTTCTCTCCTTTAAGCACAGATCAAGGACAGAAAGCAAGAAAGTGCAAAGGATATTAGCCACGCTGGATAGGAAACATATCTTTTCCTAAGCTAGTCACCAGTTAATGGTTATCTCTTACAACACTCTGAGTGCAGAGCATATCATACAGTTTGCGAACTTGGGAACAAAATAGCAAGGAAGTCTTGGAGTAAAATTAATTAACTGGACATCTCCTGTAGCCTACTAAACCAGAGCTCCATTAATCATTGTCATATACCTCATGAGGCTATTTATCTATCACCTCTGTCGCATACAGCATTAGGGTAAAGCAGAAGGAAAAAGAAAATGCTGGTCTGCCTTCTAACAATGTGGGATACCTCTTCATGCTGGCTTGGGGAAGGGCTTGTACAAGACACAGGACTGGAAGCCAGTAGCCTCCAAGTTTTGAGTGTTCATCAGATGCTCACCTTATCTTTTAGACAGACCTAATAAGGTCCTCATTGTGAGACAAGGTAAAGATATCAGGCTGCATTTAAAAGAAAACTGCGCCCTGTCTGTGAATACCTGTATACTAAAAGGACTGATTTTATCAACATTACAGACCACATGATAAAGAACAACTAAGTCTTGTCTTCAAAACTGAAGATTTATGTGCTTATCTCTTAAGCGCACCCACTAGTACATAAATCCATTCATATTTTCTCTTTTCTTTTTTTTTTTTTCCTCTCTCTCTCTCTTTTTTTTTCCTCATTCTTTTCCATAGACTAAGTGGTCATTCAAGAGTCAGGACTGGATTTCTCAGAGTGAAAAATGCAGTGCATTAGCAAACTACTAGTTCAGCTGTTTTCTGAACCTCAGTTTTGCTTTCTTGCCATCACATAAATGAAACTTGCAGTTTTGAAAGGTAAACAATTAAAAATGTATTTTTTGGTAGAAATTTAATAAAGAAGACTATGGAGCAGTAAAAAGAATGTTGCAGGAAGGGGAAGGCTTTGTCTGAATTTTTTACAAGTGTTTGTTTTTTGGAGGTCAAAGCCTAAGGTCTGGGGAGTGGCTTTATTAGCCGATTGTAAAGATTTTACAACACCTGCAAATCCAAAGCCCATTTTAAACCAATGTCATGTATAAGGATTATTTGTGCCCTTATATGCCATGCTGTTGTGAGTAACCTGTCAAACTTATTCCTGTTTAATTAGTTTTGAAAATCTTAGCATTTTGCTTTCTTGTCCCTACACACAAGACATCTTAGTCATGTGAAAGCTGCAGACCTCTGACTGTTTTTAAGCTGCATGCCTCTGTGCCAGAGACTGGCAACCATCAAGACAGGCTGATCACAGATCACTGCCTGCAGATAGCTGCCCTCTGAAATCTCCTTGCACACTCTACCTCTCAGGGTCATGGCTTCATGGGAAAGAAGTGCTCTGCATCATCTACATGGAAGACTGAAACTTGTGAGACTCAAACCACCATAAGTTGGAGCTAGCAGAAAATGAAGCTGCACACCCTTTTCTGTTTGCACCAGGCAGAACCATTGCTTATCATTGCTCTAAAACTGCGTAGTATTGAACCTCCGTACTGATCCACCAGATGTGTAACTGTCACCTTGAACTGAATGAATGACCAGGTCAAGCCAGAAGGCACTGGGGAGACACAAGAAGGAAATGTGGCTGATGCTCATAGCAGCATCATTCCCACCATTCCTACCTAAGAGAAGCTTTCAATTTGCTGAGTCTTTAAAATTTCAAATGTCTCTGATGAAACACAGTTTTGTACATAAGCTTGTTTGAAAAAGTCTGTATCTATTTTTCTTCATTATTTTGAAAAATGGGAGGTCTGATTCTTTCCCTGGTGAAATGGTTAGACTTAAAAAACTATTTGTTGCCTCCTAGCAAACCCCACAATAGCACAGCCCTGCCTCTGGGCTTAAGAATAAAAGTGACTGCTCAAGCACCACATGTAACAAATGACAGAAACAATGAGTCTGAGTTAATTCTACCCTCTGAGTTAATTCTACCCCAAAAAGCTAATCTTGGTGCTAAAATGATCTGTAGGTCTGTGTGTTACATCAGCATTGGCAATCATATCCATCCCTTCTGGGGAATAAATTATAAATCTACATATATATTTATATAGAGATATGTGTATATACATATAGTGCTTTCCTGAAATATATAGGTGTTAAGAAATGTATAATTTATGCAAAGGAATAGAATGAGAACACTCCAACAATTCCTTATTTTTCAGTTCTCCAGAGATGCTTAACATTCCAGAAAATTAACTGTGGTACTCTGTATACAGTTTTGGTAGCAAGAAGACAAACTCCATTTCCTGCTCTTGACATTCCAATGTCATACATGTATTTCTGAGGACAACGAAAGACATAAAATTTGGTTTTTAAACATCAGTTTATACAGCCATGAATACTATAATGAGCTTACCTGAGGATGAAATGAATACAGTATATTTGGGACTGTAAGAGTTTCCTTTGGTGGAATGTTTCTGGTAATATTATTTTGCTTGACTGTCTGCTTTGCAGGTGATATATTTCACAGAATTTCACAGAATTTTCTAGGTTGGAAGAGACCTCAAGATCATCGAGTCCAACCTCTGACCTAAAACTAACAGTCCCCACTAAACCATATCCCTAAGCTCTACATCTAAACGTCTTTTGAAGACTTCCAGGGATGGTGACTCCACCACCTCCCTGGACAGCCCGTTCCAATATTATTCCATGTACACAGTTTGACTCCTGTAGTCATTGGGCTAAATTCTGTGCACCTATGCAGATCTGCTGCACCCACATGAATATGAATAACCTACAATCAGAGAAAGAACAATCCATGAAGAACAACAGGACTGTAGTTGTCTTTACAGTCCAGAGTTCATTTATTTCAGCAGGTGTTCAGGACTTTGGAAGAACTGGCTATTACATCTTTTGCTTGAACAAGTATACATGTCCTTGGTGTTAACTACATTTTTTAATTCAAAACTTCTTTGTGTCACAAAGTAGATGGTTTATATATAAAAATATATGTCCCATTTCTAACTTGGAAAATCTGTTTAAAAACATTTTATAATGTCTGAATGTATGTGTGCAAGACTTTGTGTTCAAAGTATATTATGAAACATTTATTTACCTTGTTGAATTGACTAACTAATTCATGTTAGCATTAGCAACTGTTATGACAAATAAGACCTTGTCCTGAGAGTATAATCTGCCATACAGTCACTTATCACTCTGGAGAGTCTGAGGGTCTGAATATATATGAACCAACAAAACAACAACAAAAAAAAATCATTTTTTCTCTCCTCTGTGGGGATCAGCAGAAAGTAATTTAAAAAAGCAGTGGGGGTGTCAGAAAGGAACTATCCTTGCCCTGAAAAGGAGGTGTTTTCTCCCTGAATTCTATCAAATCACTCCATCCTTTCCAAGAAGTGATCGATTCTGTTAATTAAATAGGCTGCAGGGTAGCAGCAAGCTTGTTCTACATCATTGTTTCTCCTTCTGTTTCAAAAGTGTTTTTTCCTGCTCCCAGTTCTACATTAGTGTGCTGGAGAGCAATGATGCAATTGTGTGGGAAATCTCAGGCTTGGGTAGCAATGTCACTGTAACAAACAGAAAGAGCTTTGTAGCAATAGAAAGTTAATAACAGAAATATGTGGTGATGCTATGTTTTACAAAGAAATTTTAGGGGAAAAAAAAAAAGCATAAAACATAAACAGAGCAGGATGTTTAAGCTTCAGCTAGTCTTAGGCAGAGTTATATATCAGCATTGCTAATGCATTTACTTTCTCAACAACACTCTACAATCCAGACTTTCAGACTTATCTTCGAAATAATTAAAGGACAACCAGTTTTTGTTCCTGGTTTATTTGCTGAGCTCCACCTTTCAATATAACTTTGGAAAATCTCTCAAAGCTCACAGTTAGAGAGGTGTAACTGGTGGATTTGCTTAGGGAGCAGCCAGAGATCTACTCCTGTCCCCCAGCTTTGGTTAGTGATCACCTGGATGGAGTCTGTGGTTTCTGTCCCACCTGGCACTTGTCATTTGAAAGAAATGAGTCTATAGGAAGACTCATTTTCAGTAAACAGGAAGATGTTTACTCTCTCTGTCTCAGTCTCCTGCCGTGCAAAGTGCAAATAATGATGTTTATCTTCTCCCTCCTTTTGTCTTTCCATTGCTAAGCTGAAGTCAATAAACTCCTCAGGACCAGGCTGTCTCTTGATAGGCATGTGTTCAGAGCCTAATACCACAAACACAAGCCTTTAGAGACTTCTAGTAAAACCAATACATATTATCTGGCTATTTACACGTAGGCTGGACAGCCTAAAGGTTTTCATTTGGTTCTTTGGGTTTTAATAGCCCATGATTCATGTAGCCTGAAAAGGGAAAAACTGTTATTATCTTTAATTGATTCGTAAATAGGCAAAAGTTCACTGCTTTTTGTTTGTTTGTTTTTGTCTTGTTTTTGTTTTGTTTTGTTTTGTTTGTTTGTTTTTCTGTTTCCAAGTGAGTGACCTGTAAGATCTATTCAGACAAACACAGAATCACTGAACCACAGAATCTCAAAATGGTTGAGGTTGGAAGGGAACTCTGAAGATCATCTAGTCCAACCCCCCTGCCCAGCAGGATCACCTGGAGCACACTGTGCAGGGTGGCATCCATGCAGGTTTTGAATATCTCCAGAGAAGGAGTCTCCACAACCTCTCTGGGCCAACTTGTACCAGTGCTCTGTTACCCTCACATCTGACAGGTGGCAGGTGGTGGAAGCTCTTTTGCAGCTCTTTTACAGGAAGCTCTATCTATTTATTAAATAACTTAGAAAAATCTTATGTGAATGTTAATTTCCAGATCAAATTGTATTAAAATGTAAATTAGAAAAAAAAAAAAAAAGTAGAAATATTTTTTAATATCTGTGGTAGGTACCAGGATCTCTCTAGAGTATTAAAAGTGCTCGCTGTCTTTAAACCCGTACAAAACAACAGAGGTATGATTCTAATTTCTGAGGCTGGTCCCAAAATGAAACGGCAGTAAGAAGAAACTATACCAGTATTTGCAGCTATACGCAGAGAAAGGGGAAGAAAAAAAGAAAAAAAGAAAAAAAAAAAAAAAGGTATTCTTCAAAAGAGGTATTCTTCATCTAAATGGTGCATGGTACCTGTAGCACAGAACAATGGTACCTTTAGCATCACAGCGTGGTTCAAAGATGGAAAGTGAACCTTATTCACAGTGTTGTGAACTGCTGGCAATTGAAACAGAAGTCTGAGTTGCATGATTTTGATTCCTTGTAAAACTAATTTTCATGAACCCTTAAAAGTGTTTTAATTAAACAAATTCTTGGAAAGATGATGATTATAAATACCCTCAACAAAACTCTCCAGGTAACAGCAGCTTTTTCCAGAAATTTTGACAGCACAACTGTTATCTACTGTGAATGGAAATGCATTTTAAAATCTAACCAAGACCATAAACAATTTAAAAGCAGACTTTTCAGTGACCACTGCCTGGTTTATTTTCAATAGTACACTTCATTAAAGACCCAAATGATAGGCTTAGATAATAAAGTCAATACCTCCAGAGTCACCCTCCAAATATGTCTGTCTTTTTAAGGTTTTAAGCTGACACTATCAGCAAATTGCCTGAGCCTCTTTCCCAAGAAATCAATAGCAAAATAACCATCAGAGTCCTATGGCTTACTATATTTTCTGGTATCGTTTTTTGAAAATGTGTTTATTCTGTATGGTATAGGCTTGTACTTTAACATAGGTGTAAGAGAGGCTTCCTTGGTTGCTACTGATTCTATCACTGCCATATTACTTTTGTCATTACTGTGATCCTCATGTGAAACATGTACATACATACATAGGTAGTATGCTTAAATCTCAGTGGCACCCATATAATAAGTAACTTCTCAGAGCTACCTGCCCTCCTGAGACATAACAATGACTTCAAAGTATCAAAGCAAACCATGAAAGCGAATCCACTGTCAACTCTGACAAACAGCTCACTGTACACACCAAAAGCCGTGTCCTAAAGGACAAACTGAAGGAAAATAATCATGCCTGAACTATGCCATCATCACTTGTTAGATATAAGTGAGGCTGAATGTACAAGTAACATGGAAAATGTAACATAGTCTATGCATTTCAGAATCTTCCCATCAGATGGTTTCTCTGAAGGAATTAATTTGTTCAAGGGAAAAAAAAAAAAAAAAAAAAAAAAAAGATAATTTAATTTCAAGCTCTTACCAGTAATTCTCCATTCTGATTTTTATTTTTATTTTTTTAACAAACATAAATTCCAGTTAACATCTTCTCTGTCCTATACCAAGGCAAATCCTTGCTTTATCTGCTGTGTTTGCTCTGACCTATCAGGCTTTAGGCATCTACAACCATTATCTTCAATATGTTTATGCCTAGAGAGGTTTGACCACATTTTCTCTTGAGCCTTGGGATCTGAGCTTGCTGCAATCCATTGTTTTAATAAAGTCTATGACAGTCTGTGTGTCTTAAATCTACACACTGACCCATTAATGACTTTCATCTTCGAAAAGGGTATAGCACTGTTCCAAGAGTGACACTGCCAATACATCTGCTATGCCCCTGAAAATGCCCAAGGTTAAAAGGATACCTTAAAAACACAAATCAAGCTGCAAAATGTGTGGCATGTTCTCTTCAACAAGATTTTATCTTGGGTATGTATTAAATAATATGTGGTAATGAAGATTTGTTTCTGCTGCAGAGGGCAGGAAAAGCATCACAGAATGGATGACAGTCTTCAAGATAAGTGAATTTGACCAGATGGCTTTTAAAGCTGAGCTTAGAAATACCACACTCATGAAAGCAAAACCTTCCCAACCCTCAAATATATGATTTTATTATTTAATTTTTTTTTTTGAAAGGAGGATATTTACCACTGCCACAAGCATTCCCATGCAGTCTCAACTGTTGTCATTCAAGACAGTTTTGGAGTATCTGTGATATCTACTGATGTACTGTCCCCTTCAGTTTTACAAATGGCAGTTTAAATCTTCCAGTGTTAATGTCAAAACTGCCCTTTGCCTAAATGAAACCAGAGTCCATGGAGCTTCTGCACTACTTAAGGAGCGTTACCACTCACCTAAACATGCATCATAGAATTGCAGCATCACAGAACATCCGGAGTTGGAAGGGAACCATAAGGATCATAAAGTCTGACTCCTGCCTCCATGCAGGACTATCTAAAAATCAATTCATGTGTCTGAGAGCATTGTCCAAATGCTTCTTGAACTATGGCAGCTACGTGCTGGGACCACATCCCTGGGGAGCCTGTCTCAGTGCCTGACCACCCTCTGGGTGCAGAACCTTTCCCTAACACCCAGCCTGACCCTCCCCTGTCCCAGCTCCATGCTGGTCCCTCGGGTCCTGTAGCTGTCCCCAGAGAGCAGAGCTCAGTGCCTGTCCCTCCGTTCCCCTCCTAAGGAAGCTGCAGGCCACCATGAGGCCTCCCCTTGGCCTGCTCTGCTCGGGGCTGAACATACCAAGGGACTACATCTGCCCTTCATATGTCTTCTCCTCTAGACTCTTCGCTATCTTTGTAGTCATCCTTGGACACCTCTAATAGATTTACAGCTTTCTAGTACGGAAATATGTGTTAGGTCTGTCTGGGCTGGAGTCACCTTTCCCTAAAGCAGCCTACACACTGCTGTACTCCGCACTCGGAGCTGGAACAGCACTGGTGTCACCCGAGAGCTGTGTCTATTGCTGCACAGTGATGGCACACCATCAGGAAAACTTGCAAATCCCCAAGAGCCAGCAGGCTGGGGGTGGGCAAGTGATATGGAGGAGACATCACCAGGGCAGCTGAACTAAACCTACAAAGGGATATTCCAGAACACCTGATGTCACACTCAGCAATAAAAAGGGGGACTCACGTGGGAGAGCGGGCAGTCTTCCTGAACAATCACTACGCGTTTTGAGGCCCTGCTTCCCAGAACGTAGCCAGACCCTTCCAACGTGAGCCACTCGGCGTTTCTATGCCCATAGGATTGTGTGATTCTGCAAAGAAGACCAAGACACTGTCTGTGGCAGGGTCACAACTCTTTATTTGGATGACAACCCCAGATGTGCCCTGCTAAAGGCATGGGGGCCTCTTGCAGGGCTGGGGAGAGTCCGAGTTGCTGTCGGCCCTCCTCTTCCTCCTCCGCCGGGGCCCCCCAGGTGAGCTGTCCCTGCCCTGGCCGGGAGGAGAGGGTTTGTGGCTGCAGCCCGGCACCACGGCATCTTCTTCTGCTGCCTGTCGCGGCTCTGAGAAGGGCTCCTCCTGCTCTGCGGGGATGGGTGTGGTGGGCGGGTGGACAGGACCCCCACGCAGAGCGGCACTGGAGGTGCTGGGCAGCTCCTCGAGGTCAGAACCCTCCGGGCTGCTGGAGGACAGCAGCATGCTGACAGGAGTGTCCCGGGGGGAGGCAGCAGGACTGGGGATGGCCTCAGGGCTCTCTTCTGGCTCCCAGGTGTCTTGGGAGCCCTCGAGCTCTGGCTCCCAGGTGCCTTGGGAGCCCTTGAGCTCTGGCTCCCAGGTGTCTTGGGAGCCCTCGAGGTATGCCTCAGGGCCGTTGTCGAGCTGGCTGGCAGGACGCGGATCCAGGAATCCCAGGTGCTCGAGGTACTCCTCGCTGCATATCTGCAGCATGATGGAGATGAGCCACCGCACAAAGCTCAGCGTGTGGCCCTGCAGCAACGGCCGCAGCTCCTGCACCAAGGCCTGCTCATCCAGCCCGCAGCGGCACAGCCAAGCGATGACGGTGGCCTCCAGCATGTCCTGGTCCCACCAGGCAGCGTCGAACAGCTCCCTGGCTTGCTGGCGCACCCAGGAGCGCAGCGGACCGAGGACTTCCAGGTGTTCCCTGAAGAGGGCTGCCCATTCCTCAGGCAGGAGGCCTCCCACGGCAGGCTGGGGCACCGGCTCCGCAGCCCCCTGCTCGTCCTGCTGGCTGTCAGCTTGGGCCTCTGCGTTGGGGGCAAGCTGCACCTCCAGGAAGTCGTCTTCCGCCCAGATGGAGTAGCGGATGGAGGTGATGCGCTGCCTGCAGAGGGGGCAGGTGCTGCTTCTCTTGGCCCAGCGCATGATGCACCCGAAGCAGAAGCGATGCAGACAGGGGAGGACGTAGCTGGGCTCCTTGGGGGCCCCCTGGCACACAGGGCAGGTGACGTCCTTGCCCTCACTGGCCATGGCGTCGGCTCGCTGCAGCGGGCTGGGGAGAGCTGCAGATGGGGAGCTGCTTCCCCTGGCTGGCGCCGCTGCCACAGGTGCTGTGTGCTGCAAGAAGGAGAGAGGCCAGGGTCAGTGGCTGTGCCGGAGCGGGCAGCGGCAGTGCCCCGGCCCCTCAGCAGGACAAAATCCCAACGCGACTCCCGGGGCACGTGTCCCCGCACAGCTCACCTGCACTGCTGCGAGCGCTCCCCGCACAGCCCCGGCTGCCTGAGCCAGGCAGAGCCAGGGAAACGCAGGCACTGGCTGCGGGGACGGGCACTGAGAGCAGCTGCTGACGGCCCCACAGCACAGCTCCAACAACTCCTCTCAACAAATCCTTGCTCGGCACTCCAAGCCTCGCACACACGCTCAGCGGGAGTCCAGGCACGAGCCAGGCTGGGCCAGGCTCTGACGGCGCCCCAGGATAAGCAGCGAGGCCTGTGAGGTCACAGCCCGTTGCCGGGTGACCTCAGAGCCCATCGCTAGGTGACCTCAGAGCCCATCTCTCTGGGTGACCCCCAAAAACCAAAGCATGTGTCTGAAAGCACTTCCCAGACAGTTTGTGAACTCCAGCACGTTTGCTGCCATGACCACTTCCCTGGGAGGCCTGTTTCAGTGGCCAAGCCCCATGTTGGTGAAAAATCTTTTGCTCACCTCCAGCCAGACCCTCCACTGTCCCATCTCCTTGCCATTCCCTCGAGTTTTGTCAGTGTCCCCAGAGAGCAGAGTTCAGCGCCAGCCCCTCTGCTCCCCTTGTGAGGAAGCTGCGGGCCGCCACGAGGCGTCTCCTCAGTCTCGTGCAGGCTGAACAAACACGGAGACCTCATGTGCTCCTCATCCATCTTACCCTCCAGATCCTTCACCACTTCAAAGCCCTCCTTTGGACACTCTGCAGAGACTTTTATGTCCTTCTGTTAGTGTGGTGACCAGAAGTGCACACAGGACTCGAGGTGATGCTGAAAGAGCACAGAGCAGAGCACAGCAATCCCTGCCCCCGACCGGTTGGCGATGCCATACTGGAGGCAGCCCAGGATGCGGTTCCCCTCCTGTCCGCCTCAGGGCCATTGAGACTATTTGTTTTTTTCTTCTCTCTGTGCTTCTGCGCGGCATTATTTTTTCTTTTGCTTCTTTTTCTCCCCATTCCCTTTCCCTTTAATTAAACCTTTCTCATCTCTAACCTCGATTTCTTTCTGCTGTGTTTTCTCCTCCTTCCTCTTTGAGGATATGGGGATTGATAGAATGGTTGTGGTGGAGCTCAGCTGCCAACCTGAGTAAAAGCACCATAGCATCTAAAACCACACAAAGGGAGGCTGCACCAGCACAGATCAGAGTAGGACAACCCCTTCCCTCCAATCCCTTCCAAAATGCCATGCTTGATGCACCTCAGTGTAAGTTTGGCACTTTTGGCTGCCAGGGCACACTTCAGACTCATATGCAACTTGCCATTAACCAGATTTCCCAGAACCTTTTCCATGGGGCTGTTTTTCAGCCTCTCATCCCCCAGTCTGTATCCAGACTTGCACTGTCCTGGGTGCCAAATCTGGCACTTACTCTCAGTAAGCCTCTAGAAACTGTTGCTGAGACACAAGCATAATGAATATCTTCTGACAGTAATTCTGGGGGAAGTTCAAGCATACAAAGAGCTTTTGAGACAGAGAAATGCCCAGTTTGAAATTATGGGAGTAAGGCTGCAGAAATATCTAGCTAGCAACATGTCACACTGCCGGAATTTTAACATGGGATCCTATTGCTCTACCAAAAATGTTTTGTTTTAATGAAATATGTTCATATTGAACTTTTTTTTTTCCATAAACCTGAGTTTTTCTCACAGATATGTATTTCTATTAGAGATTCAACCAATGATATTGCTGCTGTAAAGCAATATCTATCCTCCAGTTGAATTTGTTAAAGTGATCTTGTGAACAACATACAAAATGCTCCTCTGTCTTTATAAAACTCAGGGCACGTATATTTTAAGAGATGCAAAGGGCAAGAGCAGGTTGTCTCTCTTTTCTTAATACATTATCTGGTACCCATACAACTGCACTGAGTTCCAGAGTTAGCATATATGTTCACCTTGCTTACATAATTCCTTGCTATGATGGCATTGCCCACCTGTGTACAGGAGACAGGTTTTTAAATGAATGATTAGGAACTTCCTGCTGCTTCATTTTCCAAGCACTCAATGGAGATGTGACTTCTTTAAGAAGGCCAAAGCTCTCAGGTTCTTCCTCATCTTCTCTCAGTAAGGGCAAAAGCCTCATCTGAACGTAGTCTTTCAGTGGTATGTGACTGGAATGGCTTCTGAAATTAATCATCAAAGGACAGTTTGGTAACTCTAAGAGAACATTTCTTATTCTTTAGGAGAATGCTGACAGTAGTAAGTTTTCAACATGAGGACAGAAGGTTCCTGATATCCTCTAATATGACACTGTGCAAAGATGTGGTTTTAGTTAAAGAAAATCTACTCAGTGGGCAAAGCAAGTGAAAGAATGTGCTGGAAGACACAGTATCTGAAAAAGTTTAATTTCTTGGAGTGAAGGAGAGGAAAGGATGACTTTACATAACATTCCCATATAAACCGCATGAAATATAGGCAATGGTTCCTATAAGAAATTGAAGTTGAAATTCTGAGGTAGTTGAGTCTAAGAGTGAAGAAGGCACTAAGTTTAACCATTTGTTCCACTATCTTCAGGATTTTCCACCAGTCAGCTGGAGTGATAAAATGGTGATTTTAATGTAAAGGAGACAGGGGTGTAAATTAGATCAGCAAAGTTAGTAGTAGACAAGATTTCCACCCAACAAATCTCCTGTCACTTCATAAAACATTGCACGAAACTGCAAAGTGGTGAGGTGATGCAGCTTGCCCAGATGCTAGCCAGTCAGTCACAAGGGTAGGGAGGCAGCTATTCATCTCTTCTACATAAAAATGGACAGTCAGGTTTATTTCCTCTTCTCTTTTCATTTCAATGGTTTAGCATCTAATCCCTATTACAGGATTAATTTTCTAATCCCCTCTAAATCACACATGGAAAAATAACAGCATGCTAGCAAACTGACAGCACCTTTTCAAACTCTGAAATGTCCCTGACATATTTGTTTACTAACTTCCTTCTTCTAATCCCACATCTCTTCTGTGCTTATTAGTTTTGCAGATATCTGTGCATGTATGTGTATACGTTTATATATGCACATATATGCATAAACACACATACATATGTATGCATTCACTTCAAGAACCTATGCTATCCCTTTATAATTTAAAGTGAGTCTGTTCTAGCTGTTAATAAACCTTCATCTGATCATCTCCTTGGTGTAATAAGAAATAAACAAAACACTTTAAATAGTGTTCTCTTTAAGGAAAGCACTTATATGTAATGAAATAAATTCTATTTACCAATGGAAGGTATGTAGTATCTTGTAGAGGATTAGTTATTACATGAGCATGAACATAAATAAAAACATCTGATTCTTTAAGAAAGAAATAACATTGCATTGTGCTTGCAAGTTCAGAAAGCATGAAGTGGGTTTAATGCTTATTAGCTTGCTTTAATGTCACAGACAAGGTCATCTGAAACGGGTTTGCTGGATGATATAGAAAATTCAGAAATCTGCAAACCAGGTCCATCTGACCGGAGTAAAATATACCCTGAAAAATTTATCAACACAGACAGAGTAATGCCCCTCACCTGCCCTCCTCCCTGAGATAATACTTGGATTAAAGTTTTCTCTTTCTTTTTTTCCCATTTTCTCTGTGGGGGCTAGTCAATGCATTAATAAAGCCAACAGGATTCAAAATTTAAGAAAAAAATATTTTCAGCTATCAGTCTGAAAAAACAACCAGCTACCCCAAGTAAAATATCCTTGCTAAAGTGTCCCTGTTTGTTAAGATAACATATATTGAATAATATTTCCATATGAATATTTGTACTTTGAGGTCCTTCCAGAAGCATTGTAGACTTTATATGTTGACAATGGTCTTTGCTGTCATTCAAACATTACCTACATCACAGTATCATAAAGAATCTTGCTGCCTCTCTCATTCATCACAAAGCTTTTTTCCAATTAGAGAATACAGACAATGTGAAAGCTTCATCTGTACACTTAGACAAAACAAGTTTGCTTGTAAAAGCCATACGTTGGCAGAATGAAGTGCATTGTCACTAATGTCAGAATAATGGAGTTGTTCAAAACCAATCACACACACATGAGCACAAAGTGTAGCCTGAATCTCTGAAGTAATGCCCAGGGAAAAGAAGTAAGTCCTGCCTGACAAGGTGTCTCACTACCAGACACCCGCTGCGACCAACCTGGTGCACAGAGGGATTGTAGTGTCCTTAACTATCATCTGTACAAGTTGTCCACTTATTGTTGGCAGCACAATGCTTCCCCTTATAAATTAACTCAAATCAATTATTAATAGATTTCGTTTAGCTTCCTGCAAATATATATGTTATTTTCACATCTAACTGTCAGAAACCACACAGTCAAACAACAGTATGGACTTAAACAGTCATACAAACACTCAAGAACAAAAGTAAATGCAACAAATGAAACGAAGCAGAAGCAGAAGAAGCAGAAGCAGAAGCAGAAGCAGAAGCAGAAGCAGAAGAAGAAGAAGAAGAAGAAGAAGAAGAAGAAGAAGGAAGGAAAGGAAAAGAAATTCCCACCATTCTGCTTTTTGAGAATTTGAATACTTTGGTGGTTTCACGGAGGTATTGTTTGATTGTTTTCTTACTTGCATTTTCCATGAAGTGGGTTTTATGCAACAGTAAGACAGTAAGGAATGAAAAGAAAAGTTAACAGCTTTTAGCTCCCAGCTATAGAGGCAAAAAAAAAAAAAAAAAAAAAAAAAAAAAGTATTTGCACATTGTTTTCTTCCTATAACACTAAAGGGGGGAAAAAATAAAAAAGGAAAAAATGTCACCTGACTGCTTCTGCAGTCACCTGACTGCTTCTGCAAGGATGTGTGCAACAAAAGTTATACACATCCTTGCAGAAGCAGTCAGGTGACACAAAACAGACCTAGATACATGCTCTGTGATAGCATGGTTTTGTCCATCTGTACCTTCTACTTATCTCATAATTTCTCAATGGTTCGCAGCTCTTTGTACAAAAAGATTTTAAAAGAATAATGCAAAGAAATAAAATTTTCTTGCGATTTGCCTAACTTTAACAACTTCTTCAACTAACCCACGGGAAACAACTTGGAAGAGAGAGCAACAACAACAACAACAAAAAGCAGGAAAATACAAATATAGCTTTGTTTAATATTTTATATTTTATTTGATGGAATCACAGAATCATAGAATCACAGAATTATAGAATGGTTTGGGTAGAAAGGGACCGTAAAGACCATCCAGCTCCAACCTCCCTGCCATGGGCAGGAACACCTTTCTCTAGACCAGATGGATCAAAGCCCTACCCAACCTGGCCTTAAACACTTCCAGGGAAGGGGTATTTCATTATGTATAGAACCTTCATGGTCCTATTGCCAGATGAAAGGAGGACTAACAGCCCAGCAGATCAAAGGGTACGCAGTTTGGATGTAGAATCCACCTCACTCCTTCCCAGAGCACTGTTAGACACAGCCAGCCTCCATCTGGAAAATAAGGCCACATAGTTACAGTCAGTCTGCTTGCTGAAACCTCAGTGCCAAAGAGTATGATAAGTATTTCAATTTTAGTTCTTTT
This sequence comes from Anas acuta, assembly GCF_963932015.1. Taxonomy (NCBI): domain Eukaryota; kingdom Metazoa; phylum Chordata; class Aves; order Anseriformes; family Anatidae; genus Anas; species Anas acuta. The sequence goes on along the minus strand of NC_089017.1, from coordinate 63,922,176 downwards.
GTCACCTGTAGTAGCCAATCTGCTTCTGAGAAGCTGGCACATAACTAGATATGTTATAAGCCACTAAACATTTTTTATTTTAGCTGGAGTTGCTGAATGCTTCTAATGAGTGCACTTTTTTTTTCTCCTTAAGCAGAAAGGTAGTAGCACACAATGTTTAATGAAGGAGCTGAGCAGCATTTTTAAATATGATACAGCTTCCTATCAATACATCTCTAAAAGACAATGACAGAGCAAAGAGTGTCATAGTGGGAAATAAATATGAGGTTTTCATGGATTCTTAGTAAGGCAAACAAGCAAACACTCTTGGAAGTGTTTATATCCCAGAAATTTCCACAATCAGTTCATGAATTTGCTCATCAATGTTTTCTTGGATTCCTTATACATATTTCCATCGCCTGCAAAAAAATCATACCTTCAAAACCAGTATTCCTGCACTGTTCCTCTTTTGGTAGTTTTACCCTGCTGGGCACCTAAACTGCACCACAACCACTCCCTCACTCCCCTTCCTCAGAGGGAAAGGGGGAGAAAATACAATGGAAAGGGATCAAGGGTTGAGATAATGTCAGGGAGATCACTCACCAATTACTATGACAGGCAAAACAGACTCAGCATAGGGAGAATAATAGAATTTACTGCCTATCACTAGCAGACTAGAGCAGTGAGAAACTAAAAGAAGACTGACACCTTCCCCCCATGCACCCTCAACAGGAAATGGGGGCTGCAGTCAGCCCATGACGCTTCACCTCTGCAGTTTCTTCACAGTTGTTCTCTGCCCCTGCTCCATGTGGGGTCCTTCCTGAACTGATCCTGTGGGGGCTGCCCACAGGCAGCAGCTCTTCAAGCACTGCCCCACATGGCTCCATCCCATGGAGTCCATCAATCCCCCAGGAGCAAACTGCTCAGCACAGATCCCCCACGGGTGGGCAGAAGCTCCCCCCAGACCCCCTGCTCCTGCGGGGGCTCTCCATGGGCCGCAGCCTCCTCCAGGCCACATCCACCTGCTCCACCGGGGGCTCCTCCACCCATGGGGGGGCTGCAGCGTGGAGATCTGCTCCATGGGGGACCCATGGGCTGCAGGGGGACAGCCTGCTCCACCAGGGGCCTCTCCCTGCACAGCCCGCAGGGGAACTGCTGCTGCCTGCCTGCAGCACCTCCTGCCCTCCTGCTGCACTGCCTGTGGGGGCTGCAGGGCTGGCTCTAACCTCTCTCTCCCAGCTCCTGTTGTGCATCAGTTTTTTCCCTGTATAGAAATGTAGAATGTAACTTCCATCATGGATTTGGTAAAAACATAATTAATTGTTTATTCAAAGAGTATTCAAACAGAACAGGCACTTGAATTATGTCAATAGTCTCATTATCTCATACAGATAAAATGCAGGCGCGCACATTAAAAGTAAATGATTTATTCTATTTTAATATATAAACACATACATATGAGGAAGGGAGGGTGGAAGGACACATTTTAGTGAAATATAAGGCCTTGTGTGCTATTTTCTCCTCTAACAGGAGGTTTGAGATGCTCAAGAGTCAGATTAGATCACTACGTTTTGGTGTGGCTTGCTGATCCCGTACGGCCTGTCCATACATTCACTGTGCAAGCTCAGAGCCTCCTCACAGGGAGTAACATAAAACTGATGGGAGATATGCAATGATAAAAGAGGAAAATGAGTTCCAGAAAGGTTGTAAAATGGTTATGGCCAATGCAGGCAGGAGGGCAGGAGAGAAGAATCTAGTGGGGAAAAAAAAAAAAAAAAAAAAAAAAAAAAAAAAAAAAAAAAAAAGTGGTCTCTGCTAAGTATAGAAGGCATCAAATTGAAGCCAGTAGTCTGGCTTTCAAAGGTCATTCTTGCTCCCTAATCAGCTGTCAAGGACAATGCACTCTGTAGTCAATAGGTATAAGTTATCAAAAAGAACAAACAAAAAAAAGAGAGAGAGAGAGAGAAACTTGGGTTAGACAGGCATAAAGGATGAATCAAGACATTAAAGGACAAATGTTGGAGAGAACGGAAAAAGCTGTTTTAATGTAATTCAGTGTGTATTTAAAATTTGACTGAAATGCAAATCCTACTATGTAGAGCTTTCTGTTTATTTGTAAATGTGGATTACAGAGCACTTAAATGGAAAGTTCCTATGGGCATCAATACAGATTAAATCAAATTATACATTTACAACAAGCAAACAAACACCTACATCTGAATAGCAAAAGAACTAATTTTTTTTAATACTTAGAATTATTCCTGTGCAATCGTATAGTTAAATAATAAATTTTCCTTTTAATTCTATCAAGTCACTGAAGAAAGATATGCATGTATTCTGAATGGAGTTTTGTAGGATTTTCCACAGAGTAAGAGAGCAGAAGGAAAGTTCACAATTCAAGGCAGATGAGTGCTGGAACAGAAAGGAAAGTACAAAACAGTGGAAAACAAAGAAATTTTTAATGAAAATAAACTTAATACATTAAAACTTAAAGTGTCCCAGTATAACTGTTTGAACAGAGTTTAACATATCTTTCAGCTGGAAAAGTGGTGTGTTTTTTTTTTATTTTGTTTTGTTTTGTTTTGTCATTTTGTTTTGCTTTGGCTTGTGTTGTTTTTTTTTTTGTTGTTGTTTGTTTGTTTGTTTGTTTTGGTTTGGTTTGGTTTTGGTTTGATTTGTTTTATTTTCATGAACTCATTTAGATTTCATATACCTAGAGAGGGAATGAAAGATTTGCAAATTTATGGATCTAAGTGACAGGGGAAGAGGGAAATTAGGTTTTGACACTGAATGACAATAAATTTCAAGGAAATGCCAGAGGCCATTTGTACTATTGCTGTTATTTAGTAGTTCCAAAAAGAGCAGAGAAGATAGGGAAGCACATACATGAAACCTTAAAAGCTATGGTTAAAGGCTTGCATTTTATTCTGTGCAGAGCAGGGAATAAAGTTAAAAGGAGTCCTATTGCAGCAAGAAAAGTATTTCTGACCATGTTTAGTATGGTTTTATAGAAAGGATTCAAACCTTTGCCGTAATTGGTCTTCAGAAGTAGCTTGTTTGAGATCTGGGGGTGCTCACCACTACTTCAGATAGCACTACTTCACTTGCTACAAGAGCATACCTTTAGGCCTACAAAATCAAAAACACTATTCAGAAAAGAACATTATACAAAATAACACACTAAACACACATAATTATGAGCCAGAATCTTGAACATTTCTTTTTGTGCTCCCTTACATGTTGCTATGCTCTAACTGAAAGACGGGTTGTCTTGCGTTTTTGTTTTTTTTTGTTTGTTTGTTTGTTTTGGTTTTGTTTTTCCTCATTTGTCCCAACCCACAACCATTAGAAGTACAGCTACAGAGCAACTCATTTCTGCAAATAAGGGCCTTAAATTATCACAGACCTGCCATAAAGAGACTGAGAAAAAAAAAAAAAATGCAAATGTCCCTTAAACCTCCAGGAAGGCTACTATAAATCAGCTCTTTGCATGCTATTGAATCAGACTCTTTCTATGTAAGAGATTTGATATCCTGTAAAACAGAATAATTTAGGATTAGTGTGTCTTTAATTTCAGATATTTCAGTCTTTATACCACATGAGCTTATTTACAATATTAGAAACTTTTATGGGTATGGAGAGTTTTCTGCTACTGTAAAGTATCTTTCCCCAAACAGTCCTTTGACAACCATTTGTTGTTAAAAATAAAGTGATAAAAAAGATTGGTTTTCTACATACTGTTTTTTTCTTTTTTTCCAGTGTTTCCTCTCCTTTAATTTTAGGCATGTTTCCTACTTAAATATTTTGCCATCTTGACTACTTTGGTAAAAGAACAACATAAAATTATGCATTCTCCTTACTCCCTCATAGCTCAACACAGTAGTAACATCAAAATGACTTGCATAGTGATTTTTTTTTTCTTGCAAGTATAGCTTATTTTCTTTTGGGATCTGTAGCAGCATAAAAGGATTTTTAAACATGCAGAGAGAGTGACATTTGACACCTCTCAGATGTTACAGTCATGAAGGTTGTAAGAGGATGACTCTGCATTACTCTCATTTTGCTTAATTAATATGCTGGAAATCATTTCTGTTGTGCAGTGTAGCAGTTTGACACATAGGAGAATTAACTCCTAAAAAAAAGCCATATTTGTTGTGCTTTCTGGAGTAGTCTAGTAGTGAACCTTTGCTATTACCAGCCAGCATAAGTGACTTCTCTGGGATCTGTGAAGCACTGAAGGGTGAAATTCACTGCTCTGAGAAGACTAGGACCCCCTCACTTCAGGGCTCAGCACAGCACTTGAAGATATTTAAGGCTTGGGTCAGTGATGTGAGTAAATTTTACCCTTTGCATGGAAAACTGTGGATCAGAAATCTAATTATCTCAGCAATGAGAGAGGTTACGTACTATGACTGAGGGAGCAAAAAGGTATAGCAGTTTCAGGAATGTACAAGAGGGGGAAAAACTATCATCTGATTAGCCCTTATTTGGAGGGGGGAACAGGGTGGGGTGGGGCGGACGGGTGGGTGGGGGGCGGATGACTTTAAAAGGAAAAATAACAAGAATGCCCAAAGCTCTTCAACATATGAGTACAGCAAATAACTCACAATCTACATTACTCATGACCATGAGAAGATAGGCATAAGGTATGCCTTTACTATTGCTAGCAGTACCCACTGGAAACAGAGAAGATTGTATTGTACCTAAGTGACCAGGATTATTGTTCTTGCCCTTACTACTAATATTATTTTATTTATCATGTTTTGCAGTCCCAGTAGTAGATAAAAATAGGGGAAATAATTTTCTTCATCTGAACACTGTGACCATACCTCTAACATTTGTTTTATTATGGTCCATGTCTTGTGTCTAGAAATTTTTTTGTATAGGATAACTTACTGTGTAGTTCGTTATAAATTCAGAAAATTTTCCAATGTAAGTCTACAGATTAAATTTAAGTGACTCCCTGAGAAATAAGATCATAGAATCATAGAATGGCTTGGGTTGGAAGGGACCTTAAAGATCATTTATTTCCATTCCCCCAGCCATGAGATCAGGTTGCCCAGGGCCTCATCCCACCTGGTTTTGAACACCTTCAGGGACGGAACATCCACAGCCTGTCTGGGCAACCTGTTCCAGGGCCTCACCACCCTCTGAGTGAAGAACTTCCTCCTAATCTCTAATCTAAATCTCCCCTCTTTTACTTTAAAACCATTCCCCCTTGTCCTGTCAATATCTGATTGAGCAAAGAGTTGCTCTCCATCTTTTTTATAAGTCCCTTTCAAGTACTGAAAGGTCGCAAGGCAGTCACCCCAGAGGCTTCTCTTCTGTAGGCTGATCATCCCCAGCTCTCTCAGTCTTTCTTCATAGGAGAGGTTTTACAGCCCCTTGATCATCTTTGTGGCCCTCCTCTGGACCCGCTCTAACAGATCAACATCATTCTTGGAAGATAAACATACATGAAGAGTCTTCTCCATTTGCATCAAAGGAGAATCATCTTAGGTGCCCCATTTACGTTATCTGAGTCCAAATAAATGAAAAAATCTTCACTACAGTAAGATCTATAAATTAGATATGAATTGATTGGATGTGTTCTTGCTGCATTACTTTGAAATTTTGCTTTCCTTAAAACACTTGAAAATAGTGAGATGCCCTGAAAACAGCAATGCCAAAATCCCTATCACAAGCCCTGAAGGGAAAAACAAACAAACAAACAAAACAGGTAAAACTCATTCCCCATACATCTGGGTCTGAAAACTCATGATGATTCATCACAAAAGACATGGACATTAACTGTCCTCTAAGACCATACTTCATGTCTCCACTTTTCTATTTTATTGCCTGTTTTTTTTTTTTCAAATTCGGAAACAAGAAATAAAAGTATAACTTTTTACTTACGTGAAGGACTATATGATTTCATCTAGGACTTTTGCTTATACAAAGGATGAATTCTTGTTCACAGGAATGAATGGTTTCTCCAGATGCAATAACACAAAGCAGCAAGAAACATGCAAACCCCAGGGGACTGCACTCCTGGAATCTCAGAAGGTAGGATGGGCAGATGGGTTGGGTGTTTGTGCCTGCATGTTTCCTGCCATATCGAGATAAACCTCTCTTGGAAGACATAAATCAGTGTATTTCTATGTAAGGGAAGAGCAGCAGGCAGACCCTGCTGACTGCACTTGTTCCAGGTTTTCACAGAAGTGGAAAGACTTAGAAAAATACCTACCTTTTTTTTTTTTTTTTTTTTTTTTTTCTACATCTGTAAAGGATTTTATAGAAAATAAATGAAAAAAAAAAAAAAAGATAGACCAAGTAAATTTTGTGTGTGTGTGTGTGTATATGTAAAAAAACAAGGCAGTGATAATATGGACATTAAACAGGTGCCTACATCATAGGAGGAGCAGCAGTGCCAAAATCTCCTGCACGAAGCACAGTGAGATTGTGCTCTGTTCCATTACAGGTTTTGAACGGGACAGTGATGTTTAGTAGATTGCCTGTTTTTCTCCTTCAGTCCAGCAACATTGAAGCATCTGCCTAGGACATTCATTGTACAGAAAATTTCAGCCTGGTTAATTTACATCTTTAGCTAGAAAACACAAACTGAAAAGCAAGCTTTCACCAGACTGTTTGTTCTTAAGTATTGCTAGAAAATCTTTTGAATGAAAAACAAATAAACAAACAACTACAAATAACAACAACAACAAAAACTTGAAAAACAAGTAATGCTGAACAAAATTATTTGAAAAATCACACAAACATTAGGAAGTCAATCAGAATGGGATTCCCTTTATATTACAGGAACTCAGTTTGCAATGAAACCTGTATGACATTGTTCTCCAGACTCTAAAGTGACGCACCTGTAGTAATAAACTATGAAACAACACTACTGCTAAGCACTTGAATAATCCAGGAAGAGTAAAACTTTCAACAGACATTGACTGGATATTGACTAAAATAGATGAGGGGTCATATATGCCAAATGAGAATCTGCAAGTAAAATGAGAAAAATGAGCTAAGATTAAATCAGAGCCAGACAAAGATGGAATAGCATGTTACCCTTAGCAATCCTGGAGAATTGGCTGTTTATGAGCAATGGGAAAAGCATAAACACCCAGAAGGATATTTCAAAGTAGCAACTAAATACAACATCTGAAAGATTCTCTATAAGAAGTCAAGATGTGTAGCAACCACAGAAAGAGAAAAGTTTAAAACACTGACAAAAACACTGTGGCAAGATACATGGTATCTAAACTGTAAATGAGATGTAAGTATGAAAAACAAGACTGCCATTTAGCAATTACTGTGGTGTAGCTGGGTGTCAGGGCTGTGCCTCTGTGTCTATCCAGTGCAACAGAGTTGTCAATTTGGGGGTGACCCAGGAGCTCCACTGTGGGTATCAGCAGAGGTGAAACAACTAGCTGGCTGGAAACAATGGAACCACTTGGAACTGAGTGACTGACTTGACTCCTGGCCACCTTCACAATTAGCTAGTTAAGTCATTAGAGCAGGAACCCTCCAGGTGGTAATTATGGGTGGTACTAGAGACTCCTCCAGGTTGTTTAATATCCAGTCTAAAGGATGACTTCCAGACTCTCCCCTCAGTGGACCCTGCTACAAAACTGATTAGTTTGCACAGAGGTAAAACACTTTAAGTAGTCATTTGAAACTATTGCTGTTAATATACAAATGATGCCAAGACACAATCAGCTGGAGTATATGTACTGATGCAGGCAGAGATTTAGGACATATCTGCTGATGAAGCTGAAGGCAACCCTGCAGGGATCCTTACAGCAAAAACTCTTGTTGCCACCCACACAGTGACTGCTCATCATATTTGGGAGATTTAATTCCTCATATGAGCATTATGCTATGCGAAAATCCCAATAAAATAAGTTTCTTTATTGTTTGCTTGTTTGTTTTAAAGTCAAATAACACAGTCCATGAGGATCTGTAGAACAAGATTGAACTCTGGACTGTGGATTTCAAAGTATGATGGGCTACCTTTTTAATGTGTTATTCACTTTGGTTCAGGTTGAGAAATGGAGTACTTGAAAGAAGCTTAGTTTTTAGGAGCAAGAGCTACACTCTTGTAAAAAGAAAGCTTCGTCCATACCGCAAATTTCTAACAAAGTCAGGGAATACTGTTGAGAGTATATATAGTCCTTAGTCATGCACAAGGAAGAGGCCTTAAGAGCACATTGAGGTCAGCTTATCTAGTGAAAGGAATCTAAAGTGGAGATTTTATAGTATTTCCATGTAATAGAAAAAAGTGTCATAATAATGCTTTTAGACAGGAATGTTGAAAAAAAGTATAAACAACAAAAACAACCAAGTTACATAACAGGCATAAGACCTCACTATAAATGCAAGATAAATTCAAGGTGACACCATTCAGAGATAAAAACTGAGCTGGTAAAGTTCCATTAGAGCTGAATAGAGAGTAGAAAACTTTGTCGTTATACAAAGCTGAACTGGCAAATGAAATTCTAGTGCATCTCATTCTTGCATAATTGAAACACCTATCAGTAAAATATCCAAATGCAGTCAACAGAAAATGAAGGAGAGTGAGAAACATCTAAAAATAAAAAAAAATAATAATAATAAAATAAAATAAAGGCAAGAAAAAGCAGACAAAAGCCATCATGAGGATCTTAGACAAGAAAAATGCATCCTCTAGCAGTGTATCTGGACTCTGCAACAATTTGATGCCAAGATAAAAGTCCAAATAAATGTCAGTATCCACAACGCCAGATTCCCACAGAGCTGGCTGGAGGAACAGAGGCACAGCACAGCAAAGAAGATAAGATCTGAGAGCAGGTGCTAAAACGAAAAACAGATACTGGGGTCTCAGCTTGCCACTGAGCTGCTGTTTGAGCTCAGGTGTTCTCATTTCACTTCTATTTGTTCTCCTACCTTTTCTCGGTCTCATCTTCTGAATTTATATCTGAATTTATAAGCCAATGGCTGCATATTCAGCTCCCAACACAATGGGTGCTCAAAAGCTGAGTAAGGCCCATGCACATTTATTATCTTTAAAGAAGAAGCCATTCTCATACAACACAAATGGTGTTTGTTGCAGTGTTGTTTCTTATGCACAAAGAGGGTGTCTGCACTGAATTCTGCAATCTCTGCAGCAGAGGTGACATCAGGAAGTTTGCGGGGGAACAGCTTCCATCACAACCCTCTTGAAAGATGGCCATGGGCCAGCTTGAAAGCAACATCTGTTCTGCATGCATCAAAACACAGCTTATACGGCGGGGGTGATAGGAAACAAATGGAGGAACTGGAGAAATGGAGTGACACAAGTGAGCTCTGGGGAACTCAGGATAGACATCCTTCTGAGCAGGCACAGAAACCACATTTCAATATCAACATATTATTTTAGTTTTCCAAACCATCTCAAAAAATAGGACATGAAATTCTTTCATTGCCAATAATTATTCAAGCATTCTGCTTGAGGGAAAACAAAATATAACAGTTTTCTTCATATATTTAAAAGAATGGTGGATAAAGGAGAAACACGTTGTAGTTTACTTGGACTTCCAACAGGCATTCACAAAATCCCTTGTGTAGTGGAATTCTTAAAGTGCTGTCATGGATTTGAAACAGCTGGTGAAATTTGAATTTTACTGAAGTGAGAGGAGCTCTGTCATTGAATTAGGTTGAGTTATACTTTCAGCCAGAAAATCCCGGTGGGAATGCATGATCATTTTCCAACTTGGCAAAAATATTAGAATGCAGCAATCCACGTATCTCTTCTAGGATAGGTTTTGTCCAGGATAGTTGTACATATACAAATTAAACTCTGAAAGCAAGGATGCCAGAAATACTGAGATGCCAGAAATAGCAACATGAAACAAGTTAGGCAATATTTGAGGAGACTTTGCAGAAGCTATCCCAGGGTAGCAGAACAAAGTTCAGTAATAAATTCAAGGTCACAACTTTTTATGAACACCAATCTGAACTACTGTTCAGTGCTGCCTTACTCTATGTTTACTAGGAAAACAAAACAAAACAAAACAAAACAAAACAAAATGGGGGGGGAAAGAGGGGGGAGGAAGAAAGAGAGAGGGGGAAAGGCCTGTAATGTAACTAAATATTTATGTGGGTTTCTTTTGTTTTTGTTTTTTTTTTTTTTCAAAAGAGAAACTACTCAATTTCTGTTTGAACAGATAGATGTCTGAGTTCAGGTTGCTCCTCAAGTTTGGTAGAAATAATACATCTGGCCCCTCTCTCCTCCCATGCTCAGGAATTAGACACTAAAGTTGCAAAGCCAGAAAGTCAAATCAAAGTAAAAGAAACATACCTGTGAATAAAGTTTCAATGCAGCTTGTAACATTCACCTACTAAGAAAATGCGAACAAAACTTTTAGAGTTTTTTAATTCAACAGTTTATGCAAATAAGGGTAAGAAAGGGTAAGGATTAGAAAGCAGACCAAAATGGGTAACATTGCTGTAGACCATCAGAGGCAGAACAGTTCTTCTTCAGTAACTGTAGAAAGGCTAATTGTTCATAGGCCTTGGTCTGCACAGGGAACTAAATCCATCCACCCTTGTATCCACAGACAACACATGATGACACAATCCATAAGGTATCTTGCATGCACTGGTGGCAATCTCCTGAGGAGAAAATAAGTAGATGTGCTCTACTGGACTCCTACACATTCCTACACATAGTAATGACTTTCTGGGGGTTAAATGTTGTGGTAACTATGAGGTACTGAACTTCAAAAGCCTGAGAATGAAATGCAGCAAAAAGCAGAACCACAGCCCTGGATGTCAGGAAAGTAGACATAGGCCTACTGCCTGTGCTCAGAGAGATGTTTGGAAGAATGTCCTTGGATATGGCCATGGAGAGAAGAGGGGTCCATGAGATCTTTGAGACCTTGCCTATTAAAGGGTCACCTCCTCTGAGAAAAGTTGGCTTGAAGCCTGCAAGATTCCTCAAGGAGCTCCTGACTGAATTCAAACATAAAAAAAAAAAAAAAAAAAAAAAAAAAAAAAAAAAAAGCTGCTTTATGGGACAGTGGACTTGCTGACAAAAGACACAGAAAAGGCCAACACACTCTTTTTTTTTTTTTTTTTTTTTTTTTTTTTTTTTTTTTCTCCATTGGCCTTACCTGGTAAAAGCAGCCTCCAGAAATCCTACACCCCTGCGACCAGAGTCTGGAACAAAGAAAACTTTCTCTTAGTGAAGGAGGACCAAGTTAGGGTACACCTAAGCAAATAGGGCATTCACAAGTCCACAGAACCTGATTGCACCCACATGTGCTGGAGCTGGCTGATGTCATTGCATGTCCACTCTCAGTTATCTTTGAAAGGTGGTGGTGACTCAAGAAGTTCTCGAGAACAGAAAAAGACCAAATGTCATTCCTATCTTTAAGAAGGGCAAAAAAAAACAGGTCTGGTGAACTAGAGGTCAGTCAGCCTGACTTCAACCTCAGAGAAGGTAGCCAAGCAGCTAAATCTAGAAGCCATTTCTAAACACTTGAAAGAAAAGGTGATAAAGAGAAGGCAACATGGATTTAGGAAAGGAAAATCCAACCTGATTGACTTCTGCAATTACCTGATTGACTCATTGAATGAGGAAAGAAGAGCTGAGAGAGAGAAGAATGAGAAACAGTCCTGCGCACACCAAGGGCAGTGCAGCAGGAGGGCAGGAGGTGCTCCAAACATGCAGCAGCAGTTCCCCTGTGGGCTGTGCAGGGAGAGGCCCCTGGTGGAGCAGGCTGTCCCCCTGCAGCCCATGGGTCCCACATGGAGCAGATCTCCACACTGCAGCCCCCCCATGGGTGGAGGAGCCCCCGGTGGAGCAGGTGGATGTGGCCTGGAGGAGGCTGCGGCCCATGGAGAGCCCCTGCAGGAGCAGGCCCCGGGTCAGAGCTGCAGCCCCTGGAGAGGAGCCCCCGCAGGAGCAGGGGGTCTGGGGGGAGCTGCCGCCCACCTGTGAGGGACCAGGAGCAGTTTGCTCCTGGGGGATTGATGGACTCCGTGGGACGGAGCCATGTAGGAGCACTGCTTGAAGAGCTGCTGCCTGTGGGCAGCCCCCACAGGACCAGTTCAGGAAGGATCCCACAGGGAGCAGGGGCGCAGAGTGACCATGAAGGAGTGGCAGAGAGTGTCAAGGGCTGACCACAACCCCCCATTCCCCATTCCCCTGTGCTGCTCAGGGGGAGGAGGTAGAAGAGGGTGGATGGGGAGAAAGTGTTTTGGGATTCCTTTCCTTTGTTTCTCACTTCTCTGACTTGTTAGTAATAGGCAATAAATTTTCCTGTCTTTCTGCTCTGAATCTGTTTTGCCTGTGATAATAACTGTTGAGTGTTCTCCCTGTCCTTATCCTAACCTTTGAGTACTTTCCATTTTATTTTCTCCCTCTTTTCCTCTGAGGAGAGGGAGTGAGAGAGCAGCTGTGGTGAAGCTCGGCTTCCCACTCAAGTAAAAGCACCAAAAAAGTGAACTCATATACTGGAGAGAGTACAGCACAGGACTACAATGTGGAAAGATTAGGAGAACTGGAACTGTTCAGTCTCGAGAAGAGAAGGCTTAGAGGGCATTCTCCACGTATAAGTACGTGATGGGGGATTTAAACCTGATAAAACCGGACTCTTCTTAGTGGTACCCAGTAAGAAGACAGGAGGCAATGAGCACAAGCTGAAAGACATGAAATTCCATACAAACATATCAATCATCCTCTCCCCCCTTTTTATTCCCTTTTTTATCCTTTTTTCTCTTTTTTTTTTTTTCTTTTTTTTTTTTTTTTCTTTACCATGAGAGTGATTGAGTATTGGGAAATATGCTCCAGCAAGTTTATGGAGTCTCAAGCCACAGAGATATTCAAACCCCAATTGGACTTTAAAATTATATTTTAAAGCAAGGAAACACAAACCAAAAATAAAATAAATAAATATAATGTTCAACACTTTAATAGGTTCAACACTCCTTTTTACATTAGAAAAATGACCTACTTGACCCTAAATTTGTACACAGAAAAGCATGAGCTGTTGAGTTGAATCTATAAGAGATGATTAAGACTACAGCAGTGACCCAATACAGTAATTTTCTGTCCAAAACAGCAACTGAAAACTGAATCTTGTTTAAGCAAGTGTTAAGCAATCTTTAACTGAAAGTTTTATCAGTAGTAGTTTAAACTACTGAAAGCCAGCAATGCTCACTAAGTAGGTATACTAATATATGGGGAAAGTCCTCATTGTTGCTGCAAAATAACAAAGGCTATGCATATGAAAGGCAAATGTTCCTTGGTGTCAGTAGAGATTTCTTGCAACATTCAGGTATGGTTATTTAATGTGGATATTGCTTAAACATATGGAAGAGCCTGTGTCACAAGTACTGTGGTTCAAACATGCAAATGCAGGAGAGCAAATACTTATGTTTATCTCCCTTTCAGTCATCAGGACATCCATTGTTAGCAAGAAAATTTACAAGGACACAGCATCACCCTCTCAGGAGAGTGCAGGTGTGTTTGAATGCACAACTTCACAAATTTCTATTTATTATTGGTTAGAAGTACCTCCTTGGGTATTTACTATGTGGATATTTGCTCTTTAGTGCTGCCTCCCTTGGCAAAATCAGAGCTAAAATAGTAAGTACTTCAACTCTGCTAATCATGAAAGAGCTTGAATATTTCTGCCTGATACTGTAAATCCTCCATAGCCAGAGAGGACAATCATGAAGGCCAAACTGTGTGACCCCTGTGACTATCAATTACGAATGTAATTACAAATAGGCTCCATATAGCTGGCTTGAGATTCAGAGGTTCGAAGTCCATGCTCTCTGATCAGGCTGCTGAGCATAAGATTGTGTGAATATATTAAAGGCCATTGTTCTGAAACTATAACTAGAAGGGGACCCTTCAGCCTAACAAAGGGGTAAACATAAGCATTTGTGCCTTGGGGAAAATAAATAAATAAATAAATAAATAAATCTTAGATCTACCCCTTTTGTTTTAGCTTAGGTAGTGTCAAGGTTTCTGTCAATGGCCTTGCTAGTTAGGCATTGGTAGGTATTGGTAGCTATTTGGAGAGGCTTCAGATGCAAAACGTTTTCTGATTTTGGTTACTTTTTGCAGGATGAGATGAATTAGAGGATAAAATGCCACCAGGTGGTTGAAATTAGCATTTTCGTCTCTCCTGATGTTCACACTGTTTACATTCTGAAACTACACAACATTGCCTATAGCAAGATGAACATTTTGCTCAAACTGGTCCTAGCTATAGAAATCCTGGGTGTATTGGAGGCATTTACTTAAATCAGTCTACCTCAGCCAAAATTCATTTTTCTGGAACAATTCCTCTACATCTGAAAAGTGTGGTAGAGGGTCACCAGTATTTACTGTCCTGTAAATGACTTAAAAGCTGTAGCTGGGATAAGTTTTCAACGGCCCAGATAACCCTATAGAAGGAAGCAGGAATGAAATTCTTACATACAGTACTGGGTTATTTCAATTTTGCCCTGAATAGCTACTTCCAGTAGGTAGCATACTTGTCCTAATACACAGTATCCTCATTTAGCAGAGATATAAGATATTTTATTATTTATTAGGATAATCAGGCATCTAAGGGGATGCCTTGATATACAGGTAATGTTTTGGGAAGAAATCAGTGGTGTGGTTTCATGGCAGAAAAAATTATTGTCTAACAAGGGCCTGCATTTTTGTACAGACACATTGGGGAACAAATATTTTAGAGCATATTCTGAGGCCGCCTAATCCACCGATGTCTGTCCTGCCAGCTAGAGAACATGAGGGTCTCATGAAACAAAAATAATCTGGCACTGCATCTCTCAGCTGTGGGCTGGTGACATGGAAAAAGGGAGAGGAGGAAAATGAAAGTATTGATGAAGTTCTTTTAGCTAATGGACAGTTTGGGAATACTTCTGGCAATTAACAGGCAGTGTGCTGATTCAAGAACATATGAAAAATTGTTATACACAATATGCTCATTTGGGATGCTGAAAAAATAAGTCCCTTAGTTATATAATTTGAACATTTATATGAAGAAACAATAAGCACAGTGCTGACAACAACTAGTCTCCTGACTGGAAAATTTCATTGAATGAAATTTCTGCATTAATTGTAATGCCTTCAGAAAAAAAAAAAAAAAAAAAAGAAAAAGAAAAAAAAATGAGTGAAATAATTCATCCCAGGATACTAGCTGCACCAGCAGATGAGCACAGCACAGGCAGGCTGTTCATAATGGTAAGCTTCTTTCTTTACCAAGAATAATGATGCCATAAAAATTAAAGGCACCTGTCACACAGATTTTTCTTTTAAAAAGTCTTTCACAACATAAAAGTTCTACATATCTGCTCATTTTGATAAGTGGTGTTGCTGTTGACTTAAAAATGACAGACCTTTCTCTTATTTTTTAACACAGTGTTCATTATGGAATAGGACAATCTGAACATGCCAGATTCAAAATCTAAAACCTCCCAATGCTAATAGATATCACTGCTTGGTGATTAGTCCCAGTGTACCATTTGTAGGAAAATGACCATATGTTCCCACTGATTTTGTATTCTGAAATCTGTATCCCCAATTATAGGCTCATTATAAGAAAATTCTAAAACTAGATTTTTAGTTTGCTGTTTTTCATTCATTTGTTGTTGTGTTTTTGGGGGGCTTAAGGAGGAGTGTTTGATTGTTTTGTTGTTTTTCTAGCATATTTCCCTATTATACTACTAGGGTAATATTGAATCACTTTTCATAATTCCCTTTTCATTCCACTGCTTTTAGACTGCAGAAGACTTAAATGTTTAAATGGATTTTCAATTTGTCCCATTGTTCTACCATACTTTCACTTGAACTGAACTTTTATTCTGTATTCATAGAAGAGTATTAAGGCTGGCTAAATTAAAGATTGATGTTGTGATGCATTTTCATGAAATAAGTTATATTCTTTTAAAAATAAAAATAAAACTCTGTTCTCTAACCACTTTTATCTCACACCTTTTGACATCCTATATTGTTCAAATTTAATACAATCTGTAGTTTCAGTACAGAAGAATCATTTTGAACATTCTTGATAAAGATATGATGAGAAAGAGAATGAATACAAAATTAGGATGGTATATACCATGTCATGAGACTCATATGATCGTTAACAATTGGGAATTATTAGTTCTTAAACCCAAACAACAGTACTGAAGAACAGTTAGTCTAACAAGAGGACCTAAGTAGAAAAGAAGATCATTTCCCCTTCTCCTTGGATAACAACATATATAGAATAAAGAAAGAAAAAAAGAATTAAGAAAGCTCATCTTATCTCTCTTTAATGACCCCTAAATTTATAATAGATAGCAGATTATTTATTTTAATTGGTATCTCCTTAATCACTGAACTTGACTTTATCTGTCAGTGGGATCTACGTGATAAAGAAAAAGGAAGCAGCACTGTGAATAAATATTTCACCCTGATCAAAATACATATGGAGAGGATCATCTGCCTATGGAAATCAAGTTGAACTGCAGTAATAAAAATCCTGTGGTGAATCAAACTGCATTGCTGCATAAGGCACTAAAACCATATTAATACCTTGTATCATAGTCATGCTTTTTATTTCAATTTTGAAGATAGTGGAGTTGTCAGTGAATTTCCTCACTTCACAAGAACTTTCTGAGCTCAAGAAACTCATTCACATTCAGAGCTGCATATTACAGCATGTTGCTTATCCATAAAGTAAAAGACATTTGCTATTATTCAGAGCTCAAAAAACCAAGCGGATAAAAAATATAAGAAGGAAATATTTCATCTCTGTTTCACAGATAAGAAACTGAAACAGAAAGATTAAGTTTGCTCTGGGCACACTGGCCAGAAGAACTGAAGAACAGGCCTTATGTATCAAGTGCTTTTACAAAACTAGAAGATGTCCATCTTCTAGCACCACATCATGGTTAAGGCTATTAAAAATAAATAAATAAATTCTTAAGATTTCACATAATATAGCCTTGTAAAATTACCATCAAGCTATCTATATCTTGAAATGTCTCAACTATCCTTTTCATTTCAATTATTTTATTTTGATCTGGTAAATTTTTAAAACTCATTGACCTGTGAAATGCAAATTAATTTCCCTGTAAACTGTTCTTGGGAAATTGTTACTCTGCAAACAAACATTGATTATTTCACTTAGAGCTTATTTTGTTTATGAATCAATTTATCTGTACCAAGTGTGATGCTCCACTCATGTTCTAGCACTTAAATGGTACCATTTCTCACAGCATCCTTCTCAACAAAATGTCCAGCATATAGCTAGACAATAGAGCTTAGCGATATGGTTTAGTGGAGGACTTGTTAGTGTTAGGTCAGAGGTTCAACTCGGTGATCTTGGAGGTCTCTTCCAACCTAGATGATCCTGTGATTCTGTGAAATACATAATATGATGGGTGAATGGCTATCTAGCAGGCCAGGCTCAGAGGGTTAGAGTAGATGGGGTTACATCAGGCTGGTGGCCAGTCATTAGTGGGGGTTCTCGAGGGCTCCACTTTAGGGCCAGTTCTCTTTAATGTTTTCATAGATGATTTGAACGCAGGACTCAAAGGTATACTAAGTCTGCAGATGACACTAAATTGGAAGGAGGCATGGAGGACCTCAAGGGGAGAGACGCCTTGTGGAGAGATCTCAAGAAATCAGAGGGCTGGGCAATCACCAACCTGATTATATACAAACTGGGGGATGAGAGGCTGGAGAGCAGACCTGCAGAAAGGGATCTGGGCATTTTGGTCAATGGCAAGTTGGATATGAATTAGCAGTGTGCCCCAGCAGCCAAAATTGCCAACTGTATCCTGGGTTGCATCAACTATGGCATTGCTAGCCAGTCAAGGGAAGGGATTGTCCCACTCTACCCTTTGCTGGTGTGGCCTCACCATGAGTACTGTGTGCAGTTGTGGGTGTCACAGTGTAAGGATAATAAACTATTAGAGAGTGTCCAAAGGAGGGCTACAAAGACAATGAAGGGTATAGAGGTGAAGATGTATGAGGAGCAGCTGAGGTCACTTGGTTTGTTTGGCCCAGAGCAGAACAGGCTGAGGGGAGGCCTCATGGCAGCCTGCAGCTCCCTCATGGGGGCAGGTGCTGAGTTCTGCTCTCTGGGGACAGCGACAGGACCCGAGGGAACAGCATGGAGCTGGGACAGGGGAGCATCAGGCTGGGTGTTAGGAAAAGGTTCTGCACCCAGAGGCTGGCCGGGTGCTGGGACAGGCTCCCCAGGACAGTGTTCACTACACCAAGCTGGCTGGAGTTCAAGAAGTGTTTAACAACACTCTCAGACATAGGGTCTGATTTTGGGGTGGTCTGATGTTGAGCCAGGTGTTGGACATGGTGATCCTCGTGGGTCCCTTCCAACTCAGGATACTCTGTGATGCTATAGAGGATTCTATAATTAAGTGGTAGTAAGGGTAGGAATTATTCTCTACTAGGCTATTCTGTTTTGTCTATTTCTATTTCACAGGACAGGACTTTAAATGTCATTCATGACAAAAAAAAAAAAAAAAAAAGATGCCTACGGAAAGTGTATGTTTACAGGTGACTTTAAAAGGCATTATGTAGATAAGATAGGAGAATCTACTGCCCATCCACAGTGACCAGACAGAAATAACAGGCTTGCACTATGGTAAGGAAAGTCATATGAAATATGAGGACAATCTTCCCAAAGTTAGGGAGATCGAGGCCCTGAAATGCCTGGGGAGAGAAAAAAATCCCCATCATTATAGATTTTTAAAAAGAGACTTGGAAAACATTGTCAGAAATAACACTGGTGGAGTTCTTCCTGTCCAAGGCAGCATGGGAGGCAAGGGGATGCAATGTGAGACCTTTATTATTCCTGCATACAAGTTTTCCCCAGCATAATCAGAAGTTACCAATACTGAGACTGAAAGGTTTTCTGCATTTTCACCAGAACAGGCATAGGCTTGTCTGCCTCAACTCACACCTTTACCAGACATTGTTTCTACGGACAGGCATGCTACATCACAGTGTACTTAGTGCACTCTGAAAGAATGTTCAAAAGGCACATTACAAACATGTCTAGTAATATATAAGGGACAAGTCTCAAGAATATTTGCCATGCTATGATCCTGGAAATTGTCCCTGAAGGAACATCCATCTGCTAGGATCCTGGAAATTGTCCCTGAAGGAACATCCATCTGCTTCCAAGAAGTGTGACTAAGCATAAGAAAATGCCATTAAATAAATGGCAGTTAAACATCTGAATGATGGCTCTGTACCCATTTCAGTGAGGATTGTGCAGAACTTACTAAAAATTTCCACAGCACCTACCATTATTTTGACAGTGGAGATATGAGGACAGTGATGGTGAGACTTAATTTTGTACAAGGCCTCACAGTATAGATTGGCATGTTTAAAACATAATAACCCATTGTAAGACACCTGGTTACAATAAGCTATTTAAAAATAAAGGTTTCTCAAGATGCTAACAAGGATAATGATTGGAAAATGTTTGTCCCCATTAGGTTCTTGAGAGCCCAGTGACATTCAAAAATGCAGACAGACAGTAGCTTACCTCTGTAAAGTGATAAACTCAGAAATTTTTCTTTTCCATTGTCCTGACAGCCACCCACTGCAAAGCACTAAACCCATGAAGAAGACACCTCCTCATAGCAAGACAGACACAACAGAATAAAAGGGATGATTCTGAGTTTTTGCTGAGTATGGGGTTTTGATTCTCTAGGTTAGATTTTGTTCAGATTGGTACATTTTTATTCAAAATTGCTTGCATAATCTGTACATGATGCAGATATCTTTCAGCTAGAAGGAGGTTTTGAACATAACCTAAATCCTGTCCTTTGCAGGAGTTCATTTGAGAGCAACCTAGAACACAGCAGAAGAGTAGAGCTTCAACCACACACACACCAGCATTACTGTGGGAAAATAATATATTTGCCCCATGCTAGCATCTTTATGTTCAGAACATGGTCCTTCAGGAGGTGAATTCCTAAAGCAATTTCTTACTCTATCCCATAACAGCTGTAACTGTAACTGTAAGCTCCTGCTGCTGAGAAGGATGTGCATCTCTCTCTGTGTACACATGCTCTAAATCTCTCCACCCACGGTGGAGTGGACAGAGCTTATCACTATACTGTTGCAAGAGGCACATCAGCTCTCCAACAACCAAGAGATTTTGTCATGCAATAAGGTGCCATTGGAAAACCTCATATTCTCACCATTATGGAGAATGTCATCAGCAAATAAGAACTAGGTTATCAAGTTATTAATACAAAACCTTCTTAACATGTTCAACACCAGCATTTTTAAATTTCAAGCTTAAAATATATTCAGAAAGTTTTAAAAGATATTGTTTATAAATAATTTTAAAACCAAGAATATTTTAAAAGAATTTTAAAGCCAATACAGTAATTCCTGCTCTCTGCCAGCAAAACATATTTTGGGCAATTAAATGTCTTCCATTATTTTGCCATTTTTTTTGCTCTACTTACTGAAGATTAAATATGCATTATGTTAAATATACCAACAAAACTTCCACAAAATTAGTTGTTTTCTGTTTCTTTGGAGGATTAATGGATTTTAAAGGTTTATCTATTGTGAGATGTGGGGATGGGTGGTATGAATATGAGATTTGCTGTGAATACCACAGTATTTGGCTTAGTTTCAAATAAATAAATAAGGATTTTCTTAATTTAGAGAGTTACTTGCTATTTGCTATTGAGTTTAGTTATATGAGCAACAGCTCATGACTCTGCAGTGACAGATATGCCAGTGTGTCCAAAATAAAACTCCTGTTGTCTAGTGTTTAGCACTCAACCAGAAAAAATCACACTGTGATGAAATGTAGTGTACCAAATGTTTGCCCTGGTTCATTTACTTTGACATTTCCTGATGAGCTGTGGGTTTCTAACATGTAAAATTTTGAAATTAGAAAAAGCATTAACAGTGAATTTTTATCATTAAAGACCACCTGATAGTCTGAAATTCTACTGTGCTAAACACCATACAATCATGGAGGAAACAGATGGTTTTCAATTAACTTCTCAGATGCTTTCACATTGATAATGTACTTTTTAATAATCAATTTTTCTGTATTGGCCTATTACCAGGACATCTAATCTCTTTCTTCTTTATGGCAATCATATTTAGCAGCAAATCAGTGAGAAATAGCTGTATCCTATTAGTTCCCTTCATTTATTAACTAAGGACAGCAATTGCTGAATAGCAAGTTTATAAGCATGCAATGTAACACACTTTAAATTTACTGGTAAAGCTACTATGGAATGAAGAGAGAGCAGGGGACATTAACTTTTTAAGGACTTTAAAAAAATGACTAAGAAACTTGTTTGAACAGTGTTATTTCAGCATGTCTTTTGGCACTAGTTATATTAGTTTGAGATGACAATATCAGTTTCCATTTCCATAAGAGGAAAATAAGCTTATTATCTGAGCCAAGATCAATATGTGAAGGAGAATACTCCACTGTTCATGTTGGGAAGGTATGGTATTGTGGCATCAAATAAGTGAACAGGAAAGCCTCAACCTATTTGAAGGATCAGTGTTTGGAGAGAGGTGAGACATAATTGCTTCATCCACATTACTGAATTAGGGATTTTTAAAGCAAGTTTTGATATGTGTTATACTGGTAATTTTCTGTTTCTTTCTGCATTTTTTGAAGATAGGTAAAATCTCTAGAGATATACAACTTCATACAGGTATCTGTTCAGAGTGAAATTTAGCACTGTATCATCTTCTTTCTTCATAACCTAAAACTGGAAATTTTAACTTCAATTTTCTTTGCCTTTCAATAAAAACCAAGAATTCTTGTATTAACTTTAATTAGATAATTCATTTTTTCTAGATTTACAAATAGATCTGAGATAGGCTCTGTGGTTTAAAACAGTAGGAAAATGGATACAAGCCATTTTATATCTGCACATTAAACTTTCATAAAATGTGTTTTAGTAGCTGAGATTAATTTGTTATATGCTTTCTCTTAATTCACTGAGGACAGTGCAAAACTCCAATGTAACTCACATTTTAGTCACTAAGATCTCATCATTTGATTTTGTCTTCAGCTCAATATCCCCAAAAATATGTATAAATCTTCTTTCAGCACTGTATAGCTCAGTCTTTCAGCTCTTCTCTCAGAGATTATCTGCTCCTAATTATGAATTTAATCCCTCTGCATTTCTTACAGCAAAATGTCTGCCTTAATTGCTTTGATAAATGATGTGTTTTAAAGAGAATCTACAAGCATTTGGCACAACCATAAGTATAAAGAGGGAATGAGAAAGATTCAGGAAGATTAAAGGTTTTGTAACCAAATGTAAATATAAAAGAGTTCAGCTTAATGATTAATAATTGATTTGCTTAAAGAAGATTGGGGTAATTATTGTGTAATATTACATATGGCCATGAAACCTAAATGGTACATAAGATACTTGCTTCCTGTTCTAGACTCCCTTTAACTGACCAGGTTGTCCCTGTTGTCAACCACTTCTCTGAGCATCCTGAAGTTCACTGGGAAACTCCAGATCTAAGGTAAGGTAATTTTAGCCTAGCATAATGAACTCTTATAATTGTAACATCCTATTTCCATAATGGATTTTGTTTTTCTGTTGGTATTTCAGTGTCTGAGAGAAAATTACATCTTTTCTACACAGATGTCACAGCATGGCTTTTCAGCCATATTGTCATAGGTGAAATTAGAGGTGAAATGGCTGAAAGGACAGGCCCACACTACCCACTGACTTAAAATTTAGAATTTGTGTAGTAAGTGGGATGGGTATAGTGGGTAGATAGCAATTTCTATCTAGAGCTGTTCCAGCCCTGTTCTGTGACACTCACCGACTTCACACTCACCCCAGTCCCTCCCAGTCGCCCACCTTCTCTCCAAATGCCACTGGAGCCATAGCCCTAGGGATTAAGTGCTCTCTCAGACCAGCTTGAGGCAGTCCAGGGTGATTTCCCTCCGTGCTCATGCTTCTACATGGTGTTGAGCCTCTGGGTACTGATGCACCCAAAAAGCTGGCAGGATAGCACTAAGGTCTCACTTAGTGTTGCTTTTGGACAGGCCTCACCCTGTGACAATGGGCCACAGGCTCTTTGCAATCTGGATAATCCATGCTTTTGCTATTTGACATCTGCCATACTGGGATACTACTCTTCATCAGCTGTTGCATGTGATTTAACATGAACCATCATAAGCAGTACATCTTTACCACCTAAGACTGAGAAGTTTTGCTGTTTTGGTTGCTAAAACTTTGCTACACAAAGGCCAATTCCTAAGCTTCCTATTGAGAGATATGCCCTCCTTTTATGAATGATAGTAAAAGTATGATAACAGGAGACCACCACATGAAACATTTCTCTCTGCTAAACTGAATCTCTCAGACTCTGCAATAAACTGAATCCATGCACAGATTGGCATATAGGGAACATCATCTTCCCTTTTCTTCAAAAACAATGGATTTCAATAATGGTCTTCTGAGTGGGCTTGCAGTTCCACAAGGGTTTTAAATTATGAATATTAAGAACTCCCCATCCTTCATGGAAAGTCTTTTCTGACCTTCAGCCTGATACAAAAGGAAAGATTTCCTAGAAGTGCATTTTAAATGTTTTTCTTTCTTTCTTTCTTTCTTTCTTTCTTTCTTTCTTTCTTTCTTTCTTTCTTTCTTTCTTTCTTTCTTTCTTTCTTTCTTTCTTTCTTTCTTTCTTTTCTGACCTGACTGGTGGATCATTTCAGTGCCTTGCTAAAACAGTGTGTATGTTTTTTCCCTGACACTGACAGTGTGAACCACAGGCTCTTATTCAGTTGTACAAACTATCATTTATGCTTTCCCTACAGTACATTCAATCAATGGAGAAGTTGCCAGAAAGATGCTACTTGCATTCACATGTGCACTGGCACCCAAATGGAGAAAACCAACTGGACAGGCACAAAATACCTCGCTGCACTTGGGTTTTCATGGTTTCAGCTCTCAGCAGCATTATCTTCCTTTCTCTGGGAATTATTAAGCTTTGTGTTTTCTCTTCTCTTTGTCTGAAAGAGCATATAAGGACATTAAACACCTGTTTTATAACCATTACTCCAGCACTAACTTGTATCTCCAGCCATGATAGATGCTAGCTTGCACTGCATCGATGGTAGCTGTAAATCCTTCCATAGGCCCACAGATCACTGAACATACACAATATCCCTGATAGTTCTGCATTCTCGCACTGTCAGGTAAAGTTTCCTGTGTATCACTGAGGTGTCAATGTCATCAGTGCATGCAAAACTGTCCCCCTATAGCACACCCTATCAGAATGAGAATTAGATGCAAATGTTACCTCATATTTGTTCCACATAATCAAAATGAACTGCTCCAAAGTTCAGTACAGATGATCTTCTGAGGTCTCTTCCAACCTGGACTGTTTTATGATTCTATGATTAAAACCTTGGTCTTATTTGACATGAGACTGTATGCATGTGTGCAAAAATATCTGACATCTCATACCATGACCAGCGTAATCTAAATGCTCAAGAGAGGAAAGAGGTGGAAGAGACATTGGAGCAGATAAGTGAAAGGACTTTTCTGAGGTCATTGATAAATGCCAGCTTCCCATATGTCCAGGGTTTTAGCTGGGAGCTATTTTGCTGTTAGCTCTTTTGCTAGTAGTTAGTATGGTGCTTCATTTTGGATTTAGGATAAGAATAATGCTGACAACACACCAATGTTTCAGCAGTTGTACAGCATTTCTTGCACTGTGACAATGCCTTTTCAGCTTCTCGTGCTGCCCCACCAGTGAGGAGGTTGAGGATGCACCAGAGGCTGAGAGGGGTCACAGCCAGGACAGCTGACACAAAGGGACCACAAGGATGTCCCATACCATGTGGCAGCATTCTCAGCAATAAAAGTGGAAGAAGTTGGCTGGGAGGTGCCACCATTGCTCAGGAACAGGCTGGACATCATTCAGTTGGTGGTGAGCAATTGCATAATGCCTCACCGGTTTTCTTCTTCTCTTTGCTTACTTTCCCTTTCTTTCTTTCCTGTCCAACTGTTTTTCATCTCATCCCACAAATTCTCACACTTTTTCCTTTTTCAATTCTCTCCCTCATCCAGCTGTGAGAGGAGGTGAGTAAGTGGCTGTGTAGTGCTGAGCTGCCTGCTGAGTTAAACCACAACGCCACGCTTTGAATAATGCAAGTGAAGAGTGATTTTCTGTAATGCTGCCTGCAGTGACTTGCATCTGCATCCCAGACTTGTATCCGCTCTGTAGGTAAGACTTCTAAAGTTGTGGTATCAGTATTGGTTCAGAAGACTCTGGAGTTTTTCTTTGCTTTAGAAATGCTGTTCTGTATCCAGTCATTGGTCTTTCCTAACATTTCCAGCATGTCAAAACCAAGCAAAGAGAAACCTTTGTGCAGCTGTTGGTGACAATGCCCAGTTGAAAGACAACTCCATCCTGAATCATAGCATTTCTAACTTCATCAAGATCCGTCCACCTTACCATAATTCTTGCTGAAGTCCTATGTTTCAATCCTTTAGTAAGCTAGCCTTACATCCTGTGGCCCTGAAGGAACTCTCTTCTACTCGCATTTTTTATTATACCACTGCATTTTCTTCTTGATTCATCACACAGACCAAAATCAACCTTTTCTCTCAATAGAGGTGTCAAATGGGATTTCTCTGAGTCACCAGTGCTCTTATATTCTCCTTCTTTCCAAGTTGCAATACACAGTAGCACATACATGTAGGTTGTACTGTCCCTTTGCTCTACCAACATTTTAGCACTTGCTATCACCAATCCACTTCTCCTTAAATGCTTTTTCTTGCAGATACTTACAAATTCAACTATATAGTGAGACATGTCCCTTTTTTTCTTTCAAATACCTTCTTTAAAGACAGTTCTTTTCTTCTGCCTACAGGATACAGGTAATGTATCAGAGATGAAAATTCCAGTCAACTATCTCTTGGGTCCTGATCCTACTCAATTTCTTCATCATTTGAATGCTTTGGATTTTCTTTTTTTTTTTTTATTTTATTTTTTTTGTCGTGTTGTTTTTTGTTGTTGTTTGTTTGTTTTCATAGATATCACTTTTTATCACCTTTAGTCTGTATTTTTCCCAATGCAAATATCATTATAAGAACTGTATCTGTACTTTACCCAAGTTTCATGTTTGATCTTTTGTTTTCCTCCTGACCATGCTCTATTATTCAACCATCATGTACCGAAGACTATTTGGGGATATTAGTCACCTATTATTAAGGTTGTACAGCAGCATCACAGGAAGATTAATTGGTCTCCAAAAAGACTATAAATATATGCCATGAAAATGCCTAGTATTTCTGTCTTTTCCTTACTATCTCGACTTTGTCTTGAGTTCTCTGACTTCTGAGAAGACAGAGAAAGTTAAATATAAGTACTTTCATTGGGTGTTATAATATCACTTATCTTAAGTTACCAAAGGAATGGTGCAATCACAGCCCTCAAGGATGCATTAGAGTGGATTACTGTAATACCTGGAGGGTCAAGATAAGCTTTAAATATCTTATCTCTTCCATCTCCAGAGTAAGCCTGTGGCATTATCTCCTACTCAGAGAACTTAACCTAAATTAGTGAGAGAAAGAGACAGACAGAGAACTCCAATAATCCTGAGTAATTGGCAGAATAATTCTTCAGCCGTTCCACTGAAGAGATACAAAATAGCATAATTACAGAATGGAAAGTAAATCACTAAAAAATCTTTCACAGTATGTGAGTATCAAGCATTCACCTCTAGCTTCATCAAAACCTCAAATTCTCCTGTGCTACTTCCTCTCAGATGACTTTATGCATAATTATACAATTAAAAATGAAGTGGTTGAAGGACATAGCAGAATTTTAAAGGATATTTATCATAATATTTATAACGAAGAAATTTTGACACAGGTATCAGACTTTCAGGAATAGTTTTATCACACATAATAACAGAACCATAGAATGGTAGATTTTGCAATGGGCCTCTGGAACTTATCCGGTTCAATGCTCCCTCCTCAATCTGGGACATCCAGAGCAGGTTGTCCAAACCATGTCCAGGTGGTTTTTGCAGATCTCCAAGGATGGAGATTCCACAGCCTCTCTGGGCAACCTGTGCCAGTGCTCCATCACCCGCACTATAGATAAGTGCTTCCTGATGTTCAGAGGGAACATCCTGTGGTACATTTCCTTCCCCTTTGCCTCTTGTCTTAGCACTGGGTACCACAGAAAAGACCCTACCTCTGTCTTCTTTGCACCATACAAAGGTATTTATGTACATTGATGAGATCCCCTCTGAGACTCCTCCTTCCCACTGTGAACAGTCCCAGCTCTCTCAGCATCTCTTCATAGGAGGGGTACTCCTTGATCATCTTAGTATAAAAATCTTTATCATATAAATCCATAATTTAGATGTCTTAATATAGAAATCATTACCTTAGTATAGAAACCTTTTAGATAATTCAATTATTTGTGTCAAAAATAAAATAAAATAAAATAAAATAAAATAAAATAAAATAAAATAAAATAAAATAAAATAAAACAAAACAAAATACAACAAATAAAAATACTTTAGTAAAACTAACATAGAGGTTTGTAAAATTAATGGCATCTGGTTGCATATTAAAAAATATATTAAAAAAATGCACATGCAATTCTGTATCCCTAAAAGCAACTATATCCCTTGGTACAGAAATGTATTGACTGCTTTTGTTCAAGGAAATTCTGAGCAGGATATATCAACCAACACCAGGTGGTTAATATAAGATGGTAGCATGGTGTTTACTGAGAATAGCAAAATGAAATTAGGAAAAGAAATTTAAGTGAAATGTTTCTGACAGTGGAACTTCCTGTGATGTCTACAACTGTTCTCCAAAGCAACAGCAATAGAAGTTCCATTGCTTAAACCATTCTAAGTTGTTTCTGTAGGATAATGTTTTTAAGCAGAAAGAAAAAAAAAATATGTGATCTCTCCCAAAGTCATGATTCTAATGCAATTGAAATCAATGGCAAACCTCCCATTGACACCACAGAACCATGTCTTGTCTGCTGGCTCTTCAGAATACTTTTTTTGACAGGCAAATTTTCTGTTGTGTATATCAAATCTTTAGAGAAAAGACACTCTGATTAATTAGAGAGCAATGTTATAGAGCAGAAAACAAGAATATTGTCCTTCTTTTCTTTTAACTTCTTTCCTTCATTCCTGCTTAGGGAGAATACAGAAAGTGTTCCTGATGATGCAGTGCTTTATAGATGAGGTGAATGTACTTATTCTGTCTGCAGTTCCAGGGGAGGGACTCGGCTTCATTTCCTAATTTCAAAAAATCTCATTATTTCTCATTTGGGATAGGTCACTAGGAGACTTAGCCCACTTCAGATTCAATTAACTTTTATTTTTTAATTAGTTGGAATTTTAATAACCTTTCCAGAAAGCTATGAGGAGCTATGCACTCTCCAAAGTAAATCTGGAGAGGTTTTTACCTAAGAGAATTCCTTACTGCTTCTTGCACAGGGGATGGGATGGTTGAGTTACTGCACAGCTGTCTGTGAAAATGAAATAACTTCACCTTTCACAAACAAATTTCTCCCTAATGTTTTCCTGACTGCTTACTCCCTTTATTCAAGCAGAGAGCATCAGGTTAAGAAGGTAATATTATATGCTCCTGGTATCTCTGAGTTCCATTCTGGAGTAACACTTGCAGTCTTAAACGATTTTTAGAAAACATAGCATTTAATTTTTAAAAAGTCCAAACACCAGACTGGAAAAAAGAAAATTTTGAGAAAGTTCAGGATCTCAGCCTGTTTAGCTATTTAGAAGACCAAACATTGATATGATTATGGTAATTATAATTATCTTTGAGGAGAAAAAATGCCAAGTCTGCAAAAGGAAAGGTCTGCAATTTATTAAAAAATCCACACAAAAAAATTATTAGCCAAGTATTAAAGATGAACTATCTTAATTAAAAAATAAATCGCTAGGTTGTATCATTGCAATCATGTGGCCCAAGCAAGTATTTATCTTTGCTGTACTTTTAGTCTTTTGTTTGGGGTTGGAAGATTAATCAATCTATAAACTGAATGAGAGAATAAGAGGCCATGGTTATATAGGAGGCCATGCTGAATGATCCACTCTGGCTTAAAATACAGAACAATGCATACCTGATGTCACCATCTTCCAGGACTATCAAATCCTGTATGAAAAGGCATGTCTAAGTACATATATTTTAATTGCATAATAATAGATTAATCATAACACTCACATGGATTTATGTGAGTGTTATTTCAGCATATCTGGGCAATCAACATGAACTGTATAATTTTCAGAGAAAAAATAAATTAAACAAAACCAAAGGAAAGCCTTTGGTTAGCACAATTCAGATTAGTGGATTTTCAGGAGTAGTTCATCCCTAGTTTGTGCAAAGACAACCTAAAGCTTAAAGATAAGTTTTTAATAAAAATAAGTAAATTCTCAACTGCTGAAAAGTTCCGACAAAAGTTCATCAAGTTCTGGTGACCAAGCTAAGTGGCTTCCTGACTTATTGAAGTAGCCAACAAATGAAAGGCAATGTGATTAAGGTATACATATTTTTTATTATTATTATTTTTATTTTACTTTTAATTATTTCATAGTAACCACTATTTTTTTTAACAATGTTTGCATTAGAAAAATCTTGATTTCTGCTCACTCTTATTCACTCTCTTCCTGTGGTTAAATCACCAGCAT